>NC_045775.1:77343638-77650305 GCF_008692025.1 Phocoena sinus
GTATAGTAGTATTATCTGGTGAATATACCACAGTTCAGTAGTTCTCAATCAGGGTCTTTATACCTCTGGGGGGACGTAAAGACTGTCCTTAAGGATACACATAACTTTTTAAAAATTTATTCTATTGAAGTATAGTTGATTTATAATGTGTTAATTTCTGCTGTACAGCAAAGTGATTCAGTTATACATATACATACATTCTTTTTCATATTCTTTTCCATTATGGTTTATCACAGGATATTGAATATTGTTCCATGTGCTATACAGCAGGACCTTGTTGTTTATCCATTCTATATGTGAGAGTTTGCATCTGTTAATCCCAAACTCCCAATCCATCCCTCCCCCACACGCCTTCCCCCTTGGCAATCAAAAGTCTGTTTTCTATGTCTGTGAGTTTGTTTCTGTTTCATAGATAAGTTCATTTGTGTCATATTTTAGATTCCACGTATAAGTGATATCATATGGTATTTGTCTTTCTCTTTCTGACTTACTTCACTTAGTATGATAATCTCAAGTTGCATATATGTTGCTGCAAATGGCATTATTTCATTCCTTTTTATGGCTGAGTAGTATTCCATTGTATATATGTATATACACCACATCTTCTGTATCGATTCGTCTGTCGATGGACATTTAGGTTGTTTCCATGTTTTGGCTATTGTGAATAGTGCTGTTATGAACATAGGGGTGCATGTATCTTTTTGAATTACAGTTTTGTCTGGCTATATGCCCAGGAGTGAGATTGCTGGATCATATGGTAATTCTATTTGTAGTTTTCTGAGGAACCTTCATACTGTTTTCCATAGTGGCTGCACCAATTTACATTCCCGCCAACAGAGGATTCACATAATTTTAAGGGGTTTGTTTTCCAGATCCCGAAAGCCTGTTTATCCTTTTTCCTGAGACAGGTCTGCCCAAGAACAAATGCCTTTGTCAAGTTTTCACACAGATTCTCCGTCCCCAGCCCACATTTCATAATTGCTCTTTTCCTGCTTTGAAACAAAACAGCAGACTTCCCACCCTCCTGTACCTTACTGTGGTGCAGACAAAGAGAAACGCCCAAATAGTTTTCATTTAGTATCCGTCTGCTTCGGAATTGCCAAAGAAAGCATTTCTCCCGAGTAGAGTCCGCGAGATGCTGGGAAACAGGGCATGCGGGAGAGTACTAGAGGCAGAGCTCCTCAGGACGGACTCCCAAGTCTCCTCACTCTACCTGCCTCTCCACTGCTGAGCTGGAATTCAGAAGCGAGACAGTTATTATGGGATGCACATTAACATGTTCATTAGACTTGCAAAAGGGATCAGACTTCTTTTTTTAACAGAACAGAAGCCTGATTTGCTAGTTGGTTTGACATTGAAGCCTTTGCCAATGAGGTTAGTTGGCAGTCTTTTTATTTTCCGTGAATCACATGAGGGAAACCTTTAGCTCCAAAGTTGTCGTGAAAACAAAGTGTAAAGCCTTTTTTTTTTTTTTTTCTCTCTACGTGGGCCTCTCACTGTTGTGGCCTCTCGCGTTGCGGAGCACAGGCTCCGGACGTGCAGGCTCAGCGGCCATGGCCCACGGGCCCAGCCGCTCCGCGGCATGTGGGATCTTCCCGGACCGGGGCACGAACCCGCGTCCCCTGCATCGGCAGGCGGACTCTCAACCACTGCGCCACCAGGGAAGCCCCTGTAAAGCCTTTGATAAGATAAAAAATATTTTATCAAAATATTGTTTTGGTAAATTTGTACGGTAATTAAAAATATTTCTATTTCCCCAACCCTTTCTAAGTTCATCAGGATAGGCAAATGCTTTTGGTGAGAGAGGAACAATGCAGTTGATAGCTACTTGATAGGCTGTAGTATAAAGCCTATTGCGGTGGATTCCAGAAACTGAGAAGTGAATAACTCTAAAGATCATGACCAATCCACATGCAGGTCAGTGCTTCCTGAGTCTTTCCTTCCAACATAATTGGAAGAAGACCTACTAGAGCTGGCAACTGTTAGAGATTGAAATGAGTCTCCCCAGCACCCCCCGAAATAAAAAAATTTACATATGCTGAAGTCCTAATCCCCAGTATCTCTGAATGTGACCTTATTTGGGGATAAGGTTTTTACAGAGGTAAACGAGTTAATATGAGGTCATCAGGGTGGGTCCTAATCCAATATAATTGGTGTCCTTAAAAAAGGGGAAAGTTGGTTACAGACACATAGCCAGGGAGAACACCAAGTGGAAATGTTGCCAGATCTCAGCTTCTCTGTGCACCGATGCCGAACAGAAGTACCGAGACAGAGATTTTGGAGGATGAGAGAGATGGCTTTATTTTTCTCTGCCAGGCAAAGGGAAGACACAGTAGGCTGGTGCCTCAAGAACTGTGCCCCCACCCCCTCCTTGGGGAACTGGAGAAGATTTTATACGTGGGGCTCACAGGTGGGGTATGTGATGAGGATCAAAATAGTGAAGGTCTTGCATTATTTTTCCTTTGCATTATTTCAAAACAGTCATAGCTGGCGTCAGGCAGCCTGGTAATTGGGGTCCAGCATTCTGGTAATTGGGACCGTGTGTCTCTGGTTTATCTGCCGGCGATCTTCTTTAGAAATGCAGACGCTACAGGGAGCGATTTGTTACCAGGGGGCATAGGGGATGTAGTGATAGGCACAGGATGTAACTCACACAGAGTCAGGGGTGATAGGTGCAGAATGTAATTTACATAGTGTCAGAGAGTGAGGTTAGCTTTGTGAAGAACAAATCTAGTTACAGACACTACAGATTAGTAACAGTTAAAATAAAACAAAGGGGTGATTAACTCTTTCAGGCCAGGTTATGTTTCTTCTCTGGCCTGTTCACTGTTCCCTTTGTTTTCCTTGCTCTCAGGAGAAGGAAAACTCCATTTCTATTTTTGCTGCAACAAAAATAAAGACAGAGATAGGGGTGATGCTTCTACAATTCAAGGAACACCAAAGACAGCCAGCAACCCACTAGAAGCTATGAGAGAGGCATGGAACACATCTTCCTTTCAGCCCTCAGAAGGAACTAATGCAGTCAACACCTTGATCCCTAATTTCTAGCTTCCAGAACTGTGAGACAACACGTTCCTGTGGTTTAAGCTACTTAGTTTGTGGTACTTTGTTAGTTGCAAAATAACAAAGCAACTAATAGATCATTAAAATTACCTTCTGATGATGGGTCACAATTGTGGGGTGATTGGGGTTTTTTTGGCCGAAAAAATTTTGGAAAAAGATAAAAGATTTAGTGACTCTGCTGTAACAAAGCCAATTGTTTACTTATGGAAACCAGGTTTTTCAGTGCTTACTTGTTATGAACAAAACAAAAACAAACAAACAAAAAAAGGAAAATAATTGATGCTGAACTCTGTCTCATTCTAACGATAGGTAATATTATCCTGTGGGTTCATTAACTAATTGGACTCTATTCATCCCATTAAGAGCTGAATTTCCCCTTGTCGAATTAAAAAAAATGCACAACATGAGAGGAGCAAGTTAAGTTTTATTGGAGGCAAAATGAGGACTGCAGCCCGGGAGACAGCATCCCAGATAGCTCTGAGAAACTGCTCTAAAGAGGCAGGGGGGAAGATCAGTTTTTCCCAGAGCACAGAGTGCCTCATTTCTGCTCTCTACCTGAACTCCTTTCAGGGGGTGTTGAAAGTCAGCAGCTGTAGCAGCTCATGATTTAATCCCCGTAGAGGTCGATGGCAAGTGACAATGGGAAATGCCAATTCGTAGCTGACACCCTCAAAGTTACTTTTTTAGAAAACTTCTTATTTTGAGATGATTACAGATTGACACTGCAATTATGAGAAATAATATAGACAGATTCCAAGTATCCTTCATCTACTTTCCCCCAATGGTAACATTTTGCATAACTGTAGTATATTAGAACCAAGGGTTACTTTTTATGTTTAATAATTTAAATTTTTATAATTTAAAATCAATTTAAAATTTGTTATTTTTGAACAATTGTGTACTACTGATAGTTGCAATGATAATCTAAACTTGTAATACTTAGAAATTTATGATTGTAGGAAATTAAAACTTCAGTTTGTATACTTTTTTTTTGGCAGAGAAGTATGATCAACAAAAGATCTTCAAGCATAAGAACGTATTATATTAGAATAAATGTCTATGGAGGAAGTGGGATAGAATTCATAAGTTTGAGCAAAAAAAGGAATGATGGAAAATTTCCAAAAGTTAAAGAACTTGTTCTTGTATTTTTAAAATGGGTGATGGTGTTGCAGCAAAAAATAGAAATGAGACTTTTCTTTTCTGATAAACAAGGAAAATAAGGAAACAATGAACAGGCTGGGGAAACAGCCCATAAAGAGTTAAGCAATCTTGGTTATTCTTTTGCTGTTACTACTAACAAACACTTGTAGCTAGACTTGTCCTTCACAAAGCTAATTACTCTCTGACTCCGTATGAATTACCCTTTGCACCTGGCATTTCTTCTCCCCCTACACTCCCTTGTAGCACTCTTCATTTCAGAAAGAAGGTTATGGGCCGATAACTTCAGGGACACCAGACGAGGTTGCTGCCTGATGCCAGCTTTGGCCATGAATTTTCAGAAGAAAAGAAATGCAAGACCTTATTTACTTTGAGTGTTATCACCTACCCCAGACCACGAGCCCTGGGCTACAAAAACCTTTCCCTATTCCCCAGGGAGGGGGGCACAGTTCTTGAGGTGCTAGCGCACTGTGTTCCCTCTTTGCGTGGCAAATAATAAAGCTACTCTTTCTCGTTCCTCCAAAACTCTGTCTCCGTATTTCTTTTTGGCATCGGTGCACAGAGAGCCAAGATCTTTGGCATCAGTGGTTGAAACAAAATTGATACATCATCTGTTTATATTCTATTAGAAATAAAAAGAGGGATGTAAAGTTTTATTTTAAAATACCAATATTTGCAACACATTGGAAATTACATACTTTACAAGTATACTATGATGAAAAGTGTTTGATGTCAAGTTAAAACTGAGTGAAGAGGTACACCACACTCACAGCAGCATTATTGACGGTAGCTAGAACGTGGAAACAACCCAGATGTCCATTGATGGGTGGCTGGATAAGCAAAATGTGGCATATACATACAATAGAATATTATGCAACCTTAAAAAGGAAGGAAATGTTGACATATACTGTAGTCATGGATGAACTTTGAGGACGTTATGCTAAGTGAAATAAGGCCGTCACAAAAAGACAAATGCTGTATGCTTCACGTACAGGAGGTACATAGAGTAGTCAAAATCGGAGACAGAAAGTAGAATGGTGGTTGTCAGGGGCTTGAGGGGAGGGGGAATGGGGAGTTGTTTAACGGGTATAGAGTTTCAGTTTTGCAAAATGAAAAGTTCTGAAGATGGATGGTGGTGATAGTTACAATGTGACTGTACTTCATACCACTGAACTGTGCACTTAAAAATGGTTAGGATGGTAAATATTATGTGTATTTCACCACAATAAAATTTTTTTAAATGAGTGGAACACATAGTCTTTCACATTTAGGGGGTGATACAAGAGAAGTAAGACTTGATGACAAATGCCACCGTTTACTTCTCTAGTCCTCTGTTGATGGACCTTTTGGCTGTTTCCAGTTTCTGCCATTATAAACAACGCTACGGTGAACATCCTTGTACATATACTTCCTAGAGTCCATGTACAAGATTTTCTCTAGGGTATCAACCTGGAAGAGGAATGATTTAAGGAGGACACTGACCTTGAGAGGAATGATATCTTGAAGCATCTTCTTCTCTTACCCCCACAGCTACTGGCAAAGTTCTCTCCAAAGTGATGGTACCCACTTACACTCACACCAGCTATGGATGAATCTCCATTTACCCACATGCTTTCTAATTCTTGGTTTTGCCAGTGTTTTCAGTTCGGCCAATCTGATAGGTGTGAGCTGGTATCTTATTGTTGTTTAAACCTGCATCTCCCTAAACAAGGATGGGATTGAGCGTTTTGTCAGATGTTGGCCTTTCAGCCTCTTCTGAAAAGCCCTTGGTTGCTTTCTTTGCCTTCTTTGAGTGTCAACAATGTTAGTAGCTTCCACACACCAGGTGCTGTCCTTATCTTCCAGAACTCACATCACTTAAAATACATATTTCATTGGTGCTTAAAGAACATGCTTTCTTGCCAGTCAGTTGTTCACTACTAATTTCAACAACCAAATGAGGCTTCAGCTCTTTTCTCTGTTCAGACTGTCCTGAGTCTTGCTGTATTCACAGTTCAGCCTCTGCCAAAAAACTCTGCGAGGCAAAATAAACTATCAAAAGGCCAAGGCTCCTTTCTTTCCCCTCGCCTTCTCCCTCCTCCCCTCCTTCTCCTCTTTCACCTCCTCCTCCTTCTTTTTTGGTGAGACAATTTGTCGTCTTGAAACCGTTTACCCAAAACAGAAACTCTAAAAAGTCAGTGGAAATTTTTCTTTTTGCACAAGAGGGTTAATTTTTTTTTTTTTTTTTTGGCCGCTGGTGGAGCATCCATGAAGTAACCTGAACTCGACCGTAAAGCTTTTCGCGCTCACATTTCACAAACTATGACAAGCCCCTCATGCAACTTTCCGAGGGGACCTGAGTTGTTGTCTCCGGTTACCTGCGGGGTGAGCTGTGGAAGCCGGAGGACGCAGCAATGGAAACATTGCAAGAGGGGAGAACGACTGTCTCCACGGCTAACCACCAGAGCCAGAGGGCGGGCCCCGTAGGACGGTGACCCATTTATCAGAGTCTTCTCTGGGAAGAGGAGGAGGGAGGTGTGGATCCTGGGAGAGGAAGGAGGGCAGAAAAGGCGGAGCTAGGGAAGGAAAGAATAGGTGAGGGAGGCCAAAGGCTTTTCCCTCCCTTCTCGACTCGTCCTCCGGTTCCTCCCACCCACCGCCTTTGGCGGGGGCGGAATGATGGGCGTTAGAGGATTTCTCGGGGTGGTTTGCACTTTCTCAGTTTAGCAGGAAGGAGAGAAATGAGCTGCTTCTTTCACACCCCAGACATTGCGGTAAACTGCCCTTCAGGAATGTTCCTGGCTGTGCTCAGAGGCAGAGGCATGAAATAGGATCTCCACGCAGAGACCCCCAAGCGATCGCGCAATGGAGAGGGAGCTACAGGGGGCTGGGGTGCGGGGCTGTGTGTGTGTGTGTGTGTGTGTGTGGGCGTGCGGTTGCCGTGGGTGTCTCTTGCCGTCCGGGGCACCGGCTAAGCAAATGGAGACAGACAAGGGAACACGTGGTACCACGATGAGGGTGCCAGGATGTGGTGGGTGCCGCCGCGGACAGGCACACGAGGAGCCCAGCCTCCCGCCGCCCTCAGCCGGTGGGGTGGGGACTGGGGAGGGCGATCAAAGCGACTAGAGCCAGCTGGGCCCGGATTCAGTCTTCCTGGAGGCTAAGAAGGAGGCGTGATGGGAGTGGGGGGGGTCGGGTGGCGAGCCAGGCTGAAGGCAGGCGGTGCTGCAGAGGTACGGTGGCCCGAGGCGGGGCTGTGGAGGCCGAGTTGATGCCGGAGAGGAGCTGGGGGCCGGTTGACACTCCTTCCGTTCTCGGTTACTCGTTTTGCACAATTCTCTCGGCCAGACTTGGGCAGAGGTCTCAAATATCCACCCCGATTGATCCAAGGCCTGGATTCTCCTCCACCGTTTCTCACAGAAATTTTTTTCTGGGGACAGCCAGCCCTGATCGGAGGGGGCGGCACATTTCCCACTCTTACCCCAGGAAAACAAGGGCCCCAAACGAGCGGCAGGTGCTGGCCTTCTGCAGCTGCACGCATAGGGCACAGAGCTCAGCCCGCAGCACTGGGATAGCAACTGGGGTGCCATAGCGGGTGGGCAGGACCTTGCGGGTGGCTGGGGGCGGGGGGAGGAGAAAGGAGAGTTCTAGAATCCGGACCTGGAAGTGAGCTCAGAGAAGATCCGATCCAACACATTTATTTTATAGAGGAAGAAAATCGGAGGCCCAGGGACGGTGAGCCATTTACTAGAGTAACTCAGAGGCCAGAACGGAGCCGGGACTAAGTACCACGGGACGCTCCTTCCCGCTCCCGAGCGCTGCCTGCCTTGAATAAAATCTAATGCCCCACTCGGTCCAGCAGGGGGCGATGTTGCTCTAGTTTGGGCCTGGTTGGGCGCGGGGCGGGGCGGGAGGAATTGTGAATTCAGTCCGCGCGTGCCCCCAAGCAAAACTGAAGCCGCTTTACGCTCCCTCTCAGCCCGCCGGTGCCCAGCCCTCTTCAACGACCCCACCTAGCTGTTCCCCGGCTGTGGCTTTGTGCTCGTTCTTCTCAGGATCCCCACCCCGACTCCCAAGAGTCCTATTAGAGGCCCCTAGAGTTCTACTTTTCTTCGACGACCGAGGGTACACTGGGGGATGGAGTGGCATGGGGTGGAGGGCAGGAATTGCATTTGACTGGGGATCAAAAGACTGGTTGAAGACGGAATTTCTGGCCCAAGATAGGGCGGGGAGATATCTCGGGTAGACTCCTAACCACCCCCAGTCCCTCAGTATCTACCAATGAATGCTAAACCATCTGTGCGATGCATCGTCCATAGAAATAAAATGTCAACGCTTTCATGGTGGAGAGGAGTCCCCAATTTGAGAACCTCTCTTCTTTGTGCCAGGCTGTGAGTTCTCCCAACTCTCCTTCCCTCACTTGTCAAAAATGAAAAGGGACCGGACTGGAGATCCTGGGCCGTCGCAAGTTCCGGGAGCCCCGCCCGGGGCTGACCCAGCAGCCGTCTGCTGGTCCGTGGCGCGAACGGCGGGACCCAGGCGCGGAGGGGAGGCGGACAGGTTCCTCCAGCTTGCTCATCCAGACCAGCAGCCCCGAGGGAGGGCAGGAGGGGTGCACCAGGCAGGAAGCGGACGGGGTCGGGGGGCTTGGGATGCCCTGGGGTCAGGTGGAGCGGCCGGCCCCTGGTTTTCTCTCGCGCAGGGCGCGGTGGTCACTGTGCAGGGTAAGGTCCAGGCGGCGGGTCGGGTCTCGCCCGCACTGGGCGCGGGCGGGTCTGGGAGAAGGGAAAGCCTCAGAGCGCTAGGTGAGAGGTTACAGGGGCCGGGACCTCTCTGAGATTCCTTGGCCTATTCACCGATTTTGTTCTGCTCTTGGTTTTAGTTTATGTGGAAGGCTCAGCTCCGCACTGGCCCAGGAGGTGCTAGGAACCAGAGTCCGTTGGTCAAAAACTTTGAAAAATAGAAAAGAAAAAATAATCGCTCATAGTGCCAGTATGCAACTATAATCTCTCAACATTTTGGTGTATTTATTTTGTTTTTGTTTGTTTGTTGTTTTTTGGGGGGGGGTTTAAGCCTTTTTTGTTCGAATCCTATACTTAATATATTAAAATTTTTTTTCCGTCATTGTCATCATATCTCCTCTTCAGGTTTCCAGGCTGCTTTTTACAATTCTTGTATCGTACACAGTTTTTTCTAACATATTCTTCATGGTTCTCACCTGATATCTGCGTAATATTCTGTTTATATTTTGACCAATTAGTCCCCAGTTAGTTGGACATTTAGCTTGTGTACTTTTTCATTATGATACAGTGGTTTCTAAATAGTATGTAATTTCAATTTTTGTGTTTTAATTATCCTAAGCGTTCTTTAAAAATGTTACAATTTTTAAAGTGGATAGATTTTTTCCCCCATTTGTTTTTAATTTTATTGTCCTGTGGTCTGAGAATGTGGCCTGTATTTATGCTTTTGGAATTTATTGAGCTTTTGATAGATGGTCAATTTTTTTTTTTTTTTTTTTTTTTTTTTTTTTGCGGTACGCGGGCCTCTCACTGTTGTGGCCTCTCGCATTGCGGATCACAGGCTCCGGACGCGCAGGCTCAGCGGCCATGGCTCACGGGACCAGCCGCTCCGCGGCATGCGGGAACTTCCCGGACCGGGGCACGAACCCGTGTCCCCTGCATCGGCAGGTGGACTCTCAACCACTGTGCCACCAGGGAAGCCCCCATCCCACAAATTTTGATAAGTTGTGTTTTCATTTTCATTTGGTTCAAAATATTCTTAAATTTCTACTGAGACTTATTCTTTGGCCCATGTGTTATTTAGAAGTATGTTGTTTAATCTCCAAATATTTGGGGATTGTCCAGATATCTTTCTGTTATCTGATTGCTAGTTTAATTTCATTGTGTTCTGAGAACATACTTTGTATGGTTTTTATTTTTTAAATATTGTTAAGATGTGAGTTATGGCCCAGAATCTGGTCTATTTTGGTGAATGTCCCATGTGAGCTTGGGAAGGATGTATATTTTGCTGTAGTTTGACGGAGTATTCTGTAAATGTCAATTAAATCAAGTTATTCGATAGTGCTGTTCAGGTCAATTAACTCATTACTATTTTCTGCCTGCTGGCTCTATCAATTGCTTATAGAAGGGCACTGAAATATCCAACTATAATAGTGGATTTGTCTATTTCTCCTTGTAGCCTCAGTTTTTGTTTCATATATTTTGATGCTCTCTTGTTAGGTGCATCCACTTTAAGGATTGTTAAGTCTTGGAGAATTGATCCCTTTAACATTACGTAATGCCCCTTTTCAACCCTGGTAATTTTCTTTGTTCTGAAGTCTGTTCTGTCTGATTATTCCAGCTTTCTTTTGATTAGTGTTAGCATGATATAGCTTTCTCCATCCCTTTACAACTTACCTGAGTCTTTACATTTAAAGTAGGTTTCTTATAGACAACATAGGGTTGGGGCCTGGATTTTTATACTCTGACAATCTCTGGGCAGTAGTGGAGGAAGGAATGAGGGTGAAGTAAGTATGAACATCTATTTCTTGAAATAAAAAACTGAAGCAAACTGGAAAAATGTTAAAGTTTCTAAATCTGACAAGGGTCCCTGGGCATTTATGATATGACTTTCAGTGCTTTTATTTGACATATACAATTTATTTATTTTTTAATTTTTTTACATCTTTATTGGAGTATAATTGCTTTACAATGGTGTGTTAGTTTCTGCTTTATAACAAAGTGAATCAGTTATACATATACACATGGTCCCATATCTCTTCCCTCTTGCGTCTCCCTCCCTCCCACCCTCCCTATCCCACCCCTCTAGGTGGTCACAAAGCACCGAGCTGATCTCCCTGTGCTATGCGGCTGCTTCCCACTAGCTAGCTATTTTACATTTGGTAGTGTATATATGTCCATGCCACTCTCTCACTTTGTCCCAGCTTACCCTTCCCCCTCCCCATGTTCTCAAGTCCATTCTCTAGTAGGTCTGTGTCTTTATTCCCGTCTTACTCCTAGGTTCTTCATGACATTTTTTTCTTAGATTCCATATATATGTGTTAGCATACGGTACTTGTTTTTCTCTTTCTGACTTATACTCTGAGCAAACCATAATTCAAAAAGAGTCATGTACCAATATGTTCATTGCAGCTCTGTTTACAATAGCCAGGACATGGAAGCAACCTAAGTGTCCATCAACGGATGAATGGATAAAGAAGATGTGGCACATATATACAATGGAATATTACTCAGCCATAAAAAGAAACGAAATTGAGTTATTTGTAGTGAGGTGGATGGACCTAGACTCTGTCATACAGAGTGAAGTAAGTCAGAAAGAGAAAGACAAATGCCGTATGCTAACACATATATATGGAACCTAAGACATATGCAATTTAAAGCAAAAATTCAAAAACCCTGTCCTCTTTTGAAGTTTTTTATAGAATAATTACATATAACAAGTACCTGCTGTGTCCCAGGCACAGTCTGAAGTACTGGGATTCGCAGGGTTAATGAAACATCTGTTTCCTGGCCTTAAGTTGGGGTGGGATTTAGGCCGTTCAAAAATAGCCAGGGAAATCATGTATCTGAGAAGGGGTTAATATCCAAAATATATAAACAACTCAATAGCAAAAAATCAAACAATCTTATTAAAAAATAGGCAGAGGAACTGAACAGACACTTTTCCAAAGAAGACATACAAATGGCCAATTGGTACCTGAAAAGGAGTTCAGCATTACTATTCATCAGGGAAATGCACATCTAAACCACGATGAGATACCACCTCACACCTGTCAGAATGGCTATTACCTAAAAGACAGGAGATAACAAATGTTGTAGAGGGTGTCTGGAGAAAAAGGAACCCTTGTGCCCTGTTGGTGGGAATGTAAAGAATTAAAAATAGAATTAAAAATAGAGCTACCATATGATATGGCAATTCCACTCCTGAGTATTTCTCCAAAGGAATTGAAATCACTGTCTTGAAGAGAGATCGGCATCCCCATGTTCACTGCAGCGGTATCGACGATAGTCGAGATATGGAAACAGGTTAAAAGTCCATAGATGAATGGATGGGTAAAGAAAATGTGGTGTATATAAACAATGGAATATTGTTCAGCCACAGAGAACAAGGAAATCCTTGAGGGCATTAACTGAGTGCAATGAGTCAGACGGACAAAGATAAATGCTGTATGATCTCCCTTATATGTGGAATCTAAAAAAACTGAACACAGAGAAACAGAGAAAAGATGGGGGGGCGGGGTTGGGTGATGGGGATCAAAAGGTATAAACGTCCAGTTATAAGATAAACGAGTTCCGGGTGTGTAATGTACAGCATGGTGACTGTAGTTGGCAACACTGCATTGTATATTTGAAAGTTGTTAAGAAAGTAGGTCTTAAAAGTCCTTATAATGCGAAAAAAAATTGTAACTATGTGAAATGAGGGACATTGACTAGTCTTAGTGTGGTAGACATTTCACAATATGTATATATCAAATCATTATATTGTACACTGTAAACTAATATGGTATTTTGTCAATTATCTCTCAATAAAACTGGGGGAAAAATAACCAGGATCACTTGCCCAGGGTCACACAGCAGCCCAAGTCTGCCAGAGGCCAGCCTCTGTCCTAACCATTGAGACATTCTGTCTGCCCCAAGAGCTCGGACCACCCCTCCTCCAGCCTCACCTCTTTACCTGAACCACGCTGTGTAGCTGGAGTTAGTTGATTTGAAAAGACCAACTTTATTCTCAAATAATCCAGTAACTCAGACTTTTATCAGGTTACACAGGCTTCTCGCAAGTTTTTCTCCAAACTCACCTGCTTGCTGCCCCTGAAAGTCTTATGGAGCGGCTGGGCTATTTCTGGGATAAGTGGGGAGTGGGTAAGGCGTTGGAGCTAGGTGTTGCACCATACTGCTCCAATTCATTAAATGCTGTGTGATTTCAATCATGCTGGGGAACCTCTCTGAGCCTCAGTCTCCTCACTAATATCTACTTTAAATAAGGCTGTTAGGAAAGTAAAGGAGAAAAGGAACGCACAGATGCCAGCATCGTGCTGGCTCCTGGGAGGCACTCAGCAGATGGGAGCTTTATTACTCTTCTTCATCTTGTGGTGAGGAAGCAGCTGGGGTCTAGTCCTTGCGCACTTGAGCTGAGCCACACTGGGGGTCCTTCACGCTCCGGCCCACGCTGAGATGCAGGGTTGAGTTGGGGTCACTGCCATAGGGCTTGGTAAACGAAAGCTGGAGGATTGTTTTTAAGCCAGTGTGGACCCCCAAGTGGAACATCTTCCTTCCCAGGGCAAACCCCTTCAGAACCCTTGGAAAATCCCAGTTTCACTTTTAGCAAGACCCTGCCGCAGCAGGGGAAAGCCCCCACTGTAACCAACCTTCTCCAAAGGCAGTGTCCCCTTGTGGGGGGATGCACTCGTTCTATGCCCCTTGCTTCCTGCACCCTGCTCTTCACACTGCTAATGCCTTAGCTCCACCCCATCTTGCCTTCTTTATCTTTTTGCCTTTTCCAGCTCTGCTTCTCTCTCATTTTGGACAGCTACTGCACTGCTTTCAGGTTCTGGATTGTCTATCCGCCTGGATGAGGAGTCTCTGCTCAAAGACCTCAGTGAAGCCTCTCTTGCTGTCTCCTCAAGCAACTCAGTGTAACCCTGTACTTAGGTTACCGCTTCCAAATAATCCTGCCCTAATTTGCCTCCAGGCACAGAGTGGAGTAAACCAGGTACCCACCCCAGGGCTTTGAGTTCCTGCAGTGTTTCTAGCATAAGCTCTGCGCTTTAGGTCTATAAACACAGCAGGAAGGTCTGTGTACTACAAGGAAAGCTGTTCCACTTGGGAAACACAGAGTTTTAAAATGTTGCATTTTTCTAAGTCGCAATCCGTGAAAGAAGTAACTGATAAAATGGACTTCGTTAAAGTTAAAAACTTCAGCTCTGCTGAGACAATGTCAAGAGAGTGATAAGACAAGCCACAGACCGGAAGAACTATTTGCAAAAGATACATCTGATAAAGGACTGTTATCCAAATTATACAAAGTACTTTTAAAACTCAACAATAAGAGAACAAACAACCTGATTAAAATAAGGGCCACGAGCTTGACAGACACCTCATCAAAGAATATATGAAAATGGCAATTTAGCATAAGAAAAGATGCTCCACGTCATAGTCATTAGGGAAACGCGAATTAAAACAACGAGTTACCACCACACACCTATTAGAATGACCAAAATCCAAAACACTGGCAACATCAAATACTGGCAAGGACGTGCAGCAGCAGGAACTCTCACTCATTGCTGGTGGGAACGCAAAATGGTGCAGCCACTTCAGAAAACAGTTTCCCAGTTTCTTTCAAAACTAAACATACTCTTATCGTATGATCCAGCAGTCGTACTCCTGGTATTTACCCAAAGGAGTTGAAGACTCACGTCCACACAAAAAACTGCACAGAGATGTTTATAGCAGCTTTATTCACAATTGCCAAATTGGAAGCAACCAAGATGTCCTCCGGTAGGTGAATGGATAAATAAAGTGTGGTACATCCACACAAGGGAATATATTGAGTGCTAAAAAGAAATGAGCTATCAAGCCATGGAAAGACATGGAGGAAACTTAAATGCATATTACTAAGTGAAAGAAGCCAGTGTGAGAAGATTCCATCTATATGACATCTGGAAAAGGCAGAGCTATAGACACAGCAGAAAGACTAGTGGTTGGCAGGGGTTAAGGGGAGGGGGAGATGGACAGGTGGAGCACAGAGGATTTGTAGGGCAGTGAAACTACTCTGCATGATGGATACATGCCATTATACATTTGTCCAAATCTATAGAATGTACACCACCAAGAGCGAACCTTAATGTAAACTATGGACTTTGGATGATAATGATGTGTTCATCAATTGTAACAAATGTACCACTCTGATGGGGGATGTGGATAAGGGGAGAGGATATGCATATCTGGGGACAGGGAGTATATGGGAAGTCCCTGTACGTTTTCAATTTTGCCGTGAACCTAAAATTGCTCGAAAAATACAAAGTCTTTGAAAAAATATGGCAATCTCCTAATACAGAATCATACCAACACTGAAAAAGTATTTCCCACCTATAACCCAGCAGGGCGATAAAAAAGTGATACCTTTTTTATTGTGGGTGAAAGTGGTGTAGAACTGGTACTTGCTGATGGCCTGGAAAGCAATTTGAAACCAAGTATTAAAAGCTACAAAAAAAAAATAAATAAATAAAAATAAAAATTAAAAAAAAAAAAAAGCTACAAAAATATTTGTACCCGTATGTTCTGGAAAATTTCTCCAGTGGATATAATCTTAGACTTGTCACAGTAGGGTATGAACAGAGATGTTAAAGGTTGAAAGCAGTTGAAATGTTCAGAAATAAAGGGTCATTTAAGTAAACTATGATAATCCACTCAATACAATTTTAAACATTAAAATCATGAATTGATGGGAATTCCCTGGCGGCGCAGTGGGTAAGACTCCACGCTCCCAATGCAGGGGGCCGGGGTTCGATCCCTGGTCAGGGAACTAGATCCCACATGCATGCCACATGCCGTGCAACTAAGGAGCCCACCTGCTGCATAAGAGCCGGTTCAACCAAATAAGTAAATCTTTAAAAAAAATTATGGATTGTTATAATTATGAAAACTACGTAAGAACAAGAAAAATGCTTATAGTATACCTAATAAAAATATACATTCAGCATGATTACAACTAAAAATGTTTTAAAAACATTCGGTGAAAATACATCAAGATGCGTTTTCCTCACTCTTTTTTCTAGTTTCTAAGTTCCTGCGATGTATATTACCACGATTATATTACTTTTACAAATGGAAGACTTAAAAATAACTCACTTCCCTTCCCGGGGAGCAGTGCTTACTGCAGAGCCGCACTCTGCCCGGAAACAGCCTTCAGAACGTGGCTTCTGTCTTTCTGGGGCTGAATCAAGTAGTGTGTGTGTGTGTGTGTGTGTGTGTGTGTGTGTGTTGCTTTCTGTTCCATATTGTCTGTGTTGTGTATTCCTATGTCGTCTCATAATTTTCCAGTTTAGTACGTTTATGTCTTTCCCACAACTATTAAAATTTTCAAAAAACTGTGGCAAAACGTATATAACATAAAATTTGCCATTTGAATCATTCAGTGTACAGCTCAGTGGCATTAGGTACATTCATATTGCAATATCAGTGGCATCCATCTCCAGAACTTTCTCACATTCCCATCAAAAACGAACTTTCTCACATTCCCATCAAAAACGAACTCCCCCTCTCCGGGGCTGACAGTGCAGTGGCGCAGAGAGAACAAGGGAGAACAGAGAAAGAAGGACACAGCATGAGAAGTACGCTGAGTGTGGTGACGGAGAACCGCAGGGGGCTTTCTGGAAAACCTAAGTGTTGTCGGATGAGTGGAGGAGGGGTCCTGGAGGGAAGTGAGGAGGAGCCCTGGGGGGTCCAGGCAGAGGGAGGGGAACACAGAGTATGAGGATGAAGGGGTCTTTGCGCAGGGTGAGTGTGTGTGTGTGTGTGAGCGCGCGCGCAGGCAGGAGAACTGAGGGAGATGGCAGGCCCGGGGGCTGGGGGGTGCAGGAGTGTATTTTAGGTGTGGTGGAAGGTGTGGAAGACCTGCTTCTCTCGCCCGGTTGAGAGGAAGAAGTGCCCCGGGCTTGGCCAAGTGCACAGCCAAGAGCAGGAGCAAACGCCAGTATCTCGTGCGGGCTGCTGACTCTACCACACTCTGTACCCGCACGACCTCCCGGGCCAGGTGCCAGGGAGCCCTGTTTCCCAGACACCAAGGCCGAGACACAGGTCAGTGCAGCCTCTCACCCAGCACTGCCCAAGCCCGGAACCACCACTTTGCTCTGCATCCTGGTTTACGGCTGGGCGGCTGTGGGTACAGTGCCTGCGGTACGGCAGGCAGGCGATTGTTATCTCTAAATTTGTAGGAGTGAAAACAGGTGGAGGGACCAGAAGCTGCCGCCCAAGGTCGAAGAGCAAGTGAGTGAAGACTGAATAAGTGATTGCATGAAAGAGCGAATGAAGAGAGAAAAAAAAAGAGTCCTATGCCCCAGCATCCTCTCCCTCATTCCCTCCCAGGGTCCTGGGGGAGGGAGGTTTCATCACTCCACTGGGCCTGGGGAAGACAGAGGGAGGCCTGTGGGGGGAGGAGGGGAGAGGAAGGGGGAGCAGGGCCCACCACAGAAGATGAAAAGAAGATTCTAGACTCTTCAGAGCACACTTGGGTGTGCTTTCTTCTGCTTCTTTCCTAAAGCCTCGTCTAGACCCTACTTACTGTAAATGCAACGTTATGTCCTGTTTTTCCTTTCTTATTTGCATAAACATTCTCTGAGTCTCTTACAAAATATTTGACATTGTTGAGCGTTGAATAACTGTCTGCCAAGTAAATGGACCACAATTTATGAAAATTTCCTCTTACTGTCAATCATTTACATTGTTTCGATAATTTCTAAAGTCCGCAAACAATGCTGTTAAATAATTCGAAAAACACCAAGAGTAACCTTTCCTGAGACTGATCTCCAGACTGGGTTTCAAAGGTCTGAGCAGTTTCTTTGGGCCCTGTCGGTTTCGACCTTCCAAGGTACCTAAGGTGTCTGTGGGTCTTCCACAGAGGTCAGAACCGAGACACTGCATCTGTGCTTGTAAGTGAACTTGTTCCTCAGCCCGAACAGCTGCTGGAGGGGGGCCGCCCTATATAACGTCCCCACATAAAAGGGGCAGGTGTGCGGGTGGGACCCAGGGTGGCAGCAGCTCTGCCTGACTCCCCTTGCTCGTGGGGGTCAATTGCCTGCCTCGGGTGTCCCCCCAACCCCTCCTCGGGCCATTCCCTTCAACTTCCCTTGGGAACGAGTCCAGAGTACAGGAATTCTTGCACGTTTTAATCTGACCTCATCTGAAGGGCAGCCTCAGAGTCCCCAGCTGTTGCAGCAGACCCCAGGCACGCAAAGACAGAGGCCTGTGGCTGGCTTGCGGTTGCTGTGATCAGCTGTGATCACGCTGAAGTCCAAACGGCAGCCCTGGCAGGCACCACGCGGCACTTTGCGCTAGTGGATGGTGTCCTGAGGCCCTGGGGGAGACCCTGCCCTGGGAGCCTGGGCTCCCGCCAGCTCAGTCTCCGACTGGCTGATGCCCATGGGCCAGACACCTCTGGCAAGAAACCAACAGAACATACAAGGGAGAAGAAAACTGCTGAGACCCGTTCTTGGTGCCATCTCCAAGTCTGAGTACGCAGCAGACCATCACCAAGGCGTGGAAGCTTTCCAGAAAGGACCACCTCCTTCCTGGTCGGCTTATCTCCTGCCCATCCACCGTCACCCTTTACCGCCCTTACCTGACTGTATCAGGCCCAGTAACTCAGCAGGTGTCCGTCAGCCACCCCCAAAGATGCACCGAGGAGAGCATCCGTGACCCTGTCCTCAGGGAGGGGACACCATTTGGTCATGAAGGGGAGCACGTACCTGAGTGTGTGGACATCGCCGGCTGGAGCTCTTGGAGGAGAACATCCAAGACAGCGCCCCCAAACTCTGATAAATCTGTAGACCCAGCAGACTGAGGTACCCGTGTTTTTAGGTGGTTTTTTAGAAAGTCTCATTTTTCTTGTATTGATATGCCCTTGAAACCCTGGGAGGAAGTGTGGTCTTGTGGGGAGCATTTGCTGTCGGAGGAGTCCATCTGGGCCAGGGGAGTGAAGGTCACACTGTCCCCTGCTTAACCAGCGACACCACCTGGCGGGGTGGCAGGGTGAGGGAGGTATAAAGCCAGTGCGCTCCTCCCAATAAACAAAACAAACAGCAGCCCTAAAGTGGTGACTTTCTCGCAAACAATGGAATATTCAGAGAATCTGTGATGTGTGGGTTTGTAAATGAAGAGGAAACAGGAACCACAGCTCAATTCATAGTGATACCAGCCACTTCCTGAAAAACAGGAGAGCTGGTTCAAGATTATTCCTGAAATATACTGTCACTTGCATTGTAGCCGGCTTCCTTGAGGGGGCTAGAAAGGGATGAAGTGACAGCTGGCACACTGGGCATCAGCCATGGAGGTGGTCACTCGCAGATATCGCTGTAAATTTTATGGCAGCAAAAAGGTCAACTTGGTGCATTAGTGATTCAGAACTGCCGTCAAGTATCAGTCATTGAGTAGACTTGCTTTTGAGCGGTTCTTGGAAGTTTGCAGGGACTTCCTTTGAGAAAAACATTTTCGAGTGGAATTAGTTAACTGCGAACTGGGTTGCCCAGAGAATGTGAGTTCCATGTCACAGGAGGTATTTAAATGCGGGGATGAGGGTCGAGCTCTTGGCAAGGTTGTAGTAAAGGGTGTTGAAGTCTTATTTTGGAAGCTGAATTAGATAGGCTTTAAGTTCCTTTCCCAACATAGAGCTCTATAACTCTAAAGGATAGGATTTTACCAATTGCAAAGATTTTCGACTTTTAGTTGCAGTTTGCTCCAGCCACAGGAAGAGTAGGGAAGGAGCCCACGGGATGCCTTATATGCAGGGATGATGAACTGTGGGGTTTTGTATGGTGAGAAGACCAGGTAAGCTTGTGCAGGACCCAAGATAAAACTGGTCTTGCTCCAATCCTCACGGGTTGGGGTGTGAAGAGGACATCTCACCAGGTATCACTGGGTCGTGGTATTCCTGTCTCTGCCTTTTGCTTTCCAACCCCGGGGACTTGTTGGAGCTTGGGCTTAGCATCCTGCTTATAAAATAGCAAGAATGCATATGTGCATGAGGGGTTAGTTGAGACAGTGCAGGTAAAACAGGACGGTACCAAGCACATAATAAGTGCCTAATAAGTGGAGATGGTGGCTGGCCATTGAGGTCGGATCGAAGGTCAGTAAACAGTGCGTGAAAGTGTGGGTCATCTGGTTACTTTAAACTTCCAGTGAGATTGGAGGCAGGCTACCCTTCTCTGAAAACAAGTAGAAATGTGTGTGCGTGTGTGGTCAGACCCACGGACAACTTTAAAAAATAGATGTAGAAATTTTAGATTTCTTTTTATTGTTTGTTATGTGATGATGATTTTTTTCCTCTCAGAGGAGATTTTGTAGCTGCAGGGAACGCTGTTGTGGAGCTCAGTTTGGAGGGTAAGATGCCTTTCTGACAGCCATGGACTCAGAGATGTGAAATCCTCAGGGTGGCTAGAGAGGGTGGATCTGTGATGTTCAGAGCCAACGTGTGAGTGTGAAGTTCTGTATGTTTAAAATAGTTATGTTTTAAATAGTTACAGCCTGGAAAACATTATTTTCAAAGTCATGTGTCTTTTTAGAGAAAATTTAGGATATAGCAAAGCAAAGAGAAGAGGAAAAGAAAACATTCATACAATTCTACCCCACAGATATAACCGGCAACCTCTGTTAGGTCACCTTCCAGATTCTCTCTTTTAAAAGTGGAGCTGGGATTTCCCTGGTGGTTCAGTGGTTAAGAATCCACCTGCCAATGCAGGGGACACGGGTTTAAGCCCTGGTCCGGGAAGATCCCACATGCTGCGGAGCAGCTAAGCCCGTGCGCCACAACTACTGAGGCTGCACGCCACTACTACTGAAGCCTGTGCGCCTAGAGCCCGTGCTCCGCAACAAGAGAAGCCACCGTAATGAGAAGCCCGTACACCGAAACGAAGAGTAGACCCCACTCGCCGCAGCTAGAGAAAGCCCGCACACAGCAACAAAGACTCAGCACAGCCAAAAATAAAATAAATAAGTTAAAAAAAAATACGCTGTGGGATGTTATGTGGCAGCCTGGATGGGAGGGGAGTTTGGGGGAGAATGCATACATGTATATGTATGGCTGAGTCCCCTTTCTGTGCACCTGAAACTATCACGACATTGTTAATCGGCTATACTCCAATATAAAATAAAGAGTTAAAAAAAAATAAATAAAACTACATTGTGGGGACTTCCCTGGCGGTCCAGTGGTTAAGACTTCGCCTTCCAATGCAGGGAGTACAGGTTTGATCTGTGGTCGGGGAGCTAATATCCCACATGCCTCACGGCCAAAAAACCAAAACATAAAACAGAAGCGATATTGTAACAAATTCAATAAAGACTTTAAAAATGGTTCACATCAAAAAAAAAAATCTTAAAAAAAATACATTGTGTACATAGAAAACAAATTCATGGTTACCGAAGGGAAAAGGGGAGAGAGGGATAAATTTGGAATTTGGGATTAACAGATACAGACTACTATGTATAAAATAGATAACAAGGACCTACTACTTTATAGCACAGGGAACTATATGCAATGTCTTATAATAACCTATAATGGCAAAGAATCTGAAAAATAATATATATATATGTATAACTGAATCACTTTGCTATACACCTGAAACATTGTAAATCAACTATACTTCAATAAAAAATAAAAATCAAAAAAACAACAAATATATTGTGAATATCTTTCCAGTTATTAAGCATTCTTGCACAGCATCATTTTAGGGGCTCTCTTTACATTGTATTGTTGTATTTTTTTATTTCACCGGTGGATACTTAGGTTTTCAGCATGTTTTCAGTACGCTCGCATGTCTTTGCTGTTAATAATCCCTATGTGTAACCATAAGGACCTTTTCATGATAAATTCCCAGAAGTGGAATTGCTGGGTCAATAAATATACACAACTTTATGGCTCTTGGTACATGTTACCAAATTGCCCTTCACGGTAGTGGCACCAGTCTGTACTCCGAGCCATGGAATACTAATGGGCTCATTTTTCAGCACTCTTATCTACCTGGAGTATTATTTTCTGGTGTAATCTGGTAAAATGCGTTTTAAAAATGGATTCCTTTTTTGTTTATTTTTTGTTTGAACAACTCCAATCTGTATTAGAAACAAGTTTGTCTTTCATTTTTATTACTGTTTATTATTCATTAAAATACTGATCTTCTGGTTTCTGTCCTTCAGTATATATTTTTAAAACATTCACTTATTGAAACCACTTGGAATTTCTTTTGGTGCAAGATGTGAAAGGCTAAAACTTGCTTTTTCCCTAATAGTTACTAATTGTCCCAGCACCCTTTATTATAGAATCCAGTCTCTCGCCGTGTATGTGAATGCCGCTTGTAACATATAATCCATATATTCTACTGGGGTCTGTTCTTGAATCACTGTATTTTAATTACTGGGATCAGTAATTGTAAACTGGCCAGTATGTGTCTAGTAGCTGTTAATCCCTTTGGGAGGGAGAGACTCTTACCTCTGAGAAAGAAAACCTTTCTGATTCTCAAAAGATGACTTAGTCACACATTCTTCCATCTCTGCGTTTTTTTCCTCCGTTGGGACGTAAGGATGGGAAAAACAGGCCTTCACGGTGAGGAAGAAGGAATCCAGAATTCAGAATGTGGCCGACCAGTAACAAAAGCTCCTGCGAAAACTTAAGATCCCCCAGTCTCAGAGGGTAGGGGTGGTCACAGAAGAGGCTGAAGACCAGCCTCAGGGATTCTGACACTTTGAGAAGTCAGCCTGACTCTGAGACCCTGATAAGAAATTAAAAACTGAGAGTTTGGGGAGATGGGAGAAGTTTTGTTCTCAAGCTTTTAGAAAAAAATAAAGTTTTTAAAGGATCAAAGAACAACCTCTCAGTAAGTCAATAACTTCCTTGTACCTATATGCTCAAGATACATCTTTTTAAATGCAGGAACTATAATATGTTCAGCTACTGCAATAACAAATTCTACTTCTGTGGAAAAAAGTACCGATGAGTGGAAATTGTGCTCTCTCATCTCACCATGCTTCTGAGCGACCTGAGTGTTCATACCACGAACCCACAGCCGGAGCAGTACAGACTTTGGGGGGAGGTGAATTGTAATTTTAGATAAATTTAGAGGAGAAAATAAATTATCTGGAGTGATTGGAAAACTAAAACTGGAAAGTAAGAGGTGATATCATATCAGGTTGAAGGATATAGAAACATCAAGTTTTACGTGCACCAGATTAGCCAGCTTAGAGATGCTGAAGGCCAGTGGGTGCTGGGTCGCTGTGATGCTGCCTCGGCTCCGTCCCATTGCTGGTTTGTCCTTACTGCTCCTTTTGTGCATATAGCTTTGTAAGCTGCCCCAAATCCTTTCTGGAATTGGACAGTGCCAGAATAAATAAAAATATCTATCCTTAAGTGCTTTCTGATGTGTTGTGAAATTGAATTTTAACTGTCAAGTTAATAAAAATAAAAGGATTACTTTTGTTTTAATCTCTCATTACTTAAAAGACACTAGTTCCTTTTTCAGTGCTTTTTAGCACAGTGCCTCATGTTGGTAGTCAGTTAGGTGTCCTTCTACAGCGGCATATATTGGTAGCTCCTCATGCAGTCATATACACTCAGTTTTATATATATATATATATATATATATATATATATATATATATATATGTAGAGGGTTTTCTGCAGATAATTATTTGCTTTACAGAATAGGATCATATTTTAAATACATTCTGTTTTTGTTCTCTGAGGATCCCTGGCAATCTTGCCAAATCGTTTTTTTAAGTCATTCCTTTGATGGCTGCATGATATTTTAAGGTGTGGATAGATCCCAATTTAATGAGTGATTCCCTACTCATTAACTTGGCATTGTTTCCAGTGTTTATTTTACCCAAATAAAGGAAATTGAAATAATCATCAATTATTTGTATATTTATTTATTGTATATTTATTGATATAAATAAATATATAACATTTATATTATACATTTGTATATTTATTCTTAGGTAGCAGTGCTTTTACTTTATAGGGGACATATTTCCAGGAGTGCTGAGTTAGAGTATGTGATTTATATTAGACACTACTAGATACTGCCAAACTGTTTTCGAGGCGTTTGCAGTGTCTCGACAGCCCCCGTGGGGCTGTCCACATTCTCTCCAGCAGTGAGTGGTGTCCTGCTTTTACATTTTTACCCAGTGACCATTTGTATGCAAACGACGGGTTTCCATTTTCTGGAAAATGTCTTCTTAACCTTGACGCGTCGCAACTCATTCTACGAAGATGAAATTTTTCTGTAGAGGTTATGGCGGGAGATTGAGAACATGTGAGTCAACCTTCTTCTCATAAGCGCACAGATACACACAGAGGTCTTAATTTAGTTTGGATACTAAAAGCAGGGCAGGGAAGCCGTTGGGGAGATTTTGTTCTGTTCAGCAGAGGCTGAACAGGCTCAAGTATGGGACAGCTGTCCATTGAAAGGCCTCGTCTATCAAATCAGGCCTAGTTCACAAGGCAAACATCCTCTACGTCCCTCACACGCAGCAGCACACCCACTTGGATATTACCTAGATAAAACCTCAGTAGCATCATTTCCTCTTCCACGGATCAGCTCCTCATGCACTGGCTGGGCTGGCAGAGTCCTGATAGAGGAAGACGCAAAAGCCCTTGGAGGTGCAAAGCCCTTGGAGGAAAGACTGGGTGCAGTCGGAGCCCCAGAGTGCTTTTCTTTGCACCTCCTTCAGCCCCCCACACGGCTGAGTGGGCCACCATAGATGGGGTTCTGGGTTTCTGGGGAGGTGGGCTTTGAGCGGGGTCCAGAGAAGGTCTTCCACAAATGCCTGCTCCTCTTGTAGAAGTCACCTTTCTTCCCATCCCCAAATCTCTCTGGGTCCCCCAAGCTTGGCTGAGGCCCGGAGTGTGGTGAACGGGGAGAGACAGGAGTCACATCCTCCCTTTGGCCCCGCCTGGCCCTCCCTGGCCAGCAGGTCTAGCCAAGCCGTCAGCTTTCCGCCCACAGGATGCTGAGGGGATGCAGGGGGTGAAGGAGGGTCTTCCGCTTCCCGCCAACACTTCAAATCTTCCCCTCTTCACGTTGCCCGCACTCAACCACAGAGACCTCCACAAATCTGCTGTGAGAGGCTGCAAACCCTTCTGTCAGCAGGAACACAGCTTTTCTGGAAGGAAGCAATTCATGCCTTTGCCTGTGTTCCCATCAGCTGGGTATTTACCTGGTGGCTTGTTTACCGTCTGTCCAGGCCTGGTTCTAGGGTGGGGTGAGTGAGGTCTCCCAAGGGCACTCACTCTGGGCGTCACCCAGGTGCCAGCCCTGTGTCCGTGTCCGCGAAGATGATGTAAGCCCAGGATCTGTGCCAAGGATACATTAGGTGCTCAATTAGCATCTAATACATTGAGCTTGTGTTCTCCAGGGGGTATGTAGACTGTACTTGGCAGAGTAAACATTCAGAAAGTGGAGAAGTTGAGTCCTCACCGCCTTGGGATGCCCAGCAAGGTTAGGTGGGGTATCCAGGAGGAGAGGTGCTGACGGGGCGGAGAGGGAGGGCAGTGCTCCCGGCCCACTGCCATTGGAGCAGCCTGCCTGTGGGCACACGAGGCCTCCTAGGTGAGCCTTCTCTCTTGTTTGTTTTTTAACATCTTTATTGGAGTATAATTGCTTTACAATGGTGTGTTAGTTTCTGCTTTATAACAAAGTGAATCAGTTATACATATACATATGTTCCCATATCTCTTCCCTCTTGCATCTCCCTCCCTCCCACCCTCCCTATCCCACCCCTCTAGGTGGTCACAAAGCACCGAGCTGATCTCCCTGTGTTATGTGGCTTCCCACTAGCTATCTATTTTACGTTTGGTAGTGTATATATGTCCACGCCACTCTCTCACTTTGTCACAGCTTACCCTTCCCCCTCCCCGTGTTCTCAAGTCCATTCTCTAGTAGGTCTGTGTCTTTATTCCCGTCTTACCCCTAGGTTCTTCACGACATTTTTCTTTTCTTAGATTCCATATATATGTGTTAGCATATGATATTTGTTTTTCTCTTTCTGACTTATACCCTGAGCAAACCATAATTCAAAAAGAGTCATGTACCAATATGTTCATTGCAGCTCTATTTACAATAGCCAGGACATGGAAGCAACCTACGTGTCCATCAACAGATGAATGGATAAAGAAGATGTGGCACATGTATACAATGGAATACTACTCAGCCATAAAAAGAAATGAAATTGAGTCATTTGTAGTGAGGTGGATGGACCTAGAGTCTGTCATACAGAGTGAAGTAAGTCGCTTGTTTGTTTATTCACGTAGACTCTGGCCTCGGGGCTTGGGAATGCTGACCACTTGTGCAGGTGGCAGGATGGGGCCAGAGGGTTCCCACAGGTCTTGGTCCTCTCACTCCAGGAAATGAGGGAATGGCTCGAAAGAAGGGAACTGCAGCCTAGAAGCCTCTTTGGTGGCAGATGTGAGTCTGGAGGGCTGTGCTCTGTCGCCCTGTCCACCTTCATGCCAGCACAGGGTGGTCTGGGCACACAGATGTTGCCCAAGTTAATATATTTGAAGTGGCAGCAAGCAGCCTGAGGAAGAGGGCCACTAACTGCAGGGAGAGGGACAGGTAATTAGTTCACATAAATGAGGGGCAGGATGGGAGATGGCCTGCAATCAATAATATATGAACCTAGAGACCGTCATACAGAGTGAAGTAAGTCAGAAAGAGAAAAACAAATAGCGTATATGAACGCATATATGTGGAATCTAGAAAAATGGTAAAGATGAACTTATTTGCAAAGCAGAAATAGAGACACAGATGTAGAGAATAAACATATGGCTACCAAGGGGTAAGGGGGGGTGGTGGGATGAACTGGGAGATTGGGATTGATTTATATACACTATTGATACGATGTATAAAATAGCCAACTAATGAGAACCTACTGTGGAGCACAGGGAGCTCTACTCAATGCTCTGTGGTGATCTAAATGGGAAGGAAATCCAAAAAAGAGGGGATATATGTATACGTATAGCTGATTCACTTTGCTGTACAGCAGAAACTAACACAACATTGTAAAGCAACTCTACTCCAATAAAAATTAATTAAAAAATAATATGTGAACAGAGAGGTAGGCAGTTTCCATTCAAATTTAGAAGCAGAAGTTAGGCTCTAACGATGAGGACTCGCATGTAAAATGCTGTCGATTAATGGAAAAAAGCACTACCCCGGAGAACCAATGATACTGTGCAGGAACAGGCGTGCCTTTTTCAGCACTTCTGCTTTCGGCTTGATAAGAATCACACGTGTCTGGCTTCCCTGGTGGCGCAGTGGCTGAGAGTCCGCCTGCCGATGCAGGGGACACGGGTTCGTGCCCCAGTCCGGGAAGATCCCACATGCCGCGGAGCTGCTGGGCCCGTGAGCCATGGCCGCTGAACCTGCGCGTCCGGAGCCTGTGCTCTGCAACGGGAGAGGCCACAACAGTGAGAGGCCCGCGTACCGCAAAAAAAAAAAAAAAGAAAAAAAGAATCACACGTGTCTCGCATATTTCTGTGAATCTCAAACTGATCCAGTGCTGGGGACTGTGGTTTCCTTCTGTTGGAGTTGATGCACTGAGCTTTGTAGCAGGAGGACACCAGGAGCCAGTGACTCACAGCCACTGAGGAGTGTCCGTGACGCATCTGAGGAGGTTTCCCAAGAAGTGACAGAGAAAATCTCTTTTGTCCTCCACACCTGGAAAGGCCTCTGAAGACAGGGCTCTTTCTCTCTTTCCCTTTGACTGGGTGGTAGATTCGGATCAGCTCTGTAGCCCACACGGGGCCGGGGATGACTTTCTGAAAACAAGTTGCTCACTTCCCACAGGTAGAGAGTGAGCGGCTGGGGTGAGGGGGTGGGGCTGAGTAAGGATGAAAAGGAGGGGGATGTGGGAGCCCCCTTCTTCCTTTGAACTTGGCCCCGCTGGGGCTGGGCGGGCACCACACCTGCAAGCTGGGGCCCAGAATCCTCCACCCTTGCTTCCCACTAAGAGGAAGGAAGGAGAGGAAACAAGCACTGCCCCAGACCCTCCTATCTGTGGTCATTCAAGGCCAGCAGCAAGACCAAGGAGGAGATACTGCTGGAACCCCCATTTCAAAGGGAAGAACAGGCTCACAGAAGTCAAGTAGCTCCCCCGATGTTGTACAGCTGGTAGAGCTAGGTCCTGTTGTCCAGCCATATCAGCATGCATCACAGTGATTTCTGTTGTACAAATTTTTAAAAATCGTGATTTATGAACAAATCCCTCACTGATGGATATTTAAACTGATTCCAATTTTTTAAGATTACGATCACCAGAACCTCTTTTAAAAGAAGTTGTTTCTTTTTTCCAAACCTCCGTTTTTTTCCCCAGTTATAAAAATAATAGATGATTATTGTAAAAATTCACAGACCACGGAAACGTACCATGCAGAAATGGAAATTCCCCAGAGGAAATGCCATCAACAGTTTGGAGCATATCCTTCCAGACCTTTTTCTATTCATATAGGAACAAATATGTCCAGAGGTCTTGATTAGAGAAAAAAATCAAGCAATAAGATTCAATATTCTATGTTATATATTGTATATTATATTTTATAAGATTTCAATTTTCTGTTTAAAAAGTACACGCAGGAAAAATCTGGAAGAACAAGAAACTTTCAAATACCAATTTTACACATTTCTGAAATGTTCTGTACTTGGATTTTTAAAATATCTCTTTATAGAAGTATAATGTATATCTATTTCCATAGCTATATATGAAAGTTGACATCTCATGACTGTACAGCTCTATTGACTTTTCACAAATTGAACACACCCCTATGACCAGCTCCCACATGGAGAAACAGAACATGCCCACCCCAAACCTCCTACGCCCTTCTCATGACCATCCCTGCACCAAGGGTACCCATATCCTGACTTCTAACTTATATATATTTGCCTGTTTTTATCTGTGCTTGAATTTTAACAGCGACAACGTATTACATTTAAAATGAGAATAATCAATACAGATGTTATAATAGATGCAGATGTAGCGGTCATCATTTGATGCCAGTGTATAGGCTTCTAGCTCATTCCTTCACAGCTGCGTGGAGTCCCTTGCGTCACAATTGATCTAACTGGCTCCTTTTGAGGGACATTTGGATTGGTTCCAATTTTTGGCTAATAAGCAACACTGCAAGGAACAATTTGATGCATATTTCTTTGCACACATCACTTTGAGATGTGTTTCTTTAAGATACGTGCCGAAGAGTGAAATCGCTAGTCAAAAGATAGCTAAATGAAGAAAAAAATTTTTGATATTTTGCCATAATGGCCCTCCAGAAAGTAGCAAATGCTCAGTTCCTCCTTCAAAACAAAAGTCAGGTGCTGAGTGCAGACCTCCTCACCGCAGCCCCTGCCGCTGGCAGCCAAACCAGTGCCAGCTCCCCGGGCAGACGGAGCCCAGGCTGCCCCAGCAGGTGCCTGTTGCACAGAAAACAGAAAGGCACCCCCCCGTCCTGAACCCCAAACCTCACCCCATGCAAACGTACAAACAACTAAACACAATCACAAAGACAGCAGCAGGGAGATGCAGCGAAATAGCAGAGCCCATAGTGGGCTGGGGGGCCTTGAGATCTGTTCTTACTTCCTCTGCGGACAGGGTGTGAGCCTTCAGGGAGGGTAGGCTGCATGTCTGGGCCTTAGTCTATTATTAAACAGGGCGTCTCGGAGCAAAGTGAACCCCGGAAGAGTCTGGTCAGCCTTGGGAGGCAGCCTGTTCTGTTGTCCTTGCAGCTGATGGGCAGTAAGAGTCAGTTTCTCTTGATCACCTCCTGCATCTACGCCCTTCTAACTCCCACCCACCACTGCTATAGTCCTGCTGCGCCCCTGACTCCACAGAGAGCCTCTCAGATGCTGGGAGACGGTCACATTGGCCCTTCGTCACATTCTGTGGCTGCCACCAGAGGCCTCTGAAGACGGCCTGGTTTGCCATTGCCCTTCTTAAATCCCACCTCCCAGCCCTCGGCTGGCCAGGGAAAGCAGGTGGGACTCTCTCCTTCTTTGACCTGGGCCATGTGCTTCTGTTAATGCAGCCAAAGTTTGGATTCTTCTTTGGCTCGATAGCTCTTAAGTTGCTCAAGCCCAGGCTGGGGAACTAAGATAAGATCCACGGGCTTTTACAACTCCTTCATCCCAGCTCAGTATTTTTTCCTTGCATCTTTCTTCGACTATTGAAGCTGAGAGACAGTAAAATATTAATGGACATGTGACAGAGACCCTGATGTGTCTCACCTTCTCTTTGGTGCAAGGTCGCCGGCCTCGTGGCCAGGAGTCCCTGGGGTCCCATGCTCGGTAGGAGTGAACAGGTGCTAGTGAAGGCAACTTGGGGGTGGGCTGGAGGGGGGGTGGCCCCTGGGGCACCTGCTACCTGGCTATGGGTGCCTTGGGTGCTTCCAACCTGTCCAGGCTTTCTCTCTGCACCTACACAGTGGAGTACAGCATGTTTGGGGGCAAATGAAGAGCTTGACGCAAAATGAAGACATGGTCATCTTAACCTTTTCATCTCTTTTTAACGGAGCACCGACATCTTTGCCACATAGATGAGCTTTTGTGTGTTTACATCACAGGAGCCATGTGTATCGTTTACTCAAGATTTTATTTTTACAACCAAGATATTATCATAACAAGAACAGAGAGTAAGAGAAGAAACATACAAGCCATGGGAGGGCAGAAGTGAAAGCTGAATGACTTCCTGGTGGGAGATCAAGTGGCCTCATGTCCCCCAATCCACAAGTTCCAAGCCCCAAAGGAGTTCCTCAGAATCTGAAGTGACCGTGGGAGCCAGGTCAGTCCCTCTTGGGAGCCTCATTTCCAGTCTGGGTCTGCTCTCTGGAGCCTTCTGTGAGGAGGGTCAGCCCCAGCCTGGGAAGACCAAAGGGACCCATCCCAGCACCATCACACGAGAGACTCGGGTCTCAATGTCACTGCCTTACCTGGGCAAAGCAAGGCGGTGGCTGGATGGCCAACACTGAAATTCCCAGCCCAACCCAGGATGAGTACAGGAGCCGGAAGTGGTGCGCTGGGTGCCATTTTGTACTCAATCCTCCTTGCAAGTTGCCTTGCAAGTTGCGGGAAGTGCCCTGGGGTTCTGAAGCCTTCTCTCTAAGATCCCGATGACCATGTAACAAGTTGCTCCCATGCACGAGGCCCACAGAAAGAACTTGCAGTAGTTAAAAGCAAGCAGCTTCAGCAGGTCAGTGACACTTCCATGGTTGAGTGTGTCCTTTCTCTCTCATTTTTCCAGATCTCGCCCATCACCGACCAATGTATTTTTGTAGCAGGACACCAAAAACATCCTCTGCTCACTTATAAAACCTGAAAACAACAGCAAGCTGTGAAACCACTTTTTATCAGGCAAATGCTATTGTATTTCCTGTAAGAGAGATAAATGGCGCGTCAGGATGCAAGGCTCCACTCCAAGTAAGTAGCCTAGGGCCAAGAGTTTTGTGTTGGTATGTTTTTAGGGCCCAACTCAGTCATTAAGAAAAATTGAAATGCTCAAAAAACGCAGCCCTAAGAACTCTAGCTTTGAATAGTGTTACTTCCTGCGGTACCTTCTAAGGTAAGCGACTCACCGATGCACACTAGGGGACCAGAGGAACGTGGCCTGCCGCTAGATGATTTTCTAAGGCCAGTTAGAGGCTGGGGAATGTCTGCCCCAAATTGCAACTTGAATTAGTAACAGCTGATCTTTGAGGCCCAGGGACTATTTCATCCACACCTGGATCATGATAGCAAAACCAGAGGTGGTTTTCAGACTTCTTTTTAGCCACAAACGCTTTTGTTCAACGACATCTTACAGGTAAGTGTAATTACAGGCAACGGATGAAAGCAGAGCTGTTCGGAATGAAAAGGGTGAGGGGAGGGGGGCTAGGGTCCCACCCGGGGCCACCCCCAGCCCCTTCCTCGCCTAAGCTGATCCTCGGAACCCCTGGGGTTTGCCATAGCATGAGGTCCTGCAGCCGACTCCTCCCAAACTGGCATCAAATCACTGGGGAACAAGTTAAAACGAAGGGGTGAGGGGGAGGCACAACACAGGCAGCTCCTTGAGGGGGAGTCGTTCTCCACAACAGGTCACCACACGGAAGATTCTGAACAGAACGTTCTGGAGGTCTAGAGTTCGACAAATACACTTAAGTTACTGTCTTTTAAGTACGGGGTAGTTTCTAAATCCAGCACATAAAGTGAAAGTTGCACACCATCAAAATTACCGTCGAAAATTGCCCACGAAATGCAGCAGGCATGTTTAAGCAACTATACAACACAATGTATACAAATATATACAAACACAATGTGTGTGATTGTGTAGAGCAGACGGTATAGTGAGAATATATGAAAATTCATCATTTCAGAGTATTTAAAAATACATTTTATGTTGTACACCTGAAGCTAATATAATATGGTCTGTCACTTATAATTCAACAAGAAAACATGTTGTTTCTTGGTTGTTGGGCTCATAAAGTTGCCTTTTGTAAGTACCATGAGCTGCTGCCTTGACTCCAAGCATCCAGGGGCTGTGCACTTAGACGGTGCTTCTTCAGTAATTCCTTACAATAGCCATGTGGTTGGTACTGTTATCCCATTTTACAGATGAGGAATCAGGGGCTCAGACAGGTGAAGTGACTTGCCTACAGTCCCAAGGCTGGTGAGTAGCAGACAGGACTCAAACCCAGATCTGTCTCACAATGGAGCTACTCTTCAATCTAGGAGTGGGGGCTTTCTTTCTTTTTTTCAAACACTCTACATAGAGAGGGGTGTAATGAATGAGATAGGTAGATGCGAAACAATCTCTATTTTGAGGCAGAAAAGGCAGACCAAGGACACTGCCCGTGGCCAAACAGGGGTCCAGAGCCCTTGAGTCTGGGAGCCTCAGGCAGCCTTGGCCTCTGCCTTGGCTTCTGCTGGAGCTTACCCAGCTCAGTGGGCCTAAGCAGCGAGCCTTGTAGCCCCCGTGTCTATGTGACTCAGCCGGTGGGTTTGCCAACTCCTGGGACCCAGGTGGGGTCAAGTCCAACACACACCACCAGGAGGGAAGGAATGCCACTGGTGGAGATGCTGGCCTTGGGGTGAACCGACTTGTCTTCGAGTTTGAGGCTGCTCTCTACTGTTCCAAATGCTTTGAGCAAGTTTTCATCGGTAAAAATAACCCTCCTGTGTCATGCAGGACCGAGTTGAATGAAATAACGGGTGGCAAAAAGTTTGGGATATCCTACTGGTTCCACCCATGCAGTAGTTTGATTGTTTATTCAATGTCTTGTAATAACGTAAAATGGAAAAGAATCTGAAAAAGAATATATATAACTGAATCACTTTGCTGTACACCTGACGCTAACACAGCGTTATAAATCAACTCTACTTCAATAAAAAAAAAAAAAAGAGTTCACTATTATTCTCAGGAGAGCTAAGAGCTAAATCTTACCATACTTGACATATACTTAGATGACTAATTGGTATTCTGTTTGCTTAGGTTCTCTCTTTGCCTGAACTCCATTAGCGCATCTATTTACACAGTGTGTGATCTTTTTGAAGGTGGTGTCTGTCTGGGGCTCTCGCAGTTGGAGGCCGTGGGCAGCAGCAGGGACTGAGGAAGCCGGGGCCACACCCAGGGCTGCGGCCCAGGCAATTTTCCAAGGCCCCAACCACTTACTGTTTCAGGAGGCGAAGCCGAGCTCTCCTCTGCAGGCCTGGAAGGAGAAAACAAGACCGCTGGTTGGCATGGGCTGTGAGCCACTGACACCGAGCCCCAGAGAGGGAGGAGGGCGATGAGAGGGGCAGCTGACACCTCGGACCACTTCCTTGGTGCCAGGCTTTGCTCCAGACACCTCATGGGTTTTACCTCCCTTACTGTTTACGGCAAACCTAAGAGTCGGTACTCTTACTATCTCCGTTTTGCATATGGGGAAGCTGACGTAGAGAGTCAGTGTGTTACTGAATGACTTGCCCAAAGTCATGTAGCTAGTAAGTGGCAGTCTGTGTGCCCTTAAATGCGCCACCTTGCCCTTCACAGCAGGTCAGGAAGCAGAGGTTGTACAGACAGGTGGTCTTAAATCAGAGCATGTGTATTCTGGGGAAGTGCAAGGTCTCCCCCTGGGATGAAGGAAGGAAAGATGAGCATGTCTATTTACATGTTTATCTCATCCTTTTTATTTTTGAAGCACATTTAATAACATACATAGACTATTAAATAAACACAGCTAGCATAAATATTAATCATTTAAGAATGTAAATATAGTTATAGTTGTATATTAAATATATACATACATAATATATTAAATAAATAAATACAGCTAATTGAAGTTAGGGTTTATAACTAGGAGATTGTTTTACTGATGACGTCCTTGATCAAAAAAGTCTGCAGACCACTGAACTCTAACGGTTCTTAGAATGGAATAAATGGATCCCTTTTTTGGGGGCGGCAATTGTATGCAAAAATATGCACATGGTGCATTTCTCTGCAGAGAGGGTCCATATTGCCATCATACGTTCAAAGGGGTCTGTGACCTATGAAAGAGCCACTGATCTAGTCCACGTCCTTGTGGGCCACCCCGTCCCATTTTACAGAAGCCCAGAGAGGGTAAGTGACTTGCACAAGGTGACACAGGTGAGCAGAAGAGTCAGGGCTAGAGTCTGGGGCTCTGGGTTCTTGGCCAGCTGTGTGGGCCTCCCCTGAGGCTCCCAGGGGGGCCTGTAGAAGGAGATGATCCCACCTCTGAAGTGACGGGGTGCAGCAGCCATCTCTGAGTTTCCCCACAGCCTCACAGAGGGGAGGATTTCTAGCTTCTGGGAACATAACCCAAACCCTACCACAATCTCTGTGCACTGCTTCCATCCCAACTGCTCACGGGTGTTCCTGATTACTGAGCACATGCCCCGAGCCGGGCACTTGGGCGGGACTTTACAAAAGCAGCCCTGGGAAGTAGGTAACATGGTTACCCGGGGTGAGGCAGCTGAGGCTCAAGGAGGCCAGGGCATATGCCCAAGGTCACTAGATCAGGAATCAGCAGAGTCAGATTCAAATCCAAGTTTGCCTGACTCCAGAGACAGGGTGTTCTCTGATCCCTGAAGCTTGGCCTCAGGCCAAGAATCACTTCTTGGAACTATCATGGGTTCACGGTTGGAGGGGCAAACTTCCAACAGGCTGCCATGTGCCCTGCTTCCCTAGAGAAGGAAGGACCCTCAGGGACACCTCCGACAGCAACAGGGGTCGCCATGACGGCCCAGGAGGGCACAACTTACAGTGTAGGTGAATGGCCACGCCCAAGGACACCAGCAGAACAAGGACGACAGCCACCAGTGGGCCGACAATGAGGAGGGCGCAGGACGGGCCTGGAAGACACACACACATTAAATATTTGAGATGTGCAGATGAACAGAGAGGGAAAAATCAACCGGAAGCCCCACCTCCCAGAGAATACTGCTGTGTACATAGTTCCTTCCAGTCTTTTTTCTGGGCTCTTTAAACACATTGAGATCATTTCATATATAAAATTTCATGTCCCACGTGCAAATTTTAAAAATTAATAAACTCAGGAGCTATTTAGGTTCAAATGAGATAGACAATTTGCATGCCTGGTAATGGGATTTTTCTTATTTATTTTTAACACTTTTAATTTCAGAAGAAATACCTGAATATATTTTCACTGTAAAAGATTTAAGTATATAGTTAGAATGCCCCTTGGCAACGCAGCTCCTTCACAGAAGTAACTGTCATTGTTAATTTGCATGTACACATACATAATTTACATAGATACATCCCATAGAGCTTTTAAAAATACAAAGGCTTATATAGTACAAATTGTTCTGCAACCAGGTTTTTTTTTATCTTCACTTAAACATGCCAGCACATTCTTTTTTTTAACGGACATTTTGTTTGTTTCCTGTGTTTTGCAAATACCTCTGCAGAAAACATCCAGGTACATTTCTTTCTTTATGTAGGAGCCTGCCGGAGGCAGACACTGTAAACGAGAACTACTAACCATAGACTATATCCATCTTCAGTTATAACAGATACTGTGAAATGCCTTCCAAAAAGGCTGCAGTGAATTCCATTCCTAATCACCAGTTGTGCACCCTGCCGACCCTTGGCATTATCAAAGTTTTTAGTTTTTGCCAGTCCAGTGGGTGAAAAATGATATTTCACTCAATTCACCACTTGTCCATTTCAGCCTATTTTCATAGATTGGCCACGTATGATTTTTCTTCTATCAGTTGCCTATTTGTTCCTTTGCCCATTTTGTATGCTATGTAAACAGTAGAGTTTATATCATCCATGCCCCAAATCCTTCTCTGGCACCCTTCGTGTCCCTGTGGCTGGTCCCTATGAGTAGCTGAGGGAGCAGAATGAGGACCCATGGGTGAAAAGGGAAAGGCTGCAGATTTGGGCTCAAGGTTAAAAAAATTAGAAAGAGTTTTCGATGTCAGGGAAGGGGGAGAAGGTTTACTGAAGACCTGTTATGTGCCAAGTATAGTACTAACTACAAACTTCCATCTTGTGAGGAAGGAAGGTATTACTGTCATTTTTAGCTCTCATTTTACAGTTCAGAAAAAACCAAGATTCAAAGAAGTTCAATTACATGCCCTAGGTCACCTGGATACTAAAAGGCAGGGCCAGGATTTGGACCCAGATGCCCCGAGTTCTACAGCCCCTGCCAGTCCCATCGTGACAGCTTAAGGGCAGGAGAGGTGGCAGAAGGGACGGAGTGGGCTGCTCCGTGGGAGGGAGTCTGCCATCACCAAGGCTGCATGGTGCCACGTGGAGAAGAAGGTTGGGTGAGAGGCCCCTGGAAGTCCTTCCCACCTCTGATGTGTGAGGGTTTCTGTCTGCCTCCCTCTCATCTCCCCCATGGTTCTCCCGACCTGGGGGAACCTCAGAAACATGGTGTGAAGTGGAAGAAACCAGGCATGAAAGACCACATATTCTATGACTCCATTTGTATGAAATGTTCAGAAGAGGCAAATCTATAGCAACAGAATGTAGATTAGCAGTTGCCAGGGGCTGGGGTGGGAACACAGATTAGCTATAAACAGGCACAACGGATCTGACAGTTTGATGAAATGTTCTAAAACTAGATTGTGGTGATGGTTGTATAACTCGGTAAATTTACTAAAAATCATTGAGACATGCACTTAAAATGCGTGAATTTTATGACATGCAAATTATGCCTGGATAAAGTTTTAAGTAAGGGAGGTGGACACAGGCTGCAGGGATCGGGGAGAGGGGTCAGGGGAGGCCTCCTGAGCTACGACCTGAACTAGAGGCCGAGAGACAGCTACCGGTCCTCGGGTCCTCGGTGAAACGCGATCACCTACCAGGAAAACTGCCGCTTCTAGTAAAGGTGGCGAAAAGCCTGCTTGGGCAGGGAGCCAGTGGCCAGAGACACACCAGGGACACTCAGCCCCACCTTCTTTGCCTCGCTCGAGTCTTGGGGTCTCCTGAGATCTGTATCTCACCACGCTGTTCCTGTGACAGCAGTTTAGAAATTGTCCCCCAGCACCTCCCCAGCTTGTCTCAAGGGGAGCAGGCCCCTCCCCATGGCGGCCTGTGGGTTTCTTTCATGATAACAAGCTTTGAGCTCTGTCTAGGTGCCCCGCCAAGCTGAGCGCCTTGTGTATAGTATAGCATTTTATCCTGCCTTGCCTGCAGCCGGGTAAGCATTCCCACTTGACAGGTGAAAGAAACTGAGGTTCAGAGAGGCTGAATCACTTGCCCAAGGTCGCACAGTATAAGCAGCGGTAGACAGGGATTCAGACCTAGGCCTGGCTAACTTACCACTAGGCTACACTTCCCCGTGGTCCCCACCCCCAATACAACCTCCACCTACTCCCCTTGACGCCCCTCCCCCCAACCTGGCCACCTTCACACACGTCCTGGTTATTCTTAATAACCTACTAATGTTGGAATTGCATTTTACCCTGGGATTTTACTGAGGGTTGGTATCAGAAATGATGCAAAAAATCTGAAGACCATTTTTCCATCATTTATAAAGTGCTACTGAGTTCACCATCATTCAGCGGTCCTTACATAAGAATGAACAGAGCAGATTTTTTTCTAGAATTTAGCGCCAGGATGAAGGCTTTGATGCCCGGGTTGTTTCTTTATATCATTGTGGTGGGAGGAGGGGTGTTAGTGGTGCCACGTGACTTGGGGTCTGCTCTTTGCTTCACTGGGTTTTTTGGTTCTTCCGGAGCCAGGGCACAGACCCAGGTTTTGCATCCTCATCTTACTGCCCCTACTGTCTTGGCCTTTTGTGTCCTCTCTTTGGCTATACCCTGCCTGAAATCCTTTAGGCAAAGTTGGGGGGCATACTTTATAAAATGAGCTCATTGTGTCTCCGCCTTTGTGTTCCCTAAGACTCTGTCCTTATGTACATGGGTTCTGATTTGCTTTTTACTGTGAACTCAGGTGGCAGCTTCCCTCTCCCATGCCCTGGATCCTGCTAGATGCCTCCCCCCAGACTCTTTCTGATACTTTATATAAATATTTAAGACAAAGCAACACCAGTAACATGAGGCAGCCCTGGTGTGGCTGCTTGTGGTTTGTCCTATGGGTGGGAGCAGGTGACACTTTCTTTTTGTCACCAGTAACTTCTGGGGGACAGAGGTCAGTGTTTTTTAAGAAACACATTTGGCTGATGGGTTCAAGGCAAGTGTGTGTGTGCGTGTGTGTGTGTGTGTACTCAGCTACGGTGTCTGGTGCTTGTAGCACACAACAGTGAGTTGGTTTACTCATTAGTAAACATATATGAAGCACACACTGTGTGCTAGGTCCTCTATTAGGCATCAAAACTGGGGAAGGTTAAAGTACTGGTCCTTTGTCTTTTTTTATTACTTTTTATCAGAGTCTAGTTGATTTACAATGTTGTGTTAGTTTCTGCTGTACAATAAAGTGTATCATTTATAATAGGTATATATCTACTATTTTTTAGATTCTGTTCCCATATAGGTCATTACAGAGTATTCAGCAGAGCTCCCTGTGCTATACAGTAGGTCCTTATTAGTTATCTACTTTATATACAGTAGTGTGTATATGTCAGTCCCAAAGTGTTGGTCCTTTGGGTTGAGTTTTTTGCTTGTTAACAGCTCTATTAAGATATAATTTATATATTGTAAAGTTCACCTGTTTAAAGTGTATAATCTAATGGTTTTTGTTATATTCACAAACTTGTGCAACTATCACCACAATCTAATTTCGAACATTTTAATCCCCGTCAAAAGAAATCCTGTGCCCATTAGCTGTCTTCCCCCCATTCCTTCCCCAAACCCCCAGCCTTAGGCAACCACTAATCTATTTTCTGTCTTCAAGGAATGTCATATTCTAGACATTTCATATCAAGGGGGTCATATAATATATGGTCTTTTGTGACTGGCTTCTTCCGCTGTAAAATATTTTCAAGATTCATCCATGTGGTAGCGTATCATTACTTCACTCTTGATTATGGCTAAATAACATTCCATTGTATAGAGAGTCCATATTTTGTCAATCCATTCATCAGGTGGTAGACATTTGAGTGGTTTCTACTTTTTAATCCTGCTAGGAACATTTGTATGCAAGTTTTGGGTGGATGTATCCTTCATTAAGTTTTGTCCTGTGATGATTTGGGAGTGTGTCTCCCACTAGAGTGTGAGCTGCTGGAGGATAGCACTGCTGTCACACTCAGCTCCCTTTCAGACCCCAGCTCAGGGCTAGAGAAACAGGCTGGAGTCCACACTTGGGAAGGGCTTACAGAAGGAAGGAAGGAATGACGGGAGGGAGAGTGTCTGCTGTCCTTCTGAGAATCCAGGGGTATGGGAGAACTCACCCTTCCGGGTCACTAGGTTTGGGCACCGTAATACTTTCTTCTTGAGAGTGGTCTTCTTGGTGGGCTGCGGAGTGGTGGGAAGGACATCAACTACAAAAGCAAGACACGTGTTTTAGCCAGGTAAACAGCAGTTGGATTCAGAGATAAAACTTACAACTGCACATCTTCTATCCAGGTGCTAAAGTCTTTCTCAGTGTTCCCTAGGCTGCTATGGGGCTTGAAGGTCACAGATCACTGGGATTTTTGATCTACTTCCCCGACTCTCAGATGAATCTGAAGGCCTAGGGATGGGTGTCTGTTTGGTGTCCTGGAGAGGGTGTCTGGAGCCACCCAGATGTGAAAAGAGCCCCAGAACCCCTGATTAACCACTGCGTGACTTGGGGCAAGTCCTATCACTTTTCTGTGCCTCAGTTTCCCCCATGTTAATCCAGTGTCACGTGCTGAAGTGTTGGGACAGGGCAGAGAGACAAGCCCACAGGGCAAAGGGAGGCACCTGGGGCTCGGAGATGCTAAGGGAGGGGGGACACCGGGCACCGCTGAATCCAACCCCTGCCTCTGAGGGTTGGGGAAAGACACTTCGCTGAAATGATTTTCTGCAAAATGGTAGGAGAGGGAATCGGGTGACATCATGAACTTGAACTCTAGAGTCAAGGGCAAAGGGAGGGGCAGCCAGTGTTTGGTCGCTTGGGACCGGTAGCTTCCATATAAAATGTGGACACTTCAGACGCTCGCTCACTGCCCTGAGCCATGATCAGTAGAGAAAACGTGCCCCACTCTGCCTGCTCCACGAGGTTTCTAGAAGAGCCAACTAACCAGAATTAACCCTTACCAAGCTCCCACCTCGGGCTACTGCCCATGCCAAGAGCGTCAGCTGAAGCTTATTGAACCCAACAACTCTGGGGACTGGCACTGTTTTCCCCATCTGATCTCCGAAGAAGCCTAGGCTCAAAAGGTTGAAATAAATCACTTGCTCAGAGTTCAACAGCCACGAAACGCCAGGGCCGGCATCTGAGCCAAAAGATGCGCGTCCTAGGCTCTCACCCTGCACACAGCCTCAAGAGCAAATGCGTTTCGACAAGAAGTTAAGCACATCAGATCAACAGAGTGCTGAGGGAACCTCTTGGAAAAGGGGAAAACAGCCTCAGTCTCTTGCTCTGAAAGGCTGGGAGGAGCTCGGCCCTCTGCTGCGGTGTTTTGACCTTCCATTACCCCCTTTAGTCCTCACTGCCTTGGAAGTATTCATTCCCCTACCTCCTACACGTGGAGGCACAGAGGCTCCCAGCGCGGCAGTGGTGAGCCTGCGAGGGGGCAGCTCTACAGGACTTCGTGCCCTGCCTGGGCACAGTGGCCTGGGGACGGATGGGGGGGGGGTTTGTGGGGGAGACTTGTTCTATTTCAATGTCTTCTTGCCCAGAGGCAGGTCCCCTTGATTCTTCCTGATACCACTCCGCCACACCCAGTTGTCCCCACTTCTCTCCTCTTGGAAAGGGGCAGGAGTTTTGAGCCCATGGTGTCTTGAGGGGCCTGAAAAAGGCCCATCTTCCCCCAAATACTTTCTCTACCATCCAGGCTTCCTCCTTTAAAATGTACTGACCCTCTGGCAGGAGGGCAGGCTCTGACTCTGAATACCTGTACCCTGCGGAGATGATACGGTTGCCAGCACGTGTTTTGGGGAGGGACTGCCATTCCCGGGGAGCCAGGCAGTGAGAGGGGTTTGGGAAGATCAAAGCCAGGAGTGAGCGGGTCGTGGTACACGTGGCGGGAATCTTCTGAAAACCAGTTTTGCTTATTTCACCATCCACCTTTCCTAGACCCTGAAATCTCGTGAGTGGGCAGTGTGAGGCTTATAGAGACAAAAACAATAAATCAAACCAAAACCCCAAACTCACAAAAGCCCAATTTTCAATGCAAGAATCAGTTGACACCCACCCCTCCAGGGATGCCTCGCCTCTTGTCGGGAGAGCTCTCCCTACCTTCCTCACCTCCTGACTTAAGACCCGAGGTTGGTGACATGTGACGAGGGCATCACTCTGGTTTGTGTCTTCCTGATCATGTCGCTATGTCTGCACCTCCCATGCTGAGTGGTCTAATTCCTGGAGGTCCCTTTGTCACTCTCAATGCCCCCAGCCTGAAAAGATCCCAGGTGAGTGGGAAGCAAGACAGTGGGAGGCCCACTGGGCATTGGCCTTGGCCATGGGCTAACCCGGGGAGGGGGCTTTGAGGATTCCTTCACACCCTTGATAGTTTAACCCTCACCATCCAATATGGCAGCCACCTGCCACGTGTGCTACAGAGCACTTGAAACGCGGCCAGTCTGACCCGAGATGTGCTGTACACATAAATATTGAGCACTTAGGATGAAAAGCGAATGTAAAATATTTCAGTAATAATTTGTATACTGATTACACATTGAAATAATAATATCACTGATACACTGGGTTAAATAAAATCTATTATTTAAATTAATTTTACTTGTTTCTTTTGATTTTTTTGAACGTGGCTATTAGAAAATCTTAAAACATATTTCTACTGGACATGATGACTTAACTCCTGAGGAACTGCAGTTTCTAAGGGCTGGAGGGAGTCATGGAGGCCCTTAGCAGCCCCACAATACAGATGGGAAAACTGAGGCCCAGGGAGGGAAGCGACCTGCCCACAGGCACTGGGTGAATTTGCAGCAGAATTTGCAGCTGGGTCTGGGATCCAGCCTCCTCACTCCTTGCAGCTCTGGGCGTGGGTTCAAGCTATGGGTCCCCATGCTCGTACTTTCCCTGGGTGCACACTGGGAGGGGATTTCTGAGACCACTAGCAGGTCTGGGGACTCGGCCCAATCCAGCCACAGCCTCAGGTGAACGTAGAATGGCTGAAAGACAGTGTGCCCTGTCTCCAGAAGAAGCAGCAATGCTCCTAAGCAACCCATCTACAATGGGATCAAACAGCACCTGCTTCCCAGGGTGCTTGACAGCACTAAGTGAAATAACTACGTACGACACTTGTACCTGCGTGGCCCTGGGTTACTTTTTGTTTCTATTAGCGGTAGTGCAGTTGTTTCTGGAGGTCCTTCCCTCCTGCAGGGCGGGGCTCACTGGGATGTCCCAGGGCCTGGCACGCACCCGGCACCCAGTAGGTGCTCAGTGCTCATCTACAGCACTGAGCCAGATTCTTACCCACACTCAGCTGAGTTCCCTTCCCAAAGGTCAGGTCGGGGTTCCCAACCGTCATGCAGAAGTAGACGCCGCTGTCGGAAGGCTTCACGCTTTGGAGGCTGAGAGTGTACCGGGAAGAATCTCGAAGCACAGTTAGCCTCTCCTGCTCCACCTCCTTGCCGTACACAGTCCCTTTGGTGAGATCCCAGAAGGCCAGGAACTCGTAGTGACTGTTAGCGCTCGGGGCCAGGCGCTGCCTCAGCCAGTAGATGCGAGAGTTAGTGGGGGGGGTTTTGGCTTCACAGGACAGCATCACCGTCCGATTGGTCTGAGCCGTCAAGGACGCAGGGGTCTGCACGAGTGCTGAGCTGTCACGCAGAGCTATGAGAAGCAGAAAGGGCAGACACCATCAGCACCTTTTCTTGGCCAGGCTCGTGGGGCCTCAGAGTCACCCGTAGTCAAGTATGAGAGAAGTTATGAGAGAGCCTGCCCAGTTGCAGGGCCTGGGGAAATGCTGTGTGGCCCCAGGACTCAGAGCTCGAGCACCCCACCCCCCATGCGATCGTCCACCAGGCAGGTGTTCATGATGGCAGCCTGACAAAGGCGACCGGGGAGAGAGCACCATTTGTCGATTGCATGCTTACGCCTCGCTCTTTGCATAAATTACCTCGATCATGCCTCGGACTTACTTTGGGATTTTTATTCCCATTTCACAGATGAGGAACTGAGGCATGATATGACTTATTCAAAGTCCTGCTTACAGCTAGCTAGTAAGTGCCCGGGGGTCAAACTCAAGGATTCAGTCTGAAGTCAAAGCTGGTTGCCTTTCACCTTGTCCTGCTGCCGCTCTATGTAGACCTTCAAAAGGCTCCAAGCAGCTGAAGGAGACCCAGGGCAAGCTCAGAGAGGAGCTCAGGATCACTGGCAGAGCACATGGCCGGTCTGGCCAACCTAAGAGAGGGCCAGCCACCGTTTCTGGACAGTGACAACCAGCAAGAGGAACTCACTCTCCCCTGGTAGGCACAATTCTAGCCCATTACTCCCCAAGCCCGTAATCAATTGGTCTCTGGATCCCCATTCCCGAGTGGAAGGACAGACACCCCAGACGTGGCGCTGGGAGTTCATTTCAGTCTCAGATGGGAAGCCCCTGCAGGTAGGAGATTGTTCAGGAAAACTAGAGCAGAACACACAGACCTGGCCTTGAACCCCGTCTGTGCCCCATGCCGTTGTGGGACCTCAGGCGAGTCGTGGAGCCTGTCTCCTCCTGTAAAAGGAGGGCGGCTTGCTGCAGCTGTCCTGCCTGCTTCTGAGGCTTAGAATGTCCGAAAAGCACTGCCAAGTGGAAAGTGCTATATGTGGGTAAACCACTGTCTGTGTGTCTCACATCTCAGGGGCTGTTCCTGGTAGCAAATGAAATCGTAAGGAGAGGATTAGAATGGGTCCTTCATGGCCAAGTCCAACAAACTGAATCTGACCTGGCAAAGCTTTCATTTTAGCTGCGGGGTGGAGGAGACTGCAGACCAGGGCAGAGACCCAGGAGCACCAAGGTCCAGAGAGGACACAGACCTGGATGGGCAGAGGAGGCCACAGTCTGTGTGTGTGTGTGTGTGTGTGTGTACCCAAGGCTTTCTGAGGTCGTGGCCCACATTCATAATCCTGCCTGTACTTGGAGCTCAGGCTCCCTGGCCCCAGAGTGACCTTCTCTAACACTGAAGAAATGAACTTAAACTTTTGGACACCCCTCACACTCAGATGGCTCTGAGCTTCTGCTCGCACTGAGAATGAAAGGGTACCTGGGGCCCAAGTGGCTGCTGGACCTTCTCTCTTCTCCCCAAAAGCCATACTGTCTTTTTAGCAGAGTAGAGATTCTTCATTGCGTGGGGTCATTGACCTCCTGGGGGAGATAGTAAGAATCGACAGGGAATTCCCTGGCGGTCCAGTGGGTAGTACTCCTCTCTTCCACTGCTGGGGGCACAGGTTTGATCCCTGATCAGGGAACTAGGATCTTGCATGCTGTGCGGCTTGGTCAAAAAAAAAAAGAATCACGGTACTGAATATGGTACGTGCATTATTTTGTTTAATCCTCACCAAATCTTTTGGGAGGAAACATATCATTTTACACATGAGGAAACAGAGGCTCAGGAAGGTTAACACAGCTGCTTAACCTTATAACAGAGGCTGCTTAAGGTCACACAGCCTCTTTGTGCTGGATCCAGATTCAAACTCAGGTCTGGGACCCCAGAACCTGAGCTTTGAGCCACTCCTTGAATTGAGGAAGCCTGGATCCACAGCACGTAGTGGGGCTGCAAATAAGATTCCAGAAGCTCTACCAAGAAAGCCCAGAGCGGAGAGGAGTCGGAGGGGCCCTGGGCTCTTTGTGTACGATCCTCGCCTGCGTCCTGACTTGAAGACCTCCTGGCTGAGACACACCCTGGTCTCTCTCGTGCCCACTTGCTTTTCAGCCCCTGGAGGCTGAACCCCCGGCTGTGGCTGAGTCCAGTCTGTGCTCCGGACCCAGAGCCAGGCCTTACCACACTCATGGTCTCATTTGATTTATTTGATGGTCTCAGTGCCCCCGTGACTCCACTCTCAGAGGGACCTGCTGTTTCTAAAATGACCTACAGTAACACTAGTAGCTTTGAATGGCCTAGACTAGCTTCTACTTGAGATGTCATTGAGTTCATTAGATCAGAGCCCCAGGCAGGCAGGCCTTGTCACCCTGGCAGGAGGGTCAGCTTTGGACGTCTTGAACAAGAGAGCAAATCAACCACAGGTTAGTGGGCAGTTTGGGGTGTGGAGGGGTTTCTTCTAAAAAACAGACTGACTGGGCTTCCCCGGTGGTGCAGTGGTTGAGAGTCCGCCTGCCGATGCAGGGGACACGGGTTCGTGCCCCGGTCCGGGAGGATCCCACATGCCGTGGAGCGGCTGGGCCCGTGAGCCATGGCCGCTGAGCCTGCGCGTCTGGAGCCTGTGCTCCGCAACGGGAGAGGCCACAGCAGTGAGAGGCCCGTGTACGGCAAAAAAACAAAAACAAAAACAGACTGACTGGGCTTGGCCACAGGGACAGACTCTCCGCTGTATTCTAACCCCAACATTCAAACTCCATCGCTGCTTGTTCGGGGAGCCACACTGCCTATGACACCCACCCCCAGGGAGTATTCGGGAAACTGGGGACCCTGAGGGGGTACCCTGACACACCTGCCTGAGAACTGGCAACAGCCTGGTATTTGGTGGATTTTGCTACAGATACTTCCCCGGAAGTAATAAAAATATGTCTACAGAACCCTGGGCCAAGCGCCGGTGCACCAAAGCCAGAACTAGGCCCCTGGCCCCTTCCTGGGGACACATCTCTGCCAGACCTGGACAAGGGCATTTTCCCTTCCTCTCTGGACCTCCTTTCTCTCTTTTCTTCCTTCCCATCTCCTTCAACCCTCCCTCCTCCTTCCTCTCTCCCTCCTCTCTTCCTGTCTCCCCTTCTAGGTTCAGGCTTTGGGGCAGAGGTGGCCTCAGTCCTGAGGCTCCCGGGAGCCCTGGGGTAATGAGCTCCCTGGGAGGTTTTCCACCCCCAGGGACTGTGCCTGCCGGCCGCCTCCCGGGCGCCACCGCAGCTCCGGGCTCCGGGCTGGACATCCTACGGGGACAGTTTTCCCAAACTCCACGGCTCAGGCTCTTCCCGGGTCCAGCGAAGCCCACCCGCTCCGGCCCCGCGCGCCCCAGGGTCTCCCCGCCTTACCTGCCAGCAGCGCGGCGACAAGAAGCCAGAGCCGCGGCTGCATCTTGGCGCGCCCGGGACACCTGGTCCTGGCGGGGCTCGGCTAAGATGGTCTGGGCTGGGACGCGGCGGGGCAGCTGGGGGAGGGCGGAGCGGGTAGCAGGGAGGGAGGGGCCCGGCGGGGGAGAGGGGCGGGAGTCTGGTGAGAGGATAGCAAGGTCTCTGCCCTCATCCTCCCCGCATTTCAAAGGTCTTGGCTGCGTCTCCAAGCAATCGCACGTGTGTGATCGCCTCCTGCCCTGGGAGGTCAGAACAGGATCTTCACTCCATGTGACTCCAGATGAGGCAACGGGAGTGGTGGTGGAGCAGGACCCTAACTCCAGTCACTTCCTTCCTTTCTGAGTGGTTATTGACAGCAGCTTCCTGTGTACTCCAGGGCCAGCTCGACCTGAAGTCGCCAAGACCCAGGCCCTTCCCTCGAGGGCACACACTTGTGCGGGTGAAGGAAAGTTAACTGACAGTGACACATAGTCTGATGCTGAGGAAGGTGAGCTGGGGCGCCAGCCTGGACCGGGGGCAAAGCCAGACCTTGACCTTCAGAGTCTGGAAGAGCTGAGAAGATTAGGGTGCTCTCTCTACCCCCCCCACCCCCCAATGTATAATTTCTGTTAAAATAACACTGAAATGGGGAGTTCGCAGAAGATCAACAAAGATGCCTGCCCACTTGGAAGCTGTGTGTGTGAGTGTGTGTGCCCCCTCACCCTGCTCTCCCCTCCTGCTGTGCGGTGCCCTGCAGCTCTGTCTGCAGATGGTGCAGTCAACGTCTGGGCAGGGACACTTGTCAGGGTGATCTTGCTGTTCAAGCAGAGGAAGCGGGGAGTGGGAAGGTGGGGGAGGAGGCGAGCTGGGTATGTGAGGGCCTGCGGGGCAGAGGGAACCTGGAGAGGGCGGTGGGAGAAGGTCACAATATCAACAAGGACCTAGACCCGCAGGCAGGCCATGTGGGTCACCCTAAAAGCCTGGAGTTTACCAAAGAGGGGATGGAGTGTCCTTGGAGTTCTAAAGAAGGCCATGGGGCAGGGATACTTTCAGCATGCAAGGCCAATCTCCTTTCCAACCTATTCCTGCCTCAGCTCCCTTACCCATCGCTGGGGACCGGCACTGCTGAGCTGGGTTCAGAGTTCAAGGGGCTGCTCCTACAGCCCAGCCAGAGGCCAGAGTCTCCCTCCATATTTCCTAACCAGGAGCAACCGCTGAGGTCTGAGCGTACCCAGGGCAGACCTGGGGAGACCACACTTCAGTGTGAGCTTTTTACTTTTTGAAGTGAAATTCACAAAACACAAAGTTACCATTTAAAAATGGATACAATCCAGTGGTAGTTAGCACATTCATGATGTCGTCCAGCCACCGCCTCTATTTAATTCCAAATCATTTTCATCTCCCCAAAGGAAATCTCTGTCCCAATTAAGCAGTCTCTTCTTATTGCTCCCTTCCCCCCGCCAACCCCTGGTAACCACTAATCTTCATTTTCTCTCTATTGATTTACATATTCCGAATATTTCGCATAAACAGAATCGTACAATATGTGGATTTTTGTGTTTGGCTTCTTTCACTTGCAGTAATGATTCTGAGGTTCATCCGTTTTGTAGCATGTATCAGTACTTCATTCCTTTTTTATGGCTGAGTAATATTCTGTTGTACATATATACAGCATTACGTTTATCCCCTCATCTATTAATGGACATTTGGGTTGTTTCTACTTATTTGGCTATTGTCAATAATGCCGCTATAAACTTTCTTGTGTAAGTATGTATGGAGTACTTGTTTTCAGCTCTTTTGGGTCTATACCTAGGAGTATAATTGCTAGGTTCTATGGTAATTCTGTGTTTAACTTTTTGAGGAGCTGCCAAACTGTTTCTATAGCAGCTGTGCCATTTTACATTTCCACCAACAGTGTATGAGGGCTCCAGTTTCCCCACATCCTCACTGACACCTGTTACTTTCTGTTCTTTTTTATTTATTTGTTTTTAATATATCCATCCCAGTGGCTGTGAGGTAGTATCTTATTGTGGTTTATTTTTGTTTTTTTTGTGGTACGTGGGCCTCTCACTGTTGTGGCCTCTCCCATTGCGGAGCATAGGCTCCAGACGCGCAGGCTCAGCGGCCGTGGCTCACGGGCCCAGCCGCTCCACGGCACGTGGGATCTTCCCAGACCGGGGCACAAACCCGCATCCCCTGCATCGGCAGGCAGACTCTCAACCACTGCACCACCAGGGAAGCCCCCTTACTGTGGTTTTGATTTGCATTTTCTTAATGGCTAATGATGTTAAACATCTTTTCATATGCTTATTGGCTATTTGTATTTCTTATTTGTGTGTCTCTTCAAATCCTTTGCGCATCAAAATGATTAGGCTGTCTTTTTGTTGTTGAATTATAAGAACTCTTTATATATTCTGGATACCAGGCCCTTCTCTGATATATGATTTGCAACTATTTTCTCCCATACAGCTGCTTGTCTTTTCACTTTGTTAATAATGTCCTTTGATGCACACAACTTTCTAATTTTGATGAAGTCCAATATTTCTATTTTTCTCTTGCTGCTCATGCTTTTGGTGTCATATTTCAAAATCAATTGCTAAATCCAGGGTCATGAAGATCTACCCTGATGTTTTCTTCTAAGAGTTTTATAGTTTTAGGTCTTATAATTCAGTTATTGATCCACTTTGAGTTTACGTTTATACATGGTGTGAGGTAGGGGTCCAACTTCATCCTTTTGCATGTGGATATCAAGTTGTTCTGGCATCATTTGTTGAAGAGACTATTCTACCCCCATTGAATAGTCTTAGTATGCTTGTTGAAAGTCAGTTGACCACAGAGGTATGGGCTTATTTCTAGACTCTCAATTCTATTTCATTGATGTATATGTCTGTCCTTATGCCAGCAACACATCATTTTGATTACTGTAGTGTGATAGTCAAGTTTATGTCAACTTGACTAGGCCACGGATGCCCAGATATCTGTTTAAATATCACTTCTGGGTGTGTCTGTGAGATTGTTTCTAGAAGAGAGTAGCATTTGAATTAGTGGACTTCTTAAAGCAGATGGTCCAACCTAGTGTGGGTGAGTAACATCCAATGTGTTGAGGGCCTGAATAGAACAAAAAGGTGAAGGAAAGTTGGATTTGCCCTCCTTCTGCCTGTTTGCCTGAGATGGGACATTGATCTTCTCATGCCCTTAGCACTCCTGGTTCTCAGGTCTTTGAACTAGAACTGGAATCTACACCTTTGGCTCTCAGGCCTTTGAACAACAAAACCCAGGCTTTTTTGGGTCTCCAGCTTACAGACAGAAGTTCATGAGACTTCTCAGCCATCATGCTTGAGACAGCCAATACCTTTAATAAATCATATATATCTATCTATATCTATATCTATGCCTCTTATTGGTTCTCTTTCTCTGAAGAGCCCTGATTAATACACGTAATATTGTAGTAAGTTTTAAAATGGAGACGTGTGAGTTGTCCAACTCTGTTCTTTTAAAATATTGTTTTAACTATCTGGGGCCCCTTATATTTCCATGTGAATTTAAGAGTCAGCTTTTCCATTTCTGCAAAAAAAAGCTGTTGAAACTTTAATAGGAATTGCATTGAATTTGTAGATTGCTTTGGGTAGTATTGCCATCTTGACAATATTACGTTTTCCAACCCATGAACATAGAATTTCTTTCCATTTATTTAGGTCTTCTCTAATTTCCTTCAGCAATTTTTTTTTCTTGGTTTCAGTGTACAAGTCTCACCTTTTTGGCTAAACTTATTCTTTGGTATTTTATTCTTTTGGATGCTATTGCAAATTGAATTGTTTTCTTAATTTCCTTTTTAGATTGCTCACTGCTGGTGTTTAGAAACACAGCTGATTTTTGTGTATTGATCTTGTACCATGCTACATTGCTTAATGTTTATTAGCTCTAGTAGTTTTTCTGTGTGTGTGGATTCTTTGAGATTTTCTTCATATAGGATCATGCCATCTCAGAATAGAGATAGTTTTACTTCTTCCTTTCCGATTTGGATGCCTTTATTTCTTTTTCTTATCTAATTGCTTTGGTAAAACTACCAGTATAATGTGGAATAGCAATGGTGAAAGCAAATAACTTTGTTTCATTTCTGATCTTAGGGGAAAAGCTTTCAGTCTTTCACCATCGAGTGTAACGTTGGCTATGGTTTTGCTGTACACATAAGTGTATACTATCGTGTTGAAGAAGTTCCCATCTATTGCTAATTTTCTGAGTGTTTTTTATGAGGAAAGGTTATTGGATTTTCTCAAATGCTTTTTCTGCTTCAAGTGAGATGATTCTGTGGGTTTTTTCCCCCTTTGTTCTGTTAATGTGGTGTATTACATTGATTAATTTTCTTATGTTGAATGGTCCCTGCATTCCTAGAACAAATCCCACTTGGTCACAATGTGTAATTTTTTTAATATGCAGTTGGGTTTCGTTTGCTAGTATTTTGTTGAGGATTTTTGTATCTATATTCTTAAGGGATATTGGTCTCTAGTGTGACCTTTGTACAAGATTGACCACTGAGCTGCTTTGGCCTGTGAATGCTTTTAGAGCTGTAGCCATTCCTGTGCTGTAGTCAATGCAGCAGAGGCATTAATGACTGTAAATCATCTAAGCTGAACCACGTTTCCAGTTTTACTCTCCAGCCTCTGCAGGCTGTGCTGATCTAGAAGAGCTTTCTTGCCCTCATGCCATTCGTTCAACAAACACGTAGAGGGAGCCATCTAACCCCGTGCTCAGCCCAGGGAAATCAAGATGTATGAGAGCCAGTTCCTGCCCTTCAGGAGCTGCGTCTCCTGCCTGACACAGACATGTTGCCAGACAATTACAATTGCAGTCAGTTCAAGCTCCACATCACCCATGAACTCCCGTGCTAAAATCCACGGTCCTGATATTACCTGCCCTGAGTCCTCTGTCCCTGATCCTTCTGTACCCGTCATTCTCAGCGGGTGGTTGCAGGGAAGGGAGGCAAGTGTGGTGTTGGGAAAGCAGGGGCCCCTTCTAGCCCTGCCACTCACCATCTGGGTAACTCGGGTACATTTACTCAACTCTTTGAGCCCCAGTTTTCTCAATTGTATACTGGAAAAAATGATCCTAACATTGCGGGGGACAGTGATGCAGACACGTGAACTTTCTAGTAAAGAACTTTCAAGTTAAGGGGCTCAGATGATGTGAAGTGCATCTGAAACAGCCTGAAACAGGTTATTGCTTCCTGATGAAACACAACTAGCCTAGACACTCCTAGAAAGCCCAAGCCATTCAGCCTAAAAACGTTCCCAACCTCCAGACACAGCTTTAGATATACTAACTATTCATAACCAGATTGCACCCTCCCCAAATTATTCCTTATTTGAATCTTTACCTTATACCTCAACATGTCAGCCTGTATTTGAAACATATAAGGCGTGGTTTAGGCTGGTGTTTCCCTCCCTGTCGTTATTCACCTCTCACCTTTATTTTTGCAGATTTATGTATTCCAGGATGGCATTTTCTTTAAATTGACCTAAAAAGAAAAGCTCAAGTAAATTAATTTTTTTTTAAAGTCTAAGAACAAGTGCCATAAATGGAAAGTAACTGTTACATACGATGCAAACAAAAGCTGAAGTCAGCAGGGGAGGTTAACAGCCCTAGAGAGGGGTGTGAAGACACATTAGCACTGAATGGAGCCTCTCTCCTTGCACAAGGAGCGGAGGAGAACAATGAACCGCCTTCTCCCTGTGTCATTCAATGTTGTTTGATGCTGTGTTTGTGCAGCGCCTAAAGTAGCATTCGGAAACAAAGGTGGGAAGAGCACTGGGTCAGGTCTCAGAGGATCTGGGTTGGAATTGTTGCTTGGTTCTCCCAGCCCCTGAGGTCTTGAGTTCCTCCTTTGATAAATGGAGGTAAGATACCAGCCTTGTTTGTCTCACTGGGTTGTCTTCAGGGACAAAGGAAATCAGGGACTCGATTTCTAAATTTTTGTTCAGTTGAACTTGAAGGCTAAGCCGGGCATTCTCAGAGGGAGCAGAAACCTCTGGGAAGGGGGCACATTTCGTAGATTTATGGGGGCCTATGTTGATCGTCTGTGCTTGGGGTAGGGAGAGGGAACTACCGGCATTTAGCGGATGGGGACTAAGGATGCCAGATGTTCTACAAATGTGGGATGATACCAAACAGCAAACAATGGACACTCCAACAACCTGCAAGACTCTCAAAGTCCATCCCGACCCACATCCAGGGGGCCCAATCCCAGAAATGAGCTCTATTATATATACATCCACAAAGCCTTCCTTCCTACTTTCCTTCTTTGTATCTCACTTGTATTTCACTCTCTGCTTTATCTCAGTGCCTAGAACAATGACAGGAATTCAGTATTTGTTAACTACATGAATAGATAAATGCCTATTTTCCTATTAGGTTGTTCATATTTTCTTATTAAATGGTAGAAGCTATTTGTCTATTAGGGTTATATCATTCAGGGCCAGATCAAGAGACAAACCATACCAGTAATTTAAACAGAGAAAATTAGATATAAAGAATTTTTAACTAATAAAAGGTGGTTAACAACCAAAAGGGGTATAAAAAAACTACAGCAGGCAGACTTCCCTGGTGGTCCAGTGGTTAAGACTCCGCACTTCTACTGCAGGGGGCACGGGTTCGACCCCTGATGGGGGAACTAAGGTCTCACGTGGTACGGCCAAAAAATAAGAAAAAAAAAAAAAAGACTGAGATAGAGATTGGCGAGCTTTTCGTGTAAAGGGCCAGGTGGTGAATAGTTTAGGTTTTGTGGAATAAGAGGCACAATCAAGGATATTATGTAGGTACTTTATGACAACACAGAAAACAAATTTCCACAATCTTTGTATTGATGAAATTAAAACTATAATAATAATTGAGTACAAGCTTTGTAACCAAGTTCTTTAATGAGAAGAATGGGATCTACTGTTTTGGGATAACATTTTGCTTCTTTGGGGTTCCAGTGTGAAAACGGTTCTTTGATGAAGGGCTGTACACGAAACAGGCAGAGGGCTGGATCTGGCCTGCAGGCTGAAGGTTGTCCACCCTTGACAGTTAAGGGAGGGTGAACAGTGGAGAGAAACTTGGAAGAGGGCCTCCCATGACTGAGGTTCAGAGCTCTGCAGAGAGAACATAGATCTCTCAGGTCACACAGCCCCCCAGTGACAAAGAAATATGTCAGAGGGCTTGGGCTGCCGCTAGATCAAACACACACAAAGGCAAGAGTTGCTGCCCGGGAAAACTGGCAAACCTGGGAAAAGGAAGAAAGTCCCTCCAGCTCCCAGTTTATGGTGTCCCTCCAGCGCCCTCTACTGGCAGAGACTAACTAGCCGGCTGGCAAAGGAGACACGTTTACAGGGTCCAGTTTCACAAAGCGGAGCAAAGAAGCTGCTAGGAGCTAAGAGGCAATCATTTGATCACGGGCACAAGAGATATTAGTAGAGAGTGTTGCAAAGATTTCTTCCCAATCTGTTTCTTACCTTTAAAATATCTATTTATTGGAAAGGTAGTAGTCTCATACAGTACAAAATTCAAAATAGAAATGTACACTTTGAAAAGTTAGTCTACCAGCTACCTCTGTCTACCCGCTTCCCCCAGCTCAGTTCTTGCCCCCAGAGCCCAGTTACCAGTGTTTCGTGTATCTTTCTGGAGCTGCTCAATGCATATGCACAATGCATATCTTTTCATTTCTGTTTTAAAGAAAATGTACCACAAAATCTTCTGTTATATGCAGAGTTTAAGTGTTTTTGCAAATACACGTATTTTTTTTTCTCCTTTTTAAAAAATTTTTTTTTTTTGCGGTACGTGGGCCTTTCACTGTTGTGGCGTCTCCTGTTGCGGAGCACAGGCTCCGGACGTGCAGGCTCAGCGGCCATGCCTCACGGGCCCCACCGCTCCGCGGCATGTGGGATCTTCCCGGACCGGGGCGCGAACCCGTGTCCCCCGCATCGGCAGGCGGACTCTCAACCACTGCACCACCAGGGAAGCCCTATTTTTTTCTTCTTTTATGGCCCCTGGCTAACGTGTCTTGTTCAGGAAAGCCATTCATATTCCAAGATTGAAAACAATTTTCCTCTATTTTCTTCTAATACTTTTCTATTTTGGTTTTAAATTGACATCTTTAAACCAACTGGGTTTTTATATTTGAACAGAGTCTGAGGTGGGGATCTAATTTTATTTTCTTTGAAGTATGGCTATTGAATTGCTTCAATACCATTTAATCCAGCCTTTCCAATGGATCCAAATCATTTAATATCCAGGTCCCAGATCTCCAGCATCAGTAACAACCACCGAGGACAGCTTCATCCCACAAGTCCCACTCGTGGGTGCTGTGTTTGCCAGGATGCTTCTTCTCTCTCCTGGACCTTCTTCCCTCCTTCATGAGGTCCCAATCATGGGTGCTCTTCTTTCTGTACTTGCACTTCTCTGTGCTTCCTGGCACCACTCTGGCCTTCCTCCTGTTCTCCTTGTGGGTCTCTTCATCCTATTCATCCCTGTGGTGCTTCCTCTTCCACGATACCTGCTCCTCATTGCCATGTCCTCCTCCCTTCTCCCTGGACCTTCCCGTCCAGCCTCCGTCTTGATCTCCTGCCTGATGGACGCCGGTGTGGTCCTCTGAGAAGCAGCTGGCCTCTTCTCTGTGTTGTGCTGTGTGTGGACCAGTGGTCATTCCTCGCACAGGTGGGCTTGGAAACCATCGGATATTGAAGAAATGGTCGTGTTTTTTCTGACAGTGATTTACCGGTTCCAGTCTTTGCCGGAAGTGATGAATATTGGATAGTATGGGTAAGTGGCTTTCCACTGTTTTCGGCCTTTTGTAGGAACGGGGGGACTTGTGGGGCCTCCAGAAGGCGAATCTCTGCTCCAGCATTGGAGGTCTGGGTGCAGTGTGGTCCTTTTCTCTGTACACAGAGTCTTCTGTCCCCTTTCTAAAGCAAACCTCTGGTTGTAATCCTCTGGCTCTTTGCTTTCTAATATAATCCTGAAGTTCATGTTGAAAAGAGTCATAAGTCTTCGAATTTTCCACTATATTGACTATGGATGAAACTCTGCCAAGGAAGATGAAGAAGAAACTTTCTGTTAATTGTTTTGTTATAATTGTATGCTTTTTTCTTGAAAAGATCAGGTTCTCCAATTTCTAGTGGAAATTATATTATAATCATGTGCTGTAAATACCATGTAGCTATTGATTTTGAAAATATATGATTTTGAAGCAAACAACCCAATCGAAAAATGGGCAGAAGACCTTAATAGACATTCCTCCAAAGAAGACATACAGATGGCCAGTAGGCACATGAAAAGATGCTCGACATCACTAATTATTAGAGAAATGCAAATCAAAACTACAATGAGGTACCACCTCACACTGGTCAGAATGGCCATCATCAAAAAATCTACAAACAACAAATGCTGGAGAGGGTGTGGAGAAAAGGGAACCCTCCTACACTGTTAGTGGGGGAATGTAAGTTGGTGCAGCCACTATGGAAAACAGTACGGGGGTTCCTCAAAAAACGAAAAATAGAGTTACCATATGATCCAGCAATACCAGTCCTGGGCAGATACCCGGACAAAACTGTAACTCAAAAAGATACACGCACCCCTATGTTCATAGCAGCACTATTCACAATAGCCAAAACATGGAAACAAACTAAATGTCCATCGACAGATGAATGGATAAAGAAGATGTGATACATATACACAATGGAATACTACTCAGTCATAAAAAAGAACAAAATAATGCCATTTGCAGCAACATGGGTGCAACTAGAAATCATTACACTCAGAGAAGTAGGTCAGAAAGAGAAAGACAAATACTATATGATATCACTTATATGTGGAATCTGAAATATGGCACAAATGAACATATCTACAAAAACGGAAACAGACTCACAGACATAGAGATCAGACTTGTGGTTGCCAAGGGGGAGGAGGGGAAGGAGAGGGATGGACTGGGAATTTGGGGTTGGTAGATACACACTATTACACTTAGAATGCATAAACAATAAGGTCCTACTGTATAGCGCAGGGAGCTATATCCAATCTCTTGGGATAAATCAAGACTATTAAAGAATATTAAAAAAGGAATGTATATATGTATAAAACTGAGTCACTTTGCTGTACAGCAGAGATTGGCACAATATTGTAAATGAACTATACTTCGATAAGAAAATATATGATTTTGACATAGACTGAGAATCATAAAATATAATGGACTAAGGAAATGAGTCTTAAAACACTGTGTAAATTTGAGGATCTGGAAATATATCATTAATATCTAAAATTTATCAGTGGTTATTGCTAGGTTTGGGGATTATAGATGGTTTTAGTCTTTCTACTTAATTGTACTTTGTGGGGTTTTTGCCATAAATAATATAACGTGTAATAAAAATAAGAAAATCAAGTCATTTTAAGAAAACAGAGAGAACATCAGGCAAATGCATTAAACTAAAATTATTTGTAAATTCTACAGAAACAGAACTGGCTAGTCCCTGTGCTTACGTGCCAAGAAAGAAATAATAGGGATCGTCATACATTTTCTCTCTCTCTCTCTTTCACACACACACACACACACACACACGCACAATGTGTATGTATGTATACACACACACAGGTATACTTTAATCTCATAGCTGGGGTTAAAGAACAGAGGACGATGCCACGAACTGTGATTAAAATCTGGACCTATTATTATTCCTATTTTACAGATGAGGAAACCGAGTTAGAGTTTAAATAACTTACTTAAGATCACACAGCCAGAAGGTGGAAGAGCCAAGATTTGAACCCAGGCAGAGGGTCCACAGCCTGCTCACTTAACCAGTCCAATATTGGTACCAACCTTCCAGGTGTTATGAGGACTCAAAGAGTGATGGGTACAGAGCAACTGGGCAGTGCCTGTCCGTTATGAATATTCTCATTAGGGCGCTGGAATGACAGCCAGCGGCATTGAATGTGTTACCGGTGGTCTATTCTGAGAACTTTTCTGTTATACTTTAGTGTTTTTCTCTCTCCAGTTAATTAAAATCAATACCTGTTTGTGCTAAATGTAAAAAGTCACAGCAGCGATATACACTATAAAATTAAACCCTGCTGATTTCACTCTCCGGAGATAACTACTGGACGTATTACTGTGTTACTGCAGACTAAAACTCTGTTCAACCAGGCGTGAGGTCAGATCGTACATTCTGGTACGCAACATAGCTTTTCTTCCCGAACAATGTATTCAGACCCATTTTCTGTTTCAGTGCACAAAGGCTCTACCTTACCTTTAAGAGAGCTGCTTGGTGAGACAGAACAGGTGTGGACCATGATTCACCCCCCGCGCCGTGCTGCTGCGAGGCTTGCGGGCATCTTATGAAGTGAGAACGAATTTAACAGCAGAGACGTTCAGTTTTTTGTGAAGGGTTCAGATTGATACTGGGTCCTGGCGAAGTGAAATGCAATTTCAGAGAGGCCTCCGGTCACTTCCTCAGCACAGGGAAGAATAAGGAAGAGTGAAAATGTGGAGAGTGACGATCTGTTAGTTCAGGGTTGGGGGTGAGAGCCCTGGGCATCCAGCCTTCGGGAGGAGGGTGGAATGCAAAGTCCCCGGGAGGACTCGCCTCCCAGGCACGGTGCGGTGGGGGGCTGGGTTCCCGCGCCTTCCGCTTCCGGTCTGCGTGCCTTTGGACAGGTTACAACTGTGGGCAGATGCGGATCTGGAGCCAGGCTGGCCACTTGTGCTGTTGACTTACATCCCTGCCTTATTCTCTCAGGGTCTCAGTTTCCTTGGGCAGCGAACCCTGGGATGGTGTGATGTATGTTCTCGCCTGCTAATGACGCGTGTTCAGGGAGCACATACCCCGAGCCAGGTGATCTGCTCGGCCCTGGACACATAAGTGAACTAAAGAGACATGTTCTCTGCCCTGAGGAAGCTTACAGTGTAGTGTGATGGCCAGAAAATACCCTCCCCCCGCAACACCCCGTGTCCAAATAGCAAAACAGCCATGACAAGTGCCGGTAAGGAGAGAGAGGAGAGGCTCAGGCCTGTCCACTGGGAGGTGGATGGGCGCTCAGAGGCAGGGGGAAGCAGGCCCTGCCTACATGGGGCTCGGATATACGCAGAAAATGTAGGCACCATGAGATCCACCAAGCCCGGCCTATGTTACCTACTACGCATCTCTGGAATCTACCCACTGCCCTCCCTCCAAGCTGCCGCCTCCCCAGTCCAAGCCCCGTCTCCTCATCAGCGCCACAGATCAGCCTCCATCCCCTTTCACCCACCCTTGAGTTCTTCTCCAGGAAGCAGCCAGCGAAACCTTCAAAATCTTTTTAAAGTCAATCTGATTACAGCCAGCGCGTTTTCACAGCCGCAGATACCGAGGCCAGACTCCGTATTCCTTGTCCTGCGCTATTTCGTACAGGGACTTGAGCATGGGGGTGGGACTATCCTGGGACCAATTCCCATGGATGCCGAGGGACGACTGGATGTCTCCTGCAGCCAAGCTCCTCTGTTTCTTATTGCTCTAAATAGTCCTTAGTAAGTCCCCAGGCCATCCACGTCCGACCTCTACCTATTCCTCAGTTTCCAAGTACCAGCCGCAACGGCCACCTCCCTTTTTTTCCCCCAGCCTTTATAGAATCCATGCTCCCTCTGATCTCTACCCGCAACCCCCATCAACTTCTACCTTTCTTCACAGTCTGCTAGGTTATCGCTTTCCGGCCTACTTCTCAGCCTCATCTCTGTCCCTCTGGCTTTGTTTTTAGTTGGAATGCTCTATATGAAGACAAACTTGGCCACACTATAGGGTAGGAAGCAAAATTTGCCCCCCAAAATCCAAAAAACAAAGAATCCCACATCCAGTTGAAACCAAACTCTCTAAGGCATTTCCTTCTGCTCAGAGCTGCCATCCCCCCATGGAGATTCCAGTCCACTCTCCTCCGAGGGGACTTGTGGGGAGTTTGGGGGGCTCGCACTACCTGCAGGCTCTGTCTCCCTCAACTCCATCCCTTCTTCTTTGACTCCGACCAGAACCCCAGGAGACACTTGCCGCTCCCCTGCTTCCCTCACACCGCATGGGCAGCGCCATCAGCAGCAGGTCCAGGCTGCTCTGCTTTCAAAATGCATCCAGGCCACTGTGACCGGTGTGAGATGATATCTCATTGTAGTTTTGCAACCTAAGTGTCCATCATTGGATGAATGGATAAAGAAGATGTGGCACATATATACAATGGAATATTACTCAGCCATAAAAAGAAACAAAATTGAGTTATTTGTAGTGAGGTGGATGGACCTAGAGTCTGTCATACAGAGTGAAGTAAGTCAGAAAGAGAAAAACAAATACCGTATGCTAACACATATATATGGAATTTAAGGGAAAAAAATGTCATGAAGAACCTAGGGGTAAGACAGAAATAAAGACACAGACCTACTAGAGAATGGACTTGAGAACATGGGGAGGGGGAAGGGTAAGCTGTGACAAAGTGACAGAGTGGCGTGGACATATATACACTACCAAACGTAAAATAGATAGCTAGTGGGAAGCAGCCGCATAGCACAGGGAGATCAGCTCGGTGCTTTGTGACCACCTAGAGGGGTGGGATAAGGAGGGTGGCAGGGAGGGAGACGCAAGAGGGAAGAGATATGGGAACATATGTATATGTATAGTTGATTCACTTTGTTATAAAGCAGAAACTAACACACCATTGTAAGGCAATTATACTCCAATAAAGATGTTAAAAAAAAAAAATGCATCCAGGATTGGACCACGTCCACACAAGCTGCTCCTGCCAGGGCCGGACCACATCTCTGCTGAATCACAGCTGTCAGCTCTTAACTGGCCTTCTAGCGCCTGCTTGCTGAGTCTGTTTCTAAACCAGCAGCCAGAATAATTGTCTTTTTCTTTTCTTTTTTTTTTGCGGTACGCGGGCCTCTTCACTGCCGCGGCCTCTCCCGTTGCAGAGCAGAGGCTCCGGACGCGCAGGCTCAGCAGCCATGGCTCACGGGCCCAGCCGCTCCGCGGCATGTGGGATCCTCCCGGACCGGGGCACGAGCCCGCGTCCCCTGCATCGGCAGGCGGACTCTCAACCACTGCGCCACCAGGGAAGCCCCAGAATAATTCTTTGAATGTAATGTAATCCTGGCTAATATCACTCCTCTGCTCAAAATCCCTCAGGTCTGCTCCCTCATCCTGAAGGAAGCCCAAATCCCCAAGGGCGCCTACAAAGCCCAGCCACTATTGGTTGTCTCACTGTCCTGCGGTGTCTGGTTTCTCTCTGGTGACACTCCCCTTGCTCCTCCTCTGCAGCCACAGGCATACTCTAGCCTCAGGGCCTTTGTACTTCTTCTCTGAGCCAGCAAAGCTCTTTACCTATGTATCCCACGGGAGGACTCTGCTTTCCCATGCCTTAGTTGGAATGTCACCTTCTCACAGTTTTGACTGCCCTTCCCCCAACCCCCCGGGACACCCTAGGCCACTCCCCTGATTTATTTTTCTCCATGGCACTTACCATCACCGAACACAGTGCTTCCAGATATTGTGGGTCTGGGGTAAGGCCCGAGATTCTGCATTTCTATTGCAGTCCTAGGTGATGCTGAATGCTGCATCTGACATACAACTTAATTGAAAAATTTGGTCTATTTTCCATCTTACCACCCTCGAATAGAAAACCCTCGCCAGAGGACTTCCCTGGCGGTGAAGACTCTGCTCTTCTACTGCAGGGGGCGCTGTGTTCTATCCCTGGTTGGGGAACAAAGATCCCGCATGCCTTGCGGTGCTCCAAAAAATTAAAAACTTTTTAAAAAATTAAAAAAAAAAAATCCCTCACCAAGCAGATTCCTTATTCACTGCTGTCTCCTCATCATGTCAAATTGTGCTTGACCTAAAGCAGATGCCTAATAAACACTGGCTGAAGGAATACAGGAGTGAAGAAGGGCCCTGACCTCTCTCCACACTTCACTTCCACGTATCCAGGTCCCCTGGGAAGCCCAGATCCAAGGAGTCCTAACTGCCTCGGCGGTACTTCTCACCCAGCCTCCTCCTGTTTGCACCTCAAGCCACCATCCCTCCCAACTAGTGCACCCAAGGCCACCAAACAAGAGAGCAAAAGAGCAACGCGTTTGGTTCACCTCTTACCTGGAGTCACCACCATGCACTGGTTTACTGAGAGAAATTTCCACAAACAGATGGAACCTCACTTCCTCTAGCCTACAAGTCTTTGGGGTTGTGTAAGTAGAAGATCTGTGGGCCCACCGAGAGCAGAGTTTCGCCTGCCAAGAACCTCAAAGGGAAAGAAGGAAGGAAGGAAAGAAGGAAAGAAGGAAGGAACCCTAGCTAGGGGTAGGTTTTACTCAGCTCCAGGAGAAGAATCCCAACTTCCTTGCAGCTCAAACTTCTCTGCCAGGTCCCCTGCGAGCAGGGAAGCTGGGAAGCAGGAAGCCATGCCTCTCTGTCTCAGGCTTTTGAGTTTTAGAACCTCATCATCTCACAGCTCCAGGCTCTCAGGAGAAACAAATCCAATCACAGTTCTTAAGGCGATTTAGGAACACTTAAGCTCATCACCTTGGGATACAGTCTATAACCTAAACCCTATTATTCTATCCTGTTTGAAGAGTTTAGTTTGAAACATTTTAAAAATAAAACATGCCATTCTCAAATTGTAAAATATAGCACACATGCAGAAATGTGCACGAAACGAATCTACAGCACGATGATTTATCACAAAGGAAATGTCTACCAAACCACCGTTCAGGCTGGTAAATAAAACACTGCCTCATCCCAGAAGCCTGGCTCCTTTCCTTCTTAATCTTAACTTCTGCACTTGTCCTTCACTAGGATGATTTTTATGGTAATCTCATCCTTCCTCTTTACAGTTTATCACTTAAATACAAATCTCAAAATATGCTAGTTTTGCCTGGTTAATTTTGTCTGAACTTTATATAAGTGGAATTATAGACTCCTTTTGTCCTGAATTTCACCACAGTGCATTCACTTTCATGGCTGTATGGTATTCCCTTCTATGAGAAAAAATACATACATACATACATACATGATCACGGATCATTTATCCATTCATGGGCATCGGGAGTGTTTCCAGTCCAGGGCCATTTTAAACAACACTGTCATGAATATTCTTATGTACATCTCCTGACATACATAAGCCTGCATTCCTACAGACTGTAGGCCCAGGAAAGGGGTGTCCACTTTACACATTACACAGCATGACACATTCAGTTTTATCAGACAGAATAACACCAAATGTTTTTCAAGTGGCTCTATCAATTTAAATCCTCCCCCAGAAGCTTTTGAGGGCTTCACATTCTTTCTAACACTTGGAATGATCTGAACTTACATTCTGTACCTAATTACAACAATTAAAATCCAACCTTTCCATGTTTACAGTGATTCTGAGTACCTTTCCTAACATCTGTTGGCCATTTGGAATTTTCCTTTGTCAAGTGCTGGTCGAGGTCTCTGGAACATTCTTCTGTTGCCTTGTTTGCATTTTTCCTTACCTGTATGCTGCAGATGAGCCCTTTGCTGGCTCTATCTGTATGAGATCTCTTACTCTGTGCCTTGCATTTTCATTCTCTTGGCAGTATCTTTTGATGAACAGACGTTCTTCATTATAATGTTGTCAAACTTAGCAATTAAACTATTAGAGTTAGAACTTTTTTTGTGCCATATTTAAGATGTAATTTCCTAACCCTAGACCAGAGTTTCTCCACTTCAGCACTACTGACATTTTGGGTTAGGTAACTTTTAGTTGTAGAGGTTGTCCTGTGCATTGTAGGATGTATGGCAGCATCCCTAGTCTCTACCGGCGAGATGCCAGTAGCAACCATCTACCCCCAGTTTTAACAACCAAAAATGTCTCCAGGGATTGTCAAATGTCCCCTGGGGGGCAATATTGTCCCTGACTGAGAACCATTGCCATAGATCGTAAAGATATATTCTCATAGGATGTCTTGTAAAAGCGTCATGGATGTATGATTCAAGTGGAATTGATTTTTGTCCAAGCTGTGGGGTAGGCATCCTACTTCATTTGTTTTCCCATACAGAGACCGTATTTCCTCAACACAGTTTATTGAGAAGTCTGTCTTCCTCGCTGCTCTGAAGTGCTGCTTTCACTACATTAAAAAAACAAAATTCAACTGAGTAAATTTGAAGATCTAATTGGCTTTATTCAATAATCTGGCAGCTTCCCTTCTAGCAAATAGAAAGGGGCTCTGAGGAATTGAACAAAACAGAAGGTTTTCATAGACAGAAGGAGGGTGGGACAAGGAAGTTAAGAGTGGATCATTTCAGGCAAGGTCACTGTCCCTTAGAGGAAGGCAGGGGGGTTTAGGCAGGTTACCTCACTGGAGCTGACCAGGTAATTCCAGACGGACTGGTTTAAAATTCCACTCCTGGGAGAGGCTGAAACTGTGATCACGTTAGGTATTAAGTCTCTGTGGGGCTTAGCACAGGTGATTCCATCTTTGGCTTGTTTCTTTGAACAATTATTGACCAAATGTCCATCTGTTCATGGCTCTGCTTCTGGGTTCTGTTGTATCTTTGCACTAATACCACTCTGTCTTAATTACTATCGTTCATAGTAAGTCTTAAATAGCTTCCAGAGCAAGTCCTCTCCCTAGCTTTTCCTTATCTGAGTATGTTCGGATTATTCTTGGCATTTTGATTTCCTTAAATCTTAAATATCGCTCATCAATTTCCAAAAAACACTTGCGATTTTGCTTGGGAGTCACTGAACCTTTAGATCAGTTTGAGAACTGACATCTTTCCAATATTACATCTCTCAACATATGGATGTAGTTTGTGTCTCTACTTATTTGGCTATTCTTTATTATTCTGTATTCCTGTGGACAGACTTTGTCCTCTAAACCTCTCCTGGTCACAGAATCATGAAAGGCCAGAACTTTTTAAAAAAAAATTAATTAATTAATTCATCTTATTTTTGGCTGCATTGGGTCTTCATTGCTGCACGTGGGCTTTCTCTAGTTGTGGTGAGTGGGGCTTACTCTTCGTTGGGGTACACGGACTTCTCACTGCAGTGGCTTCTCTTGTTGCAGAGCATGGGCTCTCGGTGCACTGGCTTCAGTAGTGTGGCTCGTGGGCTCTAGAGCGCAGGCTCAGTACTTGTGGCACACGGGCTTAGTTGCTCCTTGGCATGTGGGATCTTCCCGGACCAGGGATCGAACCCGTGTACCCTAGGTTGGCAGGCGGATTCTTAACCACTGCGAAAGGCCAGAACTTTTAAGCCCTGGGCTCAATGTCACCTGTGATACTTGTGGAATCTGTGGGCTTGTGTACTAATTTATGTCAGGCTTCATTTCAAGTAGCTTTGAGGCAGTTCACAAAAATAAGAACTTTATTTGAAGAATGTTTGCAATGGGAGAAACGGGAGAAAGGAAGTTAAGGTGGGTCGGATTCTGACACCAATTCCACCAAGCAGTTCACTCCATTCTGACTTTATCTTCTGGGAGATAGCATCAGATCCCACAGGCTAAAGGCTCAGTCCAAAAGACTCCCTGGTGATCTCCGCCCCCTTCAGAGGCCAATCACAAGTTCAAGTTGTCACCTATGCAGTTACAGATCATATGATTCAACAGCTGCCTCCCGGGGTTTTGTTAATTTGCTAGAGCAGCTCAAAGAATTCAGAGAAACATTCTACCTACTAGGTTGCCAGTTTATAGTAAAAACACATAACACAGGAACAGCCAGTTAGAAAAGATGGATACCTCGTGTCCTTCAATGCAGTCGAAAATGCACACAAGCGGATCTCAGTCCATTTCTTAACTTCAAAACTCCACTTAATGTGACGTTATACAAAGCAAAGAGCATGTCAAATATTACGCTGAAAGAAACAGATTAACATCTGAGTCCTCAGACCCCGCCCGTCTCTAGGTCCTCCCTTCTTTCATGCAACCTTAGTTCACCTCATCCTCGGTCTAAATCTCACCTCCTTTTTTTTTTTTTTTAATTTTTGGCCTCGCCGAGTGGCCTGCTGCATCTTAGTTCCCCCACCAGGGATGGAACCCATGCCTCCCGCAGTGGATGCGCGAAGTCTTAACCACTGGACCTCCACGGAAGTCCTCTCACCTCCTTTCTTATGTGAATACTATACCGAAAACATTAGCCTCTCTCGCTGACATCTTTGCTCGCTTCTTGATTGATAGTGACTTCTCGCGTCCTTTCTTGCGTGCGTCTCCCCTGGGTTGAAGCGCCAGTTAATTTGCATGTCCTGCCCACTATCCGCCCCTGAGGGGCGTGGCCACCACAGCTGTAGCCTCAGCGATCGCCGCCTTCTTAGGGGAAAGTCGTTTGAGACGCTCTGGGGCGATCCTAGTGCGGGGTGAGACACAAGTTCTGTCCGGAACTGAGGGGAATCTGGCGTCGGGTGGCGGTAAGAGTAGGAAACGAAGCTGCTTCGTGCAGAGCTGTCAGCGCTCACCAGAAGACAGTGTGCGCACGGATGTCGCTGACATGAGTTACGATGGAGGACCAGGTGGCCTCGCAGCGCCCTGGGTACGCGAGCGAAGGCAGCAGCGCGACGAAACCAAGGCTGCGGGGCTGCACCGAAGGGCGCCGCTTGGGGTCGTTTCTCACTCGCCAGAGACCTTGGGCGGGGAGTGAAATGGAGGGGAGACCTGGGAGGGAGAGAGAAGCCAGGCTTGGGAAGGAACGCACAGTCGCTAGGTTCAGGCTGCTGCAGATGCGGAAACGAGGTCCCCTTGAGGCGGAGCCTGTTGCTTGGAGGGGAACCTTCTCGCCCATCCAGTCCAACGCCCTTCTTTTCTGCCTAGAAACCACCCGTTACTCCCTTTCCTATTAGACCAAGGTTACACCTCACTTTCCAAGTCCCTCCAGGACTCTGTCCACCGTCCTCTGCATATTCTCTCATACACCGTGGGGCCAGTGACTCCTTCCTTCCCTTCAAAGTCTGTGGTAAACCCAGTTCCTCACCCTTGGCCCCTTGGGGAAGGCAGCACCTATCTGCCAGGTACCCCGACACAGCACAGCTCCTCCTGGACTCCAGCTCCCTAAATGGGGGGTGAGGATTGAGGGGAGGTGTTTCAAACCTCAGACCTGGAAGGAGATGGGCCTGGGCTCCAGAGTAACCCTGGACAAATTAATCTCTCTGAGCCTCAGCTTTCTTCCGTTTCTTCTATGTAAAATGGTGGGAGTAATGGCAGTTCCCTTTGTGGTGGCCGTGGGCATGAGGTACGCAAGGATGTACAACATCTGCCAGGACCCAGGGCCCAGTCGGTGTCCACTGCTGTTAGGGACTCTGGTCTTCAGGCAACCTGTGATACATTTCTTTGATTTGGACATCCATCCTGCCTGGGAGGGTTGTCCTTTTCTTTGGCTTGTTTCTTTCTTTTTTTAAAAAAAAATTTTAATTAATTAATTATTTTTGGCTGCTTTGGGTCTTCGTTGGTGCACGCGGCCTTTCTCTAGTTGCGGCGAACGGGTGCTACTCTTCCTTGCAGTGTGCAGGCTTCTCTTGTTGCAGAGCATGGGCTCTAGGCACGCAGGTTCAGTAGTTGTGGCACGTGGGCTCAGTAGTTGTGGCTCGTGAGCTCTAGAGCGCAGGCTCAGTAGTTGTGGCGCACGGGCTTAGTTGCTCCGTGGCATGTGCGATCTTCCCGGACCAGGGATCAAACCCGTGTCCCCTGAATTGGCAGGCGGATTCTTAACCACTGCTCCACCAGGGAAGCCCTTTGGCTTGTTTCTTGTCCGCAGAGGTCCATACTTTACATTCCCAGAGGAGCCCGCTAAGTCATTGAGTGCCCCTGCATACATCGCTGTGGGGGGGGGGGGGCGCTGGAATGGGGTGGCAGGCGGTGATAGTGGCAGGGGATAGCCTAGAGTGCACTCCCCCCCCACCCCCAATGACTAGTGCTGTGGCCTGGGGCACGCACCTGGTAGCTTGGCCTCTGCTGCCCCAGGCTCCCTCTGGCATTCTAGATTTGAGGACTGCTTACAAAGCACTACAACTGTGTACCCCAGCCTGAGGACGGCCACCATTCCAGCCTGCAGAGGTTGGTTCTTTTTATTATTGAGTATTTATGCTGTGCCAGGAACTTCACATATATTTCCTCATTTAATCCTCAAAAGAGCCCTCCATGGGTAATTGTTTTATCTCTGCATCACAGGTGAAAAAACTGAGACTCAGATTAAGAAACTCACCTAAAGTCATGAAGTATATGGTTTTTGCTGCATTATAAACTGCCACAAAACTTATGATTTAAAACAACAAACATTTATTTCTCACAATTTTGTGAGTTGTTTTGGCTGGCTCAGTGCGGGCTGGGTGGCCAAGGTGCCTTGTATCTGGTGAGGAGGAAAAGAGTTCAATGGCACCTGGGTGGTGCAGACGTAGTCACAAGTCTCTCATTATTCAGTACGGCTTGTACGAGGTGGCTGAGCTCCGAAAGCAGCATGAGGGCAAGCACAGGCAGTTTCTAAATCCAGCTCGCATCTTATTTGCTGTTCTCCCATTGGCCAAAGCAGGTCACATGGCCAAGTCCAGCCTTATTGGATGGGAAACAAGGGGTGGCTACAGGGAGGGGAAATTATCGCTGTCATTTTCCCCTGACAAAGAATCTACCACGCACAGCTTGTAAGTGCCCAACTGAAATTCAAAGCCAAAGTTGTCAGAGTTGAAAAAGCTCAACTGTCTTGGGGTCTGAGAATTCAGAACACTCCATGTGTTGCCCAAAGTCAACAGTCAACTGTTTTGCAAATGTGTATACATATTGTTGTCATTAATAAACAAACAGAGTTTTAAATGTTTGTGCTGCTTCATTGATTCTTCTTCTTTAGAGACTCCAGTATATTTGGATCTCCTTTGCTCATCTCTTATCTTTATCGCCTTCTTGCAAGGTGTAAATTTACTTTTGTTGGATTATCTTCATTACTCTCTTTCTTACCGTTTATTTCCCTGTTCTTTCTATGGTGTCTATACTCTCTTGTATTCCTTTTATTTCTGAAATGATTTTTTTTTCTTTTACTAATTTTTTCCTGTGTCTGTCAAGGTCATTGTTTAGTGACCATGTCTGGCTCAAATCTGATGCTCAATGAATATTTTTGACTAAAAAAATACAATTACTTTTTCCTTACTGCATTATATTTTATTTTTCTTGGAATTAATTGTTGTCTTTTTCAGTTGCATAGTTGTCTGGCCATTTTATTTCAGAGTTCTTTTTCCACTTTATGTGCTTTTCTTAAAGCTTTAATTGCTTTCTTGATGTCTTGCAGCCTTGTTTGAAGGGTCAGATTAGAGTTTTCATCTGCTTTGTGTTTGCATTTTTCTGGTGTCTTGTCAAAGTATTTTAGTCCAATTTTCTTTTGTAACACTTTGTGTGGCTAGATCATATTCTCCTCCTCCTTTCCAAAGTTTAAATGAAATGTGGTGACCTGGACTACTGTGAACACATTTTTGTGGAGACGGAATGGCCTAGGGTACCTTTCCCAGCATCATGGCTTGAGGGCTCCCTCTTGTTACAGTGAAGGGCTCAAAATATGGCTACTTCTCTGCCTTTCAGAGCTAAGTTTGCTTCAGAAAAGTTTTTCTGCTCTATTTCCTACAGGCCTAGGGTCTTGCTTGGCAAGGTGGTATTCTAACCTCAGATGTATTTTGCTGTTGCAGAATTTTCTGGGTTCTTCATCTGGGACCTTCTCCCTACAATTGGTACCTTCTCTTTCCCTTACCTCTGGTGTTACTTCCCTGATCTATTAGGTTTCTTAGCCTAGCAGTTTTCTTTTCAGGTAAGGCTTTGTCTTTCTGGAAGGAAATATTTGCTGGATAGTTTTGAAATCCTCAGTGCTAGATGACCATGATACTATTTGGTCTCTCAGTACTCCTGTTGCTGGTTTTATGCTCACCAACTCAGAGCCTCTGATGACTTCTCCCAGTTTTCAGTTTCTCTCAGACCTATTAGTCCTGTTTGGTACAAATAAAACCAAAATAATACCAGAGATAAATGACGGTTTGGGTCAGGGTGGTGGCAATGAAGATGGGGAGAATTGGACAATAGGAGAGATAATTTGGTGATATAACCAGGAGGAATCACTGATGGCTCTGATGTAGGAGAGTCAAGTGTGCTTTTAGTGATTTTTGGCTTGAACAATCAAGATGGTGCTGTTATTTGCAGAGATGAGGAAGACTGAGGGAAGGATGACTGGTGACGAGGGATGTAAGTGCCCTTTTGGTGTTCTAGGTGGAAATAACAACAAATGCAGTTGGTTACGAGTCTAGAACTCAGGGGGAAAATCTAGCCTAGAAATAGAAATTTAGAGGTCATCAACTGTTTGGGCTGCTGTAACACGTTACCATAGACTGGGTGGCTCAGCTAGCTCTCTGACCTCTTCTTATCGGGGCACTAAGCCCATTCGTGAGGGCTCCACCCTCATGACCTAATCACCTCCCAAAGGTAGGGAGGTACCTGCTCCATATACCATTACATTGGGGATTAGATGTCAACATATGAATTTGGGGGACGACACAAACATTCAGTCCACAAGTCAATGTACAGGTAAATTTAAAGCCACGAGCCTGGATGAGATCACTTAGGATGTGCGATTAGAAAGAGTGGTGGTCTGGGATTGGCTCCTGGTGCAATATACATGATGCATTTAGAGGTGGGTGGAAGAGGAACCAGTAAATGAGCCCATAAGGAGCAGCAGCTATGGAGGTAGGAAAAAATCAGGAGAATGTGGTGCTATGCAAGCTGAGAGAGGAATGTTTCAAGGAAGAGGGACTGATTGACCCAATGGAAGCTGCTGAGAGGCTGAATTGAATACAAATAAAAAATATCCGTTGGATTTGACAACATGGAAGTCACTGGAGACTTTGATAAGAGCAGCCTCAGAGGAATGGTAGGAACAGAAACTAGAATAGGTGGAGGTGAGAATGAGAGGTGTCAGTATAGACAGCTGTTGTAGACAAGTTTGATGTGAAAGAGAAAGGAGATAGCTGAAAGAGGATGTAGGGTGTCAAGGGAGTTTTGTTTTTCTGTTTGTTTGCTTTGTTTTTTGAAGAGGGGAAACAGAAGCTTGTTTGCATATAAAGGAATAATCCAGTAGAGGAGAGATTCAAGGTGCAGGAGAGAGATGAAGTCCTTGAAAAGGTAAAAGGGTGTAGGATTCAGTGCATGAGGGGAGGGATTTGTCTTTATTAAGAGCAGGGACACTATTATTGTAGAGAAGACAGAGAACAGAATACCCGAGGGAAGTTTATAGATCCAGTGGTAGGACAATGAATAAGTCTCCCTCTGAAGGCTTTTGTTTTTTTTATTGGAGTGTGAGGTGAGGTCATCAGCTGAGAGAAACGGGGCCCTGTATGGCAGGTACCAGGGAGGGGAAGGTTTGAGGAGAGAGGGGAAAATATAAGACATCTCTGAGGATGGGAAATTTACTAGGGAAACCTGATGGGTTGGAGGTTTGTGGGCATTAGTGTAAAATAAAATGGGTCACCTACCCTCTCTCCCTCCTCCCCTTCCTTCTTTTTTTTTAAAATGTATTTTATTTATTTATTTATATTTATTTATTGGCTGCGTTGGGTCTTTGTTGCCGCGTGCAGGCTTTCTCTAGTTGTGGCGAGCAGGGGCTACTCTTCGTTGTGGTGCGCGGGCTTCTCATTGTGGTGGCTTCTCTTGTTGCGGAGCACGGGCTCTAGGCGCGCAGGCTTCAGTAGTTGTGGCACGCAGTCTCAGTAGCTGTGGCACGCGGGCTCAGTAGTTGTGGCTCACGGGCTCTAGAGTGCAGGCTCAGTAGTTGCGGCGCACGGGCTTAGTTGCTCTGTGGCATGTGGGATCTTCCTGGACCAGGGCTTGAACCCGTGTCCCCTGCATTGGCAGGCGGATTCTTAACCACTGCGCCACCGGGGAAGCCCTCCTTCCTTTCTTCTTTGCTATTTGGGAGCCACTGAGGTAGGAAGCTAGGCAAGGTGGGGACCCAGAGAGGTGTCAGAGCTGAGTAAGGCAGCAGCCTAGCAAGGGTGGTGAGACTGGTTATATGCAGAGGGTTGAGTAGGGGAAGGGAATATATATGATTAAAAATAATTTAAGCAAAGTAATTTTAAAGTTAGTATTACAATAAACATGTAAGCACAACATTGTAGAATGCAAAGAGAGTTTTCATATCACAGCATCTTGTTGTTATCCAAAGCATTTTAGAGGCCAGTCCTTCTAGGTATATTTGATAATGAGGAAAATAAAGTGAATTCCCCAAAGTCACATAACAACTTGATGGCATAGTTGAGTCTAGAATCCTGGGATTCAGATTCCCAGGTCACCACTCTTTCTACAACAAAATAGCAGTGCTCAAACATTTGATATGCTTATCGTAAAAAAGTGGATCATCAGAATGAAAACACTGGTCAGGAAAGAATATTCCAATGGCTTTTTTTTTTGCCACATCACACACCATGGGGGATCTTAGTTCCCTGACTAGGGTTGGAACCTGTGCCCCCTGCAGTGGAAGCTCGGATTCTTAACCACGGGGCTGCCAGGGAAGTCCCTCTAATGGCATTTTCTTATAAATTCCCCAATTTCAACTATTTGGAAAAATTGTGGTCGTTCAGATTTCTGCCCTAAAAAGTGGGTTTATATATGCTCAGTTATTGCTCTTCCAGAAGAACATCTTCGTTGAATAGGAACACATCACTGTGTGCTCAAAAATGCAGAAATTAGAAAACAAAAAAAATTGTAGAAATTAGAACTTTATTATATTATAAACATTTCCAGAATATAAACTGATTTTGTATCAAGACTTCTTGAAATGTTTAAAACTGTATGTAACTTAAGCTTATTATAATGTATGTCATTTTCCACTTTCCAATCTAGAAAAGATACTGCAACTTAGATCTAGCGAAGGAAAAAAAAAATCAATCTAAACTGCTTCACAGATCCATAAAAACACCCACCCCAAACTAAAAGCCAATCAAGAAATAGATTCTGTAAAGCCTATTGATCCTCCAATTTAAAATAAATGACCTCCCAAGGGAAAAATACTTCCACCATCAGAGCAATTTGATGAGTAAAAGCAGAGCCACCCTCATTAAGGGAAATTACATTATGCATAAGAAAAATGTAGTAATGATTTTAGAAGAGAAGAAAAGTAATTTCCATGTTGGAGAGCAAGTACATTAAATGTTTTCCGTTCACTTAGCCTTTGTACCTGTTCACATGAAAAGAGCAATGTGAACGTGGACATCGTGAAACCAAGCTCCTCAACTATTTTTTCAGTTTAACCTCAGGAGAACCAATGCAAGAGCTTCAAAATCCAAGGATAGACTGGTCCCAAAGCATCTCCTCTTCTGTCCTTTCTTTCCCTTGTTCCTTTTTCTCTTTTCTACGCTTACGTTTCTCTTTCTTAGAGGCCGCATCTCGGCTTTTTTTCTCCTTTTGGTTCTTAGGCTTTTCCGTACTGACTCTGACTGTTTCCGCCTCTGTTTTGTTTCTTTGGATGCTCTTGTGTTTGTCTAAATCTATTTCCTCATAAGCTTTCTTCCTCTTATGCTTGGGCCACTCCTCTTCTGGCTTTTCCTGGCCTTCCTCTGGGTGCCTTTTTCTCTTCTGATGTATCTGTTTATAACTAGCTTGATGGGCACTGGTACTGTTTTCTAAGGAGAGGTGCCTGTAAACTCCAGATTCTACACTGTATGAGCTACAGTTATACTCTTGTTGACTAAAGTTCAGGGCTACTGGTTTTCCTGAGAAACAGTCCCTGGTGAATTGACAGTTGCTCAGGGAGTCTAGTCTCAGCCTGCTGTCATGAGCTGGTAGCCACAGAGGTAACTGCTTCTCCACTGCTTGTGAGATATTGCATGGTCTTCGGTAGGTCTGGATGGGTTCATAAGGGAGTCTTTGATCAAACATTCTACACCTGGGTCTAGAATCAACCTCTTCTTTGTATCCACAGGTTTCCAAATAATCCTCTCTCATCTTTCTGAAACAAGTCTTTGGCTCTAAGCCTCTGGCTTTCTGCACTTTGATATAATCTTCAAGTTCATCTTGAAAAGAGTCAGATGTCTTCTTTGAATGATTCATTAGGTTGACAAGGGATTCTCTGTAGAGAAGATGGGAGAAAATTCTTCTTACTATATTATTTTATGCTGAATATTTCCTTTACTCTTGAAAAGAGTCTCAAAAAACAAAATAAAGAAGGCCAAACAAATTAAAACTACTTTGGCATGAAAGTTAAACATCATGACATTAAATGCCAAAAAGGAGCATCAGAAAGGTCAAATACTGCCTAGGCCACTCACAAATAATTTTACCTTTCTCAGAAGTGGGATGAAGAGGGTAGAAAGGAGCTGACATATAGAATTCTTTTGTAGGGCTAAAAACGTAAGGAATTAGGGATACAACGACTTACACATCCATGGTGACTGTCCTGATCTGAATGTTCAAACAATTTCTAAAGTTCAGAATAGTCAATTTTTTGTATACTGTTGTCTAAGAAAAGAAATAAACCGTAGAGAAGTAATTTGATCTTTAAAAATCTTCTGTTTACTCACACAAAATAAAATGAACACATATACTCACCTGACTAGAGTATTGTAAGGCTTAATAATAAAAGGATGTTTGTAAAATGGTTTGGGAACGCTGGAAATTAGAAATTCAGCTATGAGACAAAACTAATCGTAGGTACAGGGCATGAGGAAAGACGAGGGACAAGAGTTCCGTATCTTCCGAACAGGGTCTTGGATTTCATTCCATTACTTCTGATTGGTGAAAAAAGCATTCTAGAATGCCTTCTGGTTTGTTCTCTATTAAAGCACTGGTGGGAGGGGTAAGGAAGGAAATGGAGGTGACAGCTGAGAGGGACTAGGATTTATATGTAGAGAAAAGTTTCAAAAGAAATTTAAATCAGATAATGCTAGTCTTTGTTTGCTTGTTTAAATTTCTTTTGGCAGGTGGGGGCAGTACAACTACTATTTCTCTTTCTCTCCCCCCACCTCAAATCCTGCGTTACAAATCTAGCAGAAAAGGTACTCACTATGAGATGATAACGCGCTAGATATTTTTGTGTTGTACTTTCTTTCCAAAAATTAGGAGGCAGCGTAACCCATGTAGAATCACACATTTCTGTCCATTAACAGAACAAGTCTGAGAGCAAAATCTAGAGTCACTAGTGATCAGCTAGCTTTACTGGCAATTTGAGATTAAAAAGAAAATCTAAATGAAGCCTAATTTGGTGAGTCAGAAAATTCAGCCCTTATTCTACTCAAACAGTATAAAAATTCTGACTAGAGCAAAATAATGTAACAACTAATTGATTAAATATGGGTAAAAAAATTTGAACAGACACTTCAGGAAAGAATATATACAAATGGACAATAAACAAATGAAAGATGCTCAGTGTCATTCGTCATCAAGAAAATGTCAATTAAAAGCACAAAAAGGTACTACCTCACACTCACTAGAATGACTGAAATTAAAGAGACTGGTGAGGATGTGCAACTGGAATTCTCATACATTGCTGGTAGGGATGTAAAATGATACAACTACTTGGAAGACAGTCTGGTAGTTTCTGAGGAAGTTAAACATACACCTAACATACGATCCAGTTATTCCACTCCTAGATATTTATCCAAAAGAAAAGGAAGTATATGTCCACATAAAGACTTATACATGAATGTTCATAGCAGTGTTATTTGTAAGAGCCCTGGAAAGGAAAAAAAACAAACCCAAATATTGATCAACAGGTGAATGCATAAATCAAATAGTGGTATCTCTATAGAATGGAACCAATGATAAAAAGGAATAGATTATTGATACACTTGAAATAGATGAATCTCAAAATCATCATGCTGAATGAAAGAAGCCTGACAAAAGAGTACATAATATATTATTCCATATATATAAAGCTCTTGAAAATGGAAACTAACCTGTAGTAACACAGTGGTTGCTTGGGGATGAGGCAGGAAAAAGTAGGAGGGAGCGATTATAAATGACACTTTTGTGGGTATGGATATGTTTACTATCTTAATTGTGGTGATCATTTCATGGGTATATACACCTCTCAAGACCTATCAAATTGTATACGTGGAATATATACAGTTTACTGTATGTCAACTATACCTCAATAAAACTGTTAAAAGTCACTAATAAGATTAAAAAGATGTTGATAATTGTTAAAACTGGATGGTGGGTACATGAGCGTTCATAATACTGCTTTCTCTCCTTATATGTTTAAATATGTTTTATAATAAAAAGATTTCACCTTATAGCCGCTAGGCTGGCTATAATCAAAAAGACAGAGAGGTGCCACTTGTTGAGACACAGATCAAGAAAGAGCCCCTGTAGCAATCACCTATCTTATAAGCTTATAGCCTCATCCACCAGAGGGCAGACAGCAGAAGCAAGAAAAACTACAATTCTGCAGCCTGCGGAAGGAAAACCACATTCACAGAAAGATAGATAAAATGAAAAGACAGAGGACATTGTACCAGATGAAGGAACAAGGTAAAACCCCAGAAAAACAACTAAATGAAGTGGAGATAGGCAACCTTCCAGAAAAAGAATTCAGAATAATGATAGTGAAGATGATCCAGGATCTTGGAAAAAGAATGGAGGCAAAGATTGAGAAGCTGCAAGAAATGTTTAACAAAGACCTAGAAGAATTAAAGAACAAACACCTAGAAGAATTAAAGAACAAACAAACAGAGATGAACAATACAATAACTGAAATGAAAAATACACTAGAAGGAATCAATAGCAGAATAACTGAGGCAGAAGAACGGATAAGTGACCTACCTGGAAGACAGAATGGTGGAATTCACTGCCGTGGAATAGAATAAAGAAAAAAGAATGCAAAGAAGTGAAGACAGCCTAAGAGACCTCTGGGACAACATTAAACTCACCAATATTCGCATTATAGGGGTCCCAGAAAGAGAAGAGAGAGAGAAAGGACCCGAGAAAATATTTGAAGAGATTATAGTCAAAAACTTCCCTAACATGGGAAAGGAAATAGCCACCCAAGTCCAGGAAGCACAGAGAGTCCCAGGCAGGATAAACCCAAGGAGAAACACGCTGAGACACATAGTAATCAAATTGACAAAAATTAAAGACAAAGAAAAATTATTGAAAGCAACAAGGGAAAAACAACAAATAACATACAAGGGAACTCCCTTAAGGTTAACAGCTGATTTCTCAGCAGAAACTCTACAAGCCAGAAGGGAGTGGCATGATATACTTAAAGTGATGAAAGGGAGGAACCTACAACCAAGATTACTCTACCTGGCAAGGATCTGATTCAGATTCGATGGAGAAATCAAAAGCTTTACAGACAAGCAAAAGCTAAGAGAATTCAGCACCACCAAACCAGCTTTACAACAAATGCTACAGGAATTTCTCTAGGAAGGAAACACAAGAGAAGGGGAAGACCTACAATAACAAAGCCAAAACAATTAAGAAAACGGTAATAGGAACATACATATCAATAATTACCTTAAATGTGAATGGATTAAACACTTCAACGAAAAGACACAGACTGGCTGAATGGATACAAAAACAAGACCCATATATATGCTGTCTACAAGAGACCCACTTCAGACCTAGGGACACATACAGACTGAAAGTGAGGGGATGGAAAAACATATTCCATGCAAATGGAAATCAAAAGAAAGCTGGAGTAGCAATACTCATGTCATATAAAAGAGAATTTAAAATAAAGAATGTTACAAGAGACAAGGAAGGACACTACATAATGATCAAGGCATCAATCCAAGAAGAAGATATAACAATTATAAATATATATGCACCCAACATAGGAGCACCTCAATACATAAGGCAACCACTAACAGCTATAAAAGAGGAAATTGACAGTAACACAATAATAATGGGGGACTAACCCCTCACTTACATCAATGGACAGATCATCCAAACAGAAAATTCATAAGGAAACACAAGCTTTAAATAACACAATAGACCATATAGATTTAACTGATATTTATAGGACATTCCATCCAAAAAGAGCAGATTACACTTTCTTCTCAAGTGCTCATGGATCATTCTCTAGGATAGATCACATCTTGGGTCACAAATCAAGCCTCAGTAAATTTAAGAAAATTGAAATCATATCAAGCATCTTTTCTGACCACAACACTGGTGAGATTAGAAATCAATTACAGGGGAAAAAATGTAAAAAAAAAACACATGGAGGCTAAACAATACGTTACTAAATAACCAAGAGATCACTGAAGAAATCAAAGAGGAAATCAAAAACTACCTAGAGACAAATGACAATGAAAACATGACGATCCAAAACCTATGGGATGCAGCAAAAGCAGTTCTAAGAGGGAAGTTTATAGCAATATAAGCTTACCTCAAGAAACAATAAAAAAAAAAAAAAAAAAAAAAAAAAGAAACAATAAAAATCTCAAACAATCTAAACTTACAGCTAAAGGAACTAGAGAAAGAAGAACACACAAAACCTGAAGTTAGTAGAAGGAAAGAAATCATAAAGATCAGAGCAGAAATAAATGAAATAGAAACAAAGAAAACAATAGCAAAGATCAATAAAACTAAAAGCTGGTTCTTTGAGAAGATAAACAAAATTGATAAACCATTAGCCAGACTTAATCAAGAAAAAGAGGGAGAGGACTCAAATAAATGAAATTAGAAATGAAAAAGGAGAAGTTACAACAGACACTGCAGAAATACATAGCATCCTAAGAGACTACTACAAGCAACTCTATGCCAATAAAATGGACAACCTGGAAGAAATAGACACATTCTTAGAAAGGTATAGACACATAGGTATAACCTTCTAAAACTGAACCAGGAAGAAACAGAAAATATGAACAGACCAATCACAAGTAATGAAATTGAAACTGTGATTAAAAATCTTCCAACAAACAAAAGTCCAGGACCAGATGGCTTCACAGGTGAAACTGCAGAGGAAGGAAAACTCCCAAATTCCTTCTATGAGGCTACCATCACCCTGATACCAAAACCAGACAAAGATACTACAAAAAAAGAAAATTACAGACTAATATCACTGATGAATATAGATGCAAAAATCCTCAACAAAATACTAGCAAACGGAATCCAACAACACATTAAAAGGATCATACACCGTGATCAAGTGGGATTTATCCGAGGGATGCAAGGATTCTTCAATATATGCAAATCAATCCATGTGATACACCATATTAACAAATTGAAGAAGAAAAACCATATGATCATCTCAATAGATCAGAAAAAGCTTTTGACAAAATTCAACACCCATTTATGATAAAAACTCTCCAGAGAGTGGGCATAGAGGGAACCTACCTCAACATAATAAAGGCCATATATGACAAACCCACAGCAACATCATTCTCAATGGTGAAAAACTAAAAGCATTTCCTCTAAGATCAGGAACAAGACAAGGATGTCCACTCTCGCCACTATTATTCAATATAGCTTTGCAGGTCCTAGCCATGGCAATCAGAGAAGAAAAAGAAATAAAAGGAATACAAATTGCAAAAGAAGAAGTAAAAGTGTCACTGCCTGCAGATGACATGACACTACACATAGAGCATCCTAAAGATGCCACCAGAAAACTACTAGAGCTAATCAATGAATCTGGTAAAGTTGCAGGATACAAAATTAATGCACAGAAATCTCTTGCATTCCTATACTCAAACAACAAAAGATCAGAAAGAGAAATTAAGGAAACACTCCCATTTACCACTGCAACAAAAAGAATAAAATACCTAGGAATAAACCTTCCTAGGTAGACAAAAGACCTGTATGCAGAAAAGTATAAGACACTGATGAAAGAAATTAAAGATGATACCAACAGATGGAGAGATATACCATGTTCTTGGATGGGAAGAATCAATATTGTGAAAATGACTATACTCCCAAAGCAATCTACAGGTTCAATGCAATCCCTATCAAATTACCAATGGCACTTTTTACATAACTAGAACAAAAAACCTTAAAATTTGTATGGAGACACAAAAGATCCTGAATAGCTAAAGCAGTCTTGAGGGAAAAAAACGGAGCTGGAGGAATCAGACTCCCTGACTTCAGACTATACTACAAAGCTACAGTAATCAAGACAATATGGTACTGTCACAAAAACAGAAATATAGATCAATGGAACAGGATAGAAAGCCCAGAGATAAACCCACGCACCTATGGTCAACTAATCTATGACAAGGGAGGCAAGGATATACAATGGAGAAAAGACAGTCTCTTCAATAAGTGGTGCTGGGAAAACTGGACAGCTAGTTACATGTAAAAGAATGAGATTAGAACACTCCCTAACACCATACATAAAAATAAACTAAAAATGGATTAGAGACCTAAATGTAAGACCAGACACTATAAAACTCTTAGAGGAAAACATAGGAAGAACACTCTTTGACATAAATCACAGCAGGATCTTTTTTGATCCACCTCCTAGAGTAATGGAAATAAAAACAAAAATAAACAAATGGGACCTAATGAAACTTAAAAGCTTTTGCAAAGCAAAGGAAACTACAAACAAGATGAAAAGACAACCCTCAGAATGGGAGAAAATATTTGCCAACGAATCAACGGACAAAGAATTAATCTCCAAAATATATAAACAGCTCATGCAGCTCAATATTAAAAAACAAACAAACAACCCAATCCAAAAATGGGCAGAAGACCTAAATAGACATTTCTCCAAAGAAGACATACAGATGGCCAACAAACACATGAAAGGATGCTCAACATCACTAATTATTAGAGAAATGCAAATCAAAACTACAATGAGGTATCACCTCACACCAGTTAGAATGGGCATCATAAGAACATCTACAAACAACAAATGCTGGAGAGGGTGTGGAGAAAAGGGAACCCTCTTGCACTGTTGGTGGGAATGCAAATTGATACAGCCACTATGGAGAACAGTATGGAGGTTCCTTAAAAAACTAAAAATAGGGCTTCCCTGGTGGCGCAGTGGTTGAGAGTCCACCTGCCGATGCAGGGGATACAGGTTCGTGCCCTGGTCTGGGAAGATCCCACATGCCGTGGAGTGGCTAGGCCCGTGAGCCATGGACGCTGAGCCTGTGCGTACGGAGCCTGTTGCTCCGCAACGGTAGAGGCCACAACAGTGAGACGTCCGCTTACCGCAAAAAAAAAAAAAAAAAAAAAAAAAAAAAACCACTAAAAATAAAATTACCATATGACCCAACAATCCCACTACTGGGCATATACCCACAGAAAACTGTAATTCAAAAAGACACATGCGGGGCTTCCCTGGTGGCACAGTGGTTGAGAGTCCGCCTGCCGATGCAGGGGACGCGGGTTCCTGCCCCGGTCTGGGAAGATCCCACATGCCGCGGAGCGGCTGGGCCCATGAGCCATGGCCGCTGAGCCTGCACGTCCAGAGCCTGTGCTCTGCAATGGGAGAAGCCACAACAGTGAGAGGCCAGCGAAAAAAAAAAAAAAAAAAAAAAAAAAAAAAGACACATGCACCCCAATGTTCACTGCAGCACTATTTACAATAGCCAGGTCATGGAAGCAACCTAAATGCCCATCGACAGACGAATGGATAAAGAAGATGTGGTATATCTATACAATGGAGTACTACTCAGCCACAAAAAGGAACTAAATTGGGTCATTTGCAGAGACATGGATGGATCTAGAGACTGTCATACAGAGTGAAGTAAGTCAGAAAGAGAAAAACAAATATCACATATTAACGCATATATGTGGAACCTAGAAAAATGGTACAGATGAACCTGTTTGTAGGGCAGAAATAGAAACACAGATGTAGAGAACAAACGTATGGACACCAAGCGGGGGAAGTGGTGGTGGGGTGGTGGTGTGATGAACTGGGAGATTGGGATTGACATATATACACTAATATGTATAAAATGGATAACTCATAAGAACCTGCTGTATAAAAAAAGACATAATAATAAGTGTTGACAAAAACGAGGAAAAACTGGAAACTTCATTCATTCTTGGTGCGAATATAAAATGTGCAGCTACTTTGGAAAACAGTTTGGCAGTTCCTCAAAGTGTCAAACATAGAGTTACCACGTAACCCCAGCAATTTCACTCCTAGGTTTCAACGCAAGAGGACTGAAAGTCTATGTCCACACAAAGACTTGTACAAAAATGTACACAGCAGCACTATTCCTAACAGCTAAAAGCAGAAATGACTCAGTAATCATCAACTGATGAATGGATAAATAAAATGTGGCAATTCACACAATGGAATATTATTCAGCAATAAAAAGGAATGAAATTCTAATAAATAGTACAACGCGGATGAACCTTAAAGACATGCAGAGTGAAAGAATCCAATCCCAAAAGATCACAGATGGTGCCGAGATCAATGAAGAGGTGAATGGAACCTTACCCATATCAGGTTGAGAACTTGGTGGAGAAATTTGATCATATTCACCCATTAATTGCTTCAGTTTCTTAACATGAACTTTCCCCAAATAGTGACACGGTGCAACAACTGAGCTAAAAACCATGATGCAGAGATTTAAAAATCTATTTTTTGTCCAATACTCCACTCCCATTTACCTGAAACCAAACACAATCTTGTTGTAACAATTAAATAATTCAAAGTTTAGAATTACATCAACATAGATCAATCATCTGAAAACGCATAAAATGCATCTTCAATTTCTTATTTTGCCCCCTGTAAATCTGAAAGTAAAGCTAACTTTTTGAGTATGTGTTTTACCCTTGAAAAATAAATAATATTGTTTATTTTAGAGAAAGTGATCCAAAGTTTACACCTCTGAATTTGAAGATAGCACTCATGAGTTTTAATATATCTGATCTGAATTAACACTTTTAAGAGTTTTGCTTGCTTTCAAGTCAAAGTACCAGCTTCAGTATAAAAAATACTAACAATTTAGAAGCCCTTTATTTTCAACCTACCTCATAATGTGAAATCCACTGCAATTCAAATTATGGCACTATTCCTTACAAGCCTTTTACAAAAGGTACCTGTAAAAAGTTCAGTCTTTGCTCATTCAATGTGGTATCTATGAATAAAATAAAGGGAGGTAAGACATTTAGGGTAATATTTTCAATCTTCAACTGAATATCATTTCATATACCATCTCAAACCTTAATTTCCTAAGTGCTTGCAAGGCTAAAGTACTGGCTTTTTGCTTATTAGAATGACAATTTTAGTATAAAAACATCTAGTAAGCCTCTGATATTTACTATGGTAATATATTTTTTAGTCCAGAAAATACCATTCTGAAGGAGAAGTTATTAGGGCACCAGTAGAACTCTGGACTTTATGGAAATGATCTGGGGCATCCAGCCTTAGTACTTCGTGTCTTACAGCAGACATGTTACTGACTTCTACTGACCTCTGTAATCGCTAAAATCCCAGAGGTAGCATCTCTCTCCCCACATTGGCTGTCTTCTCCCATCTGGTACTTAATGTAATTGACTAATTTCTCTAAATGCAGGACTTTACACTTCATCTTGTAACGGGTTTAGGCCACCATTCCTACCTCTGACGATCTTTAAAATTCAAATTGTTTTAATCTTGACATTTGCTACTTTTCCCACAGTTTTTATATGCATTCAGTCTATGTGTTCATCCATGTTACTGGTGAAAACTTTAAGTAGGAAGACAGTAAGATAATACCTATAGCATGCTACAAAGAATTCACCTCTTTCCTTCATCTAGGATTGATCTATTCATTCCCAATAAGAAAGACTTTAAGAATTTATAGAATCTGAGTTTATTCCAAAATTAAATTCAGCATCTTTATGTGAACACTCTACGCTTCTCCACTGCGCTCCCCACCATCTTCCTTCTTATGAGTCTGATTATTCAAATCTATTTGTACTATATAAATGTCTTATTTTTCCATTTTATTAATATTTGAAAAATACATGACATGTCTTCCTAAAATGTAACTATTCTTTCTACAGCAATCGTTCTCAATCTCAATCATTTTGACCAAAGCATTCTATAAAGTCAGACAAGTGAACTCTTATTGCCTGGAGGTCTAGGGAGTATACAGCCTAGAGATCAATCACAGAAAGATGTATTTCAAGTTTCATGATTAACCTTAAAAACTCATGAACTTCTTGAATTCTAGTCTTAAAACATCTGTTTTATGTAAAAGTTTTAACTTAATCTTTAAATAAAATGTGCCATTTAAACTTCAAGTACCTCCTGGCACACTGCTGGATACCCCAAAATCTCACGGAAAAAGTGTCCTCACTGAAGAATATCATCCCACAACATTCCTCTGATCTACCAGATGGTTCACAAAAGAAAATAAGGCATGGCATCACTTGTACTTTTAGTAAACCTGAAATTGCCTTCTATGGTCACTTCAAAGTATTACATTTACAAGTCACCTATTAATAATTTGTTCTGTACCACTTACCCAGCATTGCCCTTACCATGTACCAGGTACTATTTCAGCACTTAAGAACAGTAACTAATTTTATCCTCCTAAGAAGCCTATGGGCTAACTACTGTTATTATTCATAGTTAATAGATGAGGAAACTGAGGCATAGAAAAGTTAAGGAACATGTCTGTGATTGCAGTTAATAAATAACAGGAGCAGTCTGGCTCCAGAGTCTGTTATTAACTGATACGCTTGGCTGCCTTTCCAACTGATGTAAAACGTCTCCACGTCTGGAATCCACTTCTCTGCTTTTACAAAACCTGAAATATTTTCTGATCTCCAGGGCTTTACACAGCTCTCCATTAAAAAAAATGAAAAGTTAGCCACAAAATGGTGGAATGCATTCTTATTTCATACATCAGACGAAGGACTTATATCTAGAATAAATAAAGAACTCTATGACTCAATAATAAGACAAACTCAGTTAAAAATGGGCAAACAATTTGAACAGACATTTCAGAAAAAATATATAAACAGCCAAGTAAATGCGAATTAAAACCAGAAGATAATACTACACCATCATCAGAATGACTAAATTAAAAGGACTGAAAATACCAAGTGTTGGTAAGGATGCTGAACAACTGGAACTCCCATACACTACTAGTTAGAATTTAAAATGGTACAACTTTACAATCTGACAATTTCTTTAAAAGTTAAATACCTACTATATGATCCAGTCATTTCACTCATATGTATTTGCCCAAGAGAACTGAAAACATATGTCCATGCAAAAACCTGTACATGAATACTCACAGCAGCTTTATTTGTAATAGCCCAAAACTGAAACAACCCTAATGTCTATCAACAAGGGAATGGGTAAACAAAATGTGGTATATCCATACAACAGAATTATTCAGCTGTAAAAATGAACGGAATAGTAAGACATACAACATGGATGAATCACAAAATCACCATTGAGCAAGACACAAAAGAGTACCTACTATGAGTCTACTTATAAAAAGTTCTAGAAATGCAAACTAATCTATAGTGATAGAAAGCAGATTAGTGGTTGCTAGGGACAGGGGTGGAGGGAGGGATGGACTGTAAAGGGGCAGGAGGAAACTGCTGGGGTTGGTGGAAAAATTCGGCATTTTGTTTATGAAGGTGGTTTCATAGGAGTATACACCTGTCAAAAACTCATTGAACTGTACACTTTAAATAAGTGTCGTTTATTGTTAAGTATACCTCAGTAAAGTGTACGAGAGGAACTTAAAGATCTATAATGAACGTTTTGAAAAAAAAAATTGTACCTAAATTTGTTAAACTGGAGTTTTAAGTGTTGGCTTTGTTTCTAGAAAGATCACCCACCTAACAAAGCTCGAGTCACCTATGCAGAACTACTGGTTGTCATACTATGTTAGTTACCTCACTGCTTCTAGGAGCCAGACACAGGGACTCGAGTCAGTTTTGGCATTTGTTAGTTATATGACCTTGGTCAAGTTTCTCAACCTCTAATACAGGATATAACACACACCTCAGAGTTGTGTGTCTTAAGGAAATTAGTAAATGTAAAGCGCTTAGAAGAGTGCATGGCACATACTGAGTGCTGTACAGCTGAGCTGTTTTTTATTGCTATTCAGGATTTCATCTACTTAACTGACAGAATGAAATGTTTTTCCAACCAATTATTCTAGTAACTACAGAAAGTAGAAAAGGTTATGGGTAAACAGGTCAGGAGTGCCTGACAGGAGTATCTATCTATTCTTTGTATTTCAAGCTAACTCATGTTTCAGAGGGATTTTTTTTTTTTTTAATGAAAGCTGAAAGTTCAACTTGATCCTTATTATCTTTTCTGATTGCTCTGATTTTAAACCAACTCTTTATAAAGATTTCAGTTTACGTCCTGTGTTAATGTTTGCTACATATAATGTCTAAAAGAATATGGAATGTCAAGCAGAAACACACAGGCTATTTACAAGCTGGCATTAGGTCTCAAGCAAGAAATAGTTTGTCTCTTCTGAAACTAATCTGGAGTATTTTTTCAGTTGTACCTTCTAAAATTTTTGGAAAAAATCTAGAAAATTCTGAAAACTTGACATTCCTATTTGTACACCACAAGCCTAGTTATAGACCAACACTCACAATGCCATTTACTTCCAGGAAAGATATCATAGTGGAAAGAGAAAGAAAATGGAATCTTTTATTTTGGAGAAATGAAACTATGCACGTTGTTATTCAATTGCTGTACAAGGTTTGGTCTTTTTTATTTCAATATTAGTAGCTAAAGCCATTGCAAAAGCTAAAGTAATAAAAACTGCACGTGAACTACTGAGTTAAATATGAAACACATGAAGAGTATGAATTACTCGTAATTCAAAACTGTCTAAAAAATGCTTCATATCTTAATAAAATACTAAGAACCACTCCACTCTTCCTAATTCTAGACCTGTCAGAGAGAATTTGTTACATTCCAACCACCCTTTTAGAAATAGCAAAACCTGAATTTAACTTTTGCATTGTATGAAATGTTTTTAATATGCCTCAATAGGTTTAATAGGTTGAACGAGCAAATCAACTCAATTTGAGTGAAAAATTTACCAAAATTTTTCACGTCCACAGCACATTATTTGATTTGTGTTGTGACATGGTATTAAAACATAGTACAGCATAAAGGTTTTAAAAATATTTATTAAATATCTTTAATCACTGAAGAAAAAAATGTTTGAGCAAAATTAGGAATGTTAATTTGCTAAGTTTTAGGTGTAATTAGGTTCCCTTTAATAAATTCTTCCTCCTTAATAAATATACCAAATTAATGGCATGGTCCTATACTTCTAAATTTAGTTCACTAAGAAGCATTAAAAGACAATTTTCCCCACTATTTGCATCTTCTTTCTCTCAGCAATGTTATGTAGCATTCACTGTACTTTGTTAAAGTTATCCAAAAGTATTTTGGTTTTTTTTTTTTTTTTGCGGTACACGGGCCTCTCACTGTTGTGGCCTCTCCCGTTGCGGAGCACAGGCTCCGGACGCGCAGGCTCAGCGGCCATGGATCATGGGCCCAGCTGCTCCGCGGCAGGTGGGATCTTCCCAGATCGGGGCATGAACCCGTGTCCCCTGCATCGGCAGGCGGACTCTCAACCACTGCGCCACCAGGGAAGCCCAAGTATTTTGGTTTTTGATGCAATAGTAAATAGTATTTTTATAAAAATCTCAATGTCTAATTGCTTGTTGCTAACATTTAGAAATACTATTGGATTTGTATATTGACCTTGTATTTCGTGTCCTTTATGATAAACTCACTTCTTATTCTAGTAGCATTTCCCAAAATTCCTTGGGGTTTTCTACATGGATGATCATAGCATCTGCAAATAAAGACAGTGTGATTTCTTCCTATCTGTAAACGTTTTTCTTTTTCTTGTCTGACTATCCTGGTTAGGGCCTCTAGTACAATACTGAAAAGAAGTGGTGAGGATGGATATCCTTGCCTTGTTCCTGGCTCTTGAGATTTGCAATCTTTTAATACCATTATAATCTTAGGAAAGACTAAGTAGAACACAGCACTAAGTTTTAGAAGACTAGGTAACTGATTCTGTTATCTTAACCAAAGTATGCTGGGACTTCCCTGGTGGTCCAGTGGTTAGGACTCCGCGCTTCCACTGCAGGGGGCACAGGTTCGATCCCTGGTTGGGGAACTAATAAGATTCTGCATGCCGAGTGGTGCGGCCAAAAAAACCCCCAAAGAAACCATTGACCAAAGTATGCTGTTTTCTTTCTTTTTGTTTTGACTTTGAGGGTCAAAAAGAAGTTTTGAGAGATGCAGCGTGTACCTGTTAGCATCATGAATATTCTTAACTGTGTTAGTTATTAACCTTGCCTTTTCAGGAAATGAGATTAGTATGTGACCTATGAGTTTGCCAAGCTCTAGCTATTTTACACTAATACTACAACCATAAAAGTAACTGAGGATTTACTATGGCATATTTCCAATGACAAAATACAAAATTAACAAAATCATTAATTACGGGCACTAGTTACATACTTAACATAAAATATATGTCTTAACTTAAACTAAACCTTTGAACATCAATAATTATAAGTAATCTATGGCTAGCTAGCTCAAGGCTCTTGCTTGTGAAATTAGTTTTACTTGGACCAGTGGCAGACATCCTATCTCAGAATGCCACCAAATACATGCCAGTCCTTCTAAAAGATCAGTAAACGTGAATGGGTCTGTGAATGCTCTTGTCCTAACACACAGTACCTGGTCCATAGTAGGAGCTCTAACTGTTTTCTGAATAACCGTGAGAGGAGTGGCTGTTAGCTAGATTTTCTGTCATTTGACTTGAATCTCTGCTTACTGTCAAGAAAACAAAGAAACGTTTTTGGCAATTGCTATATAAATGGATTTATGATTCAATAAGAATTCAGAAATGTTCTTCATTCTTAAAATGAGTCTAACTTTTTTTCCTAAAAAGCAGATAAGCAAGAACTGTTTGCTGTGGTTTTGTTTTTACTGATTTCTTAGGAATATTATTACTCAGTAGAACTTTTTTTTTTTTTTTTTGCGGTACGCGGGCCCCTCACTGTTGTGGCCTCTCCCGTTGCGGAGCACAGGCTCACGGACGCGCAGGGCCAGCGGCCATGGCTCACGGGCCCAGCCGCTCCGCAGCACGTGGGATCCTCCCGGACCGGGGCACGAACCCGTGTCCCGTGCATAGGCAGGCAGACTCTCAACCACTGCGCTACCAGGGAAGTCCCTCAATAGAACATTTTTAACTATCAAAAATATCTGAGAAACTTGACTGAATGAATTACAAAGTGTCCTGGAAAATCTTGCCCTTGACCATAAATGCAATGTATATTTCTTTTCGTATAAGTCTGGTCATGTGGTATTTCTTTGGGTTTTTGTGATTGAGTTTCCCAATTTCCTATTTATAATCTTACACCGTCTATATATTCCCTGATTGCTAATTTTTAATCTTTACTGACCTTTGTTTATTATCAAGCCCAATATAGAGGAGCTCCTTATAAGAGTGTTACAGCTATAGGTGAAAATGGATCAGCCGTTTTAATAGTATCAGGATCTTGAAAGTGAGAGTGGAATTTTAATAACTGGAAGCATGCCAATTCTTTGATACCTTTTGGAGGAATCTCCTAATATAGTCTTTTAAGAAAAAAAAAATACTGGCCAAGTACTAAGCAAATTTTTTTTCCTCTTCTTGTTCATGTACTATTATATTGGCAATTACGTTAGGCTTTTATAAATATCTAAACTAAAAATACCTTGGGTCCTACTCCTACTAGTGTTTTAAACAGCATATCAAATATTTACCATGTGTTAAGTAGCAGTTAACTGAAAAGTTAATTAAGGACATTTACTCAAAGCGACAAGAGGTAATTTTTAGGTAACAAGTTGTATTTTGTTTTTCAAATCCTAATGGTCTCAAGCATAACTCAACAGACTTCATTAGTCTTTGAATGTCATTTGATGGCCATTAGAGGTCAAAGTTTCATGTTTTATGAATTGCTGTTCTAGTACACAGCCAGGCCATGAAAAGAATACCAGTATGGAACAGCAAAATCAGTTCACAATTTTAGAGCTGTCAAGGAGCTCAGTTTAGTTAGTGCAGACTTCCTCAACCTCGACACTACTGACGTTTTCAGCAAGATAATCCTTTGTTGTTTGTGTTGGTGGCCTGTGCATTTTAGGTTGTTTGCGGCATCTCTGGCCTATACCAAGTAGATGCCAGTAGCACCTGTAATCACCAAGCCCTTTCTTGTCCAGTGGCAAAAACCAAGGGGAAAAAAAAAAAGGCTCCAACACTTAAATGTCCTCTGAGGAGGGGGTGGGGCAAAAGCACCCCTGATTTGAGAACCACTCAGTTGGGCTAGTTCAACTCCCCTCCCCACAGATGACAAAACTCAAGTCCAGGAAGTTTGGGACTTAGGGTCATACAGCTAGTTAAGAAATTAGCATTAGAACTTAACAGTCAAGACTCCTATTCCAGTATTCTCATACCACCTTGAAGCAGTATAAAAAAGTAACTGCTAGCATCGTGTGAACTAATTTAAAGTGTTTAGTAATTGCACATATTCAAAGTCATTGCAAAAAACCAAGTCTGGCAGACAGCTGTATTTTGTTTTCTTTTTTTCATAAGAAACTGTTTCCAAATCTTCCTGTGATGTGGCCATGGGAGCTAAAATGAATTGTAGTCTTGACACATACAAACTGCTCAGGCTTACTTGTTAGTGAAAGGCAGGAAATCTGGTACGAAAGCAGAAAATTCAAGAGATTTTATTTTTTAATATCTTAACAATCATACTAACCCAGGTTGATTGAAGACACTAAATCTAGTCTTCCAAAGGTTGTCTTCACTAAGGGACTTAATGGAACATCATCTGGTTGCAATGAAATTCTAATTTCCATTTTTAGTGAATGGAATTTATATAAAGTCCTTACAAAATGTTTTAAGAAATTTATAATACTTTACTGTTTGCCATTCCTCCAAGTGAAAGGTATAAAAGATTACCGAATACCACACAAAAATAGAGTATATTGTGGAAGAGGATGAAAATAAAAATTATTTTAATGAAGTTACTATATTTACTGCTGTCCCTCAGGAAAAAAGAAATTAAATTATCCAACAATGTTCTGGCTTCCACCATCTTTCTCTCTGGAGACAAAAAGCAACATAAGGCAACACTGCAAATACTAGAAATTAATTATGAAAATGAAGATGGCGTAATGTTTTACTAGATCTTCTGCAGTGGCATCAAGCTCCACCGTCTAAAATCCTTTCCAAAACTTCCTTAAAGCCTAAACTCAGGGTTTGGAACCAGCAGTTTGTTTGCAGGTATACAGTAATTGTAGAAACTCAAACATCTCTTAGATTGAGATGATCAAGAAATAGCTTTTTGTGTTAGGGAAAATGTGCTGGTGAAAACTCTAGGCAGATATACTCCTTCCAAACTTCTGCACAAAGGCTTGACCAAACTTTAACTTGGCCTCCAGCAGCCTGTGGCTACGGCCCTCGGATGAACCAGAGCCCCATTTTGAGCTCAGATCTGGAAAAACTTGGGGCTGTCAAAAGACATTTACTGTTTGTTCTAGCCAACACCTGATGACAGGTCCCTGGCCGCTCTTTAGTACTTAACTAAAAAGGGATTACGATTGTGAACCCTTGCTCTGTCCCTCTGAGATGTATGTGTGTATCTCCTACAACTTAGGAGTGTCTTTCTCAAGGATCTGGAAGCCATTCCTTTGCAGTGTTATCATCAGGAAGGACAAGGCCTCTGTCTCCCAGTCCCTGTGGGAAAACAGAATCCTCACTTCCGTAACTGCAAGCAAACTGACACAGCTCGCCTGCTCCAAGGACACTACCCAACCCTTTGTAATTCTGCACGTCCCTGCCTCTACTTGAGCTCCACCTTGCCCCATTCCTACATTTTATCTTTAAATCCCCCCGGACACCTCTGCGCAAATCGGAATGGAGCTCAGCTCTTTTCCTACTGTCAGTAGTTGCTGAATAAAAGCTGTTTTCGCCACCCCGATGTCCTACTTTATTAGCTTTGACGCTGGCGGGTACATATTAAAACTCAGACCACTGTCAAGATAGGGCTGTAAATCTTAGAGGCTTGTTTTACACGGCGTTATCCTCAAAAACCCGGGCAAACTCTACAAAGTGATCCCTCAAAAGTCTCACCCCCTTCTCTCCTCTAGGGCCCGGCACCTTCAAGCTCCCGTGTTTACTTCCTACTCTCCCAGAACTCCGAACTCCACTTCTCCCCACATGTGAGTGAGGTCGCTACTTTCCAGGATGTTGATTTCACCCTGCGCAGGTCTACGCCCTTCCACGTCTGGAGCTTTTTCTCTCCTCGTCTCCGTCCCCTCGATCTCCGAGTGTCCTCATCACCCCCTTCCCTCTCCCTGACGCTTCAGATCCACGGCCTCGGCCTGGTCGCCTCTCTCCCGCTCCAACCTCAGCTTCCCCGGCAGCGATCCGCGTGGGGGCCCCGGCGCCCATTTCCGGGGGTGGCGGGTGGAGAGGGGAGCGTACTCTCCGGGCCCGCCCGGCCTCTCCTGGGCCGTGGGGTCGAGGGGCTGAACGCCTGGGCCGCCCCCGCTGCCGGGGCGGGAACTCACCTTCTCTGAGGCAGGGGCGGCCGTCTACAACTACTGTCCCCCTCCCCGCCAACGCCGCCGGCCGGTGGGTAGGCCGAGGTGGAGTAGGCGGAGAGGCAGGGACAGCCGCTGCCTCCGCCGCCGAGCTAGCGGGGTGGGGGCAAGAGGCGGAGACCTGACTTCCGGAGGGGAAGTCGCCGCCACCACCAGCGGCTAACTGGACGGCACCGCCGCCATGGCGGCGAGGCGCGCTACTGCGCTTGCCCAGCAGCCCAGCTCCCAGAAAGCCCCGTTTAGCCCCGCCTTCCTGTTTACCCCTCCCCCTTCGTCCGCTACTTCCGGGGCTCTGTTCTAATCTGGCTCGCGCCTGCCGTTCTTCGGCTGCTCCTGGTCTCTCCGTCAGAAGGAAGGGGAGGCTCGTGGGGCCGCTCACCTTGGGAGAGTGAATCTCAAACCACTAAGAAAAACGGTTAGGAAGTCTACGGATTCTACCTCCAAAATATCTGAAAAATATATGCTTTCCTGTTTTATCTGTTTTTCTTTTCTTTGTTAGAACCTTTAATACACAGAGTAGACTGAGCAAAATCCTTGGTTATAATACGTTGTCATCATTGCTCCATAAGTGACGTTTTTCTCTCTCCTTCTGGCTCCCTCAGTATATGCGTGTATATATATACACACACACATTCATCCTTTCGTTCCCTGTCTCCCAAAGAAATCATTACCATGGTTTGTAGTCATCATTTCCTTTCATATGTATATACGTATCTTTAAAATATACATATTTATTTACTTTGGCTGCGCAGGGTCTTAGTTGCAGCACGCGAGATCTTTTCGTTGGGGCATGCATGCGGATCTAGTGGAGTCTTACCACTGGACCACCAGGGGAATCCCCATATGTATATATCTTTATCATATATATGTGTGATGAAAAAAAGTTTAGATTGTTTCTGAATCTCATAAGATTTATGTCTTTCTCTAGAAGTATTCAGGAACTTGTTTCACTGGACACTTTGAGGTTCATCCAAGCTGTTGCATATAGGTGTTATTTATTCATTTAATTGCTGTACCAAATTCCACCCATTTTCCTGTTGATGGGCACGTCCCTGGGTGCACTGTGCAAAAGTTTCTCTTGGGTATGCTCTCCTTTCCTGTCACACTACTGTTGACCAATTTCAGGTTCTTATCATCTTTTGTTAATGCCATGGCAATAGCTGCCTAACTTATCCTTCCTCTCATTTCACCCCTCCAATCTACTCTCCATACTGCCAAAGGGTTCCATCTGGAAGTCATCCTGGTTCCCCGTATTCTGGTGGAGAAAGTCAAACACGACTGCTATTCCTGGACCTCTGTGCACCTGCCTGATATCATTATCTTCCTACTGTTCTCGCCTCCCCACCCTGCATTCACTTGTGATTCAGCAACATTAAACCTTTATTGATTCCCCGAAGCTACTGCATAACTCAGTTTATTATATCTTCTACTTCTTCCGGAAACACCCTCTCCCTACTTCCTAAAGAACTCTTCCTCCCCTTAGGAGTAAATACTATCATGAATTCAGTATTTCTCATTCTCGTGCCTTTAAAAATTTTTTAATTTATTTTTATTTATTTATTATTTTTGTCTGTGTTGGGTCTTCGTTGCTGTGCGCAGGCTTTCTCTAGTTGTGGCGAGCGGGGCTACTCTTCATTGCGGTGCGCGGGCTTCTCTTGCTGCGGAGCACAGGCTCTAGAGCGCTTGGGCTTCAGTAGATGTGGCATGTGGGCTCAGTAGTTGTGGCTCGTGGACTCTAGAGCACAGGCTCAGTAGTTGTGGTGCACGGGCTTAGTTGCTCTGCGGCATGTGGGATCTTCCCTGAGCAGGGCTTGAACCCGTGTCCCCTGCATTGGCAGGTGGATTCTTAACCACTGTGCCACCAGGGAAGCCCATGCCTTTCTTTATATGTGTATTTTTACTACATACGTATTTATCCCTAACTAACATGAAATATTGCTTTACATTATTTAAAACTTTATATGAATGTTATTATGCCTGCTGTTTATTCCCCTACAGTTTGCTTTTTTCACTCACCATTGTTTTTTGTTTTTTGTTTTTGTGTTTTTTTGCGGTACGCGGGCCTCTCACTGTTGTGGCCTCTCCAGTTGCGGAGCACAGGCTCCGGACGCGCAGGCTCAGCGGCCATGGCTCACGGGCCTAGCCACTCCGCGGCATGTGGGTTCTTCCTGGACCGGGGCACGAACCCGTGTCCCCTGCATCGGCAGGCGGACTCTCAACCACTGCGCCACCAGGGAAGCCCCTCACCATTGTTTTTTGATGTTAACCTCTGCTGAGATGTGAGGTTCTAATTCATTCCCTTCCACATCTCTATAACATCCATTGAATGAATGCACATGAGCTATCCGTTCTCCTTTCATAAGACTATGAGCTTATTTCCCATTTTTGCTTTTACAGATAGTGCTGCTTTAACCTTCTTGGGCAGTCTCCTTGTGCACACACCTGAGAGTTTCTCTGGGGTTTATACTTAGGAGACGCTGCTGCTTTTTAACTAGGAGGGCTCAATAATACCCACCTCAAAGGGTGCTGTGCAAACCTATGAGGTGGTGCAAATAAAGCACAATTTCAAGCATTCAAACATTAATTCTTGCTGTTAGACTATCTCTCAAATGTATATGAAAAGCTGGGACATAAAGGGTGATAGTCTGGTGCCAGAATGATAAAGAAGTATAACACATGTGCTCCTGTAGCTCCCAGAATACCTAGCTGATTGTAATTTTCTGCCCATGTCATGCTGTTTCTTCACCTCCGCATCTCTGCTCCTGCTGCTGTGTCCTTGGGCTTGAAATGGTCTCCTCCAGTTCTGGTTCTCCCCCTCCGCACTTATCCCTGTCTGCTACTTCTCTGAAGCCTTCCCTGATTCCTCAGGCTGCCTTAAGTACCCTTTCCCCTTTGCCTCCTACATCTCTCTCACCATCTTTGTATGCTTTTCCATAATCCTCTCTAAATGGTCAATGTCTTAGATACAGGGCCTACGTTTTAATCATCTTTGTATCGGGGCACTGGGTATAGTACCTGGTACATGTGCTGATAAATGCATGTGGAATGAGGGAATTTAGGAATTCTTGGGAGGAAAGCAGTTAGGAGCTAAGGATTTCTAAGAGCAAAGGAAGAACGATGGAAGCAACTGTGCTGCTTGAGTAAGAACACAGGGACCAGAGAGAGCGTAAAGTTTTGTCAATGATGTAATTATACAGGATATAATGGACTATTCAGGAGGGAGCTTGCTCCTGTCATTCTGGAATGTGAGTGCTAGCTGTGCACAAGAACTTCTTTGATCCTGTGATTATGCAATGAATGCCTAAATCAGCCAGTGAATACACTTGAAAGCAGTGAGCAACCCCTGGCTTATTTAACACTGCTAGGCATTAGCTGTTATTGGTCTAAAGCAGGATTGGCAAACATCTTCTGTAAAAGGCCAGACAGTAAATATTTTTGACTTTGTGGGCCTCATGGTCTTTGTTGCAAATATTCATCTCTGCTGTTGTAGTGTGAAAGCAGCCATAGAAAATATGTAAACAAGTGAGTATGGCTGTTTTCTTATACGATTTAATTTGTCATCATTGAAATCTGAACTTCATATAATTTTCTTGTGTCACAAAATATTCTTTTGGCTTTTCCCCCCAACCGTTAAAGAAGGTACAGGCCGTTCTTAGTTCACAGGCCCGAAGGAAACTTGTTGACCCCTGGCCTAAATGAATCTTAGCTCTCGGAGGAAGGTCGAATCCAATGATAAAAGGCTGTTCTTCTACTGAAAAAGGCCTTAGAAAAAGATTTAAAATCTTGTAGCTCCCTTGATTTGCCACCAGATGGGGGTCCCTGCAGATGTGTGACTCAGACAGTGAGCCTTTCAACAGAAGGGATGATTGGAGTTTTTCCAGGTTGTGGTAGATCAGCCAGTGCGGTATTAACACAGGCACACAAACTGTCTCAGTGATTCAAAACGGTTACTCGAGGTTTCATTTCTCCACCTTCACACTTATTTGTACATATTCCCTGAACTGTAGCATATCCAACTGACGGGAACACAATCATTCTCTTAAGACCTCTGAGATTATTTGCTTGAAGATCCAGGACAATAATACAAATACAGAATATGGTTAAAGATTTTAGGGCTGCAATGTGAAATCCGGGAACAGATTCTACCCAAGATGAAAGTTAACCAGTGGAGCTTATAGCAAGGGCTGCTTGAAACCCACGTCTAGTCTTGTGATGTTATGCTACTAACGCTCTCCAAAACAGCCCTCAGTCCTGTCCTCTTCACAGCACCTCTTTCTACCCTTTTTTTTTTTTTGGCTGCACAGCGCGGCATGTGGGATCTTAGTTCCCTGACCAGGGATCGAACCCGTGCCCCTACGGTGGAAGCATGGATTCTTAACCACTGGACTGCCAGGGAAGTCTAACCTTCTGCCCTTAAGGTGCACGACTGGGGATCCAGCATTACCCTTGCTTAGCACATGCTGCCAACGGTTGCCCCACACTTTCTTTAGGGTACGGGAGTACTCAGTGGCCATAGTAATGTCCTTGGCATGTGTGTGTGGCCTGAGTGCGGAGGGAAGTTCAGCTAAGATAGAGGTAAATGGGACCATAATGGTCATTCTCGTCACCGCTTGTCTGGAATCTCCCAGCTCAGACCACTCTCCTGGACCAGGGGTCCTTTGACTTGAACGGTCTCATTTTTCTTCTTTTCTCACCACCCTTCTTTATCCAGACACACCAAAGAAAGAGACCGGATGGTTATTAAAATCATTAACAATGGAAAAAGTTTCCATCTTTCTGGAGCAGAAAATTGCCGTATGGTTATGTCCTCTCTGGCCTCCTAGTTTGCTCTCTCAGGAAATGCAGAATGAATTACTGCTTCTTCCATACTGTGATGAATGACATTGAAGAAAGGTCTCATGTCCTTCCTGAATCTCTTCTTCTCTGGCTAAACAGCCCCAGTAGAGCAATAAGAAAGCCTTTCAAAACTCTAGATGTGCTTTTGCTGATGACGAACGCCAGCAATTCTCGATGGAGGCAGTTCCACTAGTTAGGGGGCATCTTAGAAACGTGGGGGTAACTTTTGGTTGTCACGATGATTGAGGGCTGCTACTCACGTATTGTGGGCAGGGCTAGGGCCAGCAAGAAAGGTTTGGATCCCAGTGGGGAAAAAAAAAGAACTGGAGGGGGGCAGATGAGCAAAAAACGTTTACATAGGATTTGTATTAATATGTAATACAGCAGGGCCCTGTGCTCCCTTCCCTCTCACCAGCCTGATAACTAGAGCCGATATCCCCTGTCTCACTGGTCCTGGCCAGAGGTGCTGGATGTCCTGGGAAGCAAGGGACAGCCCTGTACGTTAAAGTTTCTCTGCCCATCCTATACAACTTCAAATATCCAGATGTGTATTTCACTTATGTAAAATTGTTACCAAACTCAGGTTCGGCAGCTCGCCGCTCAAAAGCTAATAATTTGAGAGGCAAGTGTCAGTAGAAAGGAAGGATACTTTAATCAGAAAAGATAGCAATCTGGGGAAAAGTTGGACTCACGCCCAGAGGCCAACTTTGAAGATTCTGCTCAGCCGTGACAGTTTTTAAAGGGGAAAAAAGGGGAAGAATCTCAGTGAATCATCGAGGCAGGAGGTTGGGTTCTGCATCATTCTCCGTTAGGTAGACTGGCTGACTCTTTCTTCAGATGTGATCTTGCCTGCGTGATCTTACCTGCAGGATTGCTTAAGGGGGCTGTTGGGGGTAGAGAGCTAGTCATTTGTTAACTGTTTAATTCTTCATTTTTACATCTTGTTATCTAGGAAAAATATCAACAGATTAGACAAAGCATGGTGTGCATTCAGGAGAACTTAAGTCAGGAGTTAGGTTAAATTGCCTGGTGATCCCATTCCTATAATTAGGTTCTTTCAAGGTTAGAGGGGAACAGAAATGGGCAAACAGGAAAGGGGCAAAAGAGCTGCTTTCAAAATCTTATTTATAATTATCTGAGTCTAGAACTCTGTTTTATGTAATCTTAGAGCAGTTTCTGTAAAGTTTTAATGTATGGTAAATTTTCCAGGAAGGCAACTTCTTGTTAACTGAAGAAAGATTACACTTTCTTTCATTCAGAACTTACTAGGAGTCACTCACCATTTCAGAAAATCATGTCACAGACAACAGTGCCTTGTGTGGTATTTGTGTTCCCCAAATCAATCTACATCTTTAGCTCTCACCATCGTAGTGATTCTACTTAGAGGTGCAAACATCTGACTACTTTATCATGTTTTCTAGTGTAGTTGTACTCAAGCATGTGTCTTGCAAGCACATTGACATATTTAATTTACAATGAATATATATACTTTTATTATAATTTAACTTTCATTTTTATTTCTCCCTTATTAGTTAGACCAGTGTCTTAGTCCATTTGAGCTGCAATAACAAAATAGCAAAGACTGGGTAGTTTGTAAACAACAGAAATTTATTTCTCACATTTCTGGAAGCTTGAAGTCTTAGATCAGGGTGCCAGCATGTTTGGCTGAAGGTTCCCTTCCAGGTCACAGGATTCTCCTTGTGCCCTCACATGGCAGAAGAGAAGGGCTTAGGGCATCTCTCTGGAGGCTTTTCTATAAGGTGCTATGTAATCTCATTCATGAGAGTTCCACCTTCATGATTTAAGTACCCCCCAAATGTTCCACCTATTAATACCATCACCTTCGGGGGTAAGGATTTCTATATATAAATTTGGTGGGGGACACAAACATTCAGACTATAGGAGTTAGTAATTTATGTTTTTTAAGTTTAAGAACTGATAAATTCTGTATGAATTTTATTTCAGAGCAGCAAAAGGGATTTTTTTTTTTTGCGGTACGCGGGCCTCTCACTGTTGTGGCCTCTCCTGTTGCGGAGCACAGGCTCCGGACGCGCAGGCTCAGCGGCCATGGCTCACGGGCCCAGTTGCTCCGCAGCATGTGGGATCTTCCTGGACCGGGGCACGAACCCGCGTCCCCTGAATCGGCAGGCGGACTCTCAACCACTGGGCCACCAGGGAAGCCCAGCAAAAGGGATTTTATATAATACTTACTATAATGAGAAACTAAGTATAATACTTTATGTGTTAGTTTCCTATTGCTGCTGTAACAAATTACTTAGTGGCATAAAATAACAAATTTACTATCTTAGAGTTTGCCGGTCAGAAGCCAGAAATGGGATTCACTGGGCTTAAATCAAGGTGTCGTCAGGGCCATGCTTCCTTTGAGGGCTCTTGGGAGAGCAGCTGTACCCCTGCCTTTTCTAGTTTCTAGAGGGTGCCAGCATTTCTCTGCCCATAGCCCCTTCCTCCAATTTCAAAGCCAACAGTATAGCATCTTCAACTGTCTCTCTGACTCTGACCCTCTTGCTTCCACTGTTACATCTCCACCTGACTCTGACGCCCCGCAACCTCCTCGTATAAGGATTCTTGTGATTCCATTGGGCCCTCTTGGACAATCCAATCCAGGGATAATCTCCCTCTCTCAAGATACTTAATTTAATCACATTTGCAAAGTCCCTTTTGCTATGTAAAGTAACATATTCACAGGTCTGGGGAGTAGGACCTGGACATCTTTGGGGAACCATTATTCTGTCTACCACACTTTAATAATATAATTCTTGTTTTTCTGATAAGGTTGAGACTCAGTTGAAGCTAAAGCACTGGGTTTGATGCTCCCTCTCTCCTTCTGACTTGGGGCAGGTAGATTTCCTCCTTGACCTTGGCTGGGGCTGAACCTGTTCCAGGGGTATAAGTGTCTAGAGAAGAACGACACCAGCCCTGCCAGGCTGAGCTGCTAGCTCCCAAGGGTGGACTCTGGCTGTTGCCAGGCAATGTGGATGCAGGCATTCTTTTGAAACTAACCTAAAGGACTCCTTTTTAATCATTTTTTCCCCCTGAGAGCATGTGATGTTTACTTTTGGGGGGCGCCCAGTTTTAAAGGTCTTAACGTGTTTTGGTCTTTCGGATACATCAGAAGTCACTGAGTTATTCTCTGGTTCCAGGGGCTATGTGTTATGACCTAAAAATTGGGATACATGGTCTGACAGAGGATTCTGCACCTGCTTCCAAGAGTCAAAGAAGTCTCAGGAGATACAATTTGGTTAAAGACACATCAGAATTTCTAGCATATCTTGATGGTTTGGGGAAGATAACGTGAAAGAATAAATAAAATAAATTTGCTATCATTTAATAAGTTCTGTACTAAGTACCAAATGCTGTGCTACGTCCTTTGTATATATTATCTCATTTACCAGTGAGGTAGAAATTATCACTCTTGTTTTACAGGTACTATCTCAAAGTTGTCCTAGTAGGCTCAAAAGTCAAACACAGATCTATCTGGCTCAGAAGCCAGTGCTTGTAGACGACTACACTCACAGAAACCCGGAGCACAGAAATCTGTACACAGATGTATCCCTGAAACTAAAAATATTACCTTGAAGGCGAGCCATAGCTCCAGATCTGCAAATGTCTTTCTTTTCAGTGAGAGCTGCCTGGAGATCAAGATGAGTAGCATTTAGTTCAATAGAGATTTTAGAATAATCCTTCCAATGTCCTCATTCCTGGGAAAGAACATTGGTACTTTTCTGGCAGCGGACACCCATTTAAGGGAGATTTGATAGAATGATAAGACACGAGGGTTTTCATTTTCAAGGCCTACCTCCTCTCATAATACAGCCTGAGTACTACATCATCAGGGAACGCTCAGACCTCCATGCCCCAGGTGGGGATGTTGTGGGAGCCCCAGGTAACACTGGAGAAGAGGGATGTCCCTTGGAGCCTAACTAGTACTGTTATACACACAGCAAAGGGGTCAATTTAGCATCTGCTGCTTTCTGCCAACAATCTACCCGTGGGGGAGGGAGTAGGGAAACAAGGGGCCCATCTCACTTGAGAAAGTCCAAGCCTGACAGCTGAAGGGTCCCAGAGCAGCAAGCATCACCTCGCCTCTTCTCTTGGACCATGTCAGCTGTCTGCTTGGGATTGACAGAGGCATCTGGCTTCTAAAAATACCCTACTGACCAAGGGCTGCCTATTCCAACTACAGCTGGGCATGACTGCAATCCAGGACTTAACTACTCCTTGCAAAGGAACTTTTCCAAAGTTTTCAGGCCCAATTTGAGAAGCACACCAGCCCATGGTCATTTTCGACTTTGTCAGTTTTGCTGGGCGGTGAATGGGACCCTTCCCAGGTCACTGTCCTCTGGCCTGGCTCATCCCTGTCTCCAGGAAAAGAGGCAGAGGGGGGGTGAGGGCCCAGTGGCTGAGAGGGGGTAGGGAAGGGGAGGTGCCTGTCCATTTATAGTCTTGCTGTTGGGATGTTGAAGGTGCTGAAATAGCAGCGAGGACAAGGGACTTGGCTCAGTGTTAAATATCTGCCGAGCTGCCCGAAGCTTCTGAGATGACAATAGGGGGAATGGAGAACGTGGAGGTCTTCACTTCTGAGGGCAAAGGCAGAGGTCTGAAGGCCACTAAGGAGTTCTGGGCTGCTGACGTCATCTTTGCCGAGCGGGCTTATTCCGCAGTGGTCTTTGACAGGTACGGAATGTGGGTTGTCTTCTTTTCTCCCATTGGTTTGGCCGGTGCTACATTCTCGAATACTTTGCTCTCAAAATCAGCAGGGAAAGGGATACAATCCAAGTGACCATTGATAACGCAGGGCACTCGGACAGCTAAGTGTTTGCTGGCATGACTGTTTCTGCAAACAGTCATGGCCAATGGGATTCGCTCTGGTGCCTGGGAGGGTTGCAAAGGTGAGCAAAGGCTTTGGGGCACGCTCTCAGAACACCAGTGAACTTGGCTGAGTGGGAGTGCTGTGTGTGGAGAGGGTGGAGGGACAGGGAGTGGAGAGGTGGGTATGTTGCCCTAGGAAATGTTCTCGTATGGAAGCCTCCATGTTTTTAGCTTCTGAGGTGTAATGAATATATTAGAGGATTAAGTCATTGATGAGACTTTAAAAAAGTAATTGTAAATACACAAGTAACTCTGGAATCCACTTACCTTTAAAAATTAGAATATCTCCAATGAACTGCAATCCCCTTTCACCTTTCCCACCCCATGTCCCAGTCCCCTCTGTCTTTCCTCAGAGGTAACCCTTGTTATGATTTTAATGTGTTTCCTTCTAGAATGTTCTTGTACTATTACATATATCTCTATCTCTATCTATCTATCTATCTATGTACCTGCCTGCCTATGTATATCCGTACTTATCAAGAAGTATGGCTGTCGTTTGTCTGTTTTTTCTTTTTAACAGAAACGGTGTCATACTTCTTTTTTTTTTCTGACTGCGCCATGTAGCTTGGGGGACCTCAGGTCCCCGACCTGGGCTTGAACCCAGGCCATGGCAGTGAAAGCCTGGAATGCTAACCACTAGGCCATCAGAGAACTCCCAATTGTATCATACTTTGGATTTCATTCTGGAACTTGCTGTTTTCACTCAACAACATGTTTTGATATATATCCTTATGGGAATTATAAGTCTATAGCCACTTCTTTTAAATCCTCAAAGATCTGTGTTTTTCCTGCCCACACGTAGATCTATCCATGTTGATACATATGCTGTATGGACTGCTGTGGATTTTAACTGCTGTGGATTGTCTACCCTATAAATATATGAACTTTTGAAAATCTATTCCCCTATTGAGAGACATTTGGCGGTTTCCAATTTTTCATAAAAACAAACATTTCTGTGATCAAAATCCTTGACCATGTCCACTTGTATACATGTGTGATTATTCTCTAGGATAAATGGCTAGAAGAGGAATCACTGTGCCATAGGGTGTGCTGTTTTCCATTTTAATAGGATCTCCAAAGTGGCTCTATTAAATTACATCCTTATTTCCCCACAATCCTGTCCATACTCGACCACCAAACTTTTAAAGTAGTACTAAATCTTTCTTTATTAACAAAACAAAACAAAACCCTGCACTGTGATAAAATCATGACAGTATCCTCTGAGCCCCAGAACTGGGGTGACCTGCCTGACGTTGAAGTGGTCTGAATTAAGATGGCCTCTGATAATCTAGGCTTTGTGGTTGGCTCACTGTATGACCATCCTGAGAATAGGCACGGCTTTTCGGAGATAATTTGAGTAGCATTCAAATTCTCATTTCTTCCAGTTTACCAAGACCTTCAGGGAAAAGGCAGTGAACAGAGTATATGGCTAGCTACAGCTGAAGAATTTAGGGGGGCTGAGATGGCAGTAATACCTCTTCAAGGGGAGCGTGTCTTTATTTACTTGTGTGTGTGTGTTGGGGGCAGTTGAGGAGTCAGTTGGATTCAGAATTAAGACACAAAAAGCTAGAAACACAGGAACGCTGAGCAATGATCTTGTTACCATTGCTGAGTTGCCACCTTGCCTTTTATGGAACACCTCTGTGGGTGTCTCCAATTCCCTAAAAGCCAATATAGCCAATCACGTTTCGTTTTCAAGAGCATTTGGAATTGAGCAGGTTTTCTTTCCATTACAAGAGTAAAACTTAGGAAGAAAAAAAATGTATTTTCACGCGAAGCTAGCATTAACATTGTTGTCTATTTCCTTCCAGCTTATTTTAAAACATAGGTTTCATTTGTACTATTAGCTGGGATCTTATAAACTATCATGGCTTTTCATTTAATGACTTAAGTACCTTCTGCGTTACTATACTCTCTTCATAAACATAGTATTTAACGGCTGCATGCTTTTTGACCACTCCTTTATAACTGGACATTTAGGTTGTTTACCTCTTTTTCTTACTATAAAGAATTCATCGTTCATTTGAAGTAATAACTATAAAAAACTTTATGTTGTGGATAAGATTCTAATAAAATCTTATATTATTGTTACAACACTAATAAAAATTAGGATGATTGGAGTAAACAATCTTTAAAATGATTAAAAACAATCTAAAAGACTATTTTAAAAAGTGATTTACCCAGCACACCTGAAATTAACACAACATTGTTAATCAACTATATTTCAATAAAAAAGAAAGATATTCAAATTACTGTTTCACAATTTTAAAAAAAGTGATATACTCAAACTCATCCCTGCACAGATGAGGGAACTGCTTGGGTGCACCTGAGACAGCCCAGAGAGGCATCAGAGGAAAGCTTTGCTCTGTTGAGACTCAGCCACTGTAGAGGAGAAAACTGACTGGAGAGGTAGGACCAGGTGACCCACAAAAGTCACTCTATAAAAGAGGCACCTTCGAATCCATGTTACTGCAAGCCATGTTATTTCTGCCTTACCCTCCAAACACAAACATGAAGAAAGATTTTATCTTTAGTTGAGTACTGCATTAAATGAAAATCTCTTCTTGCAAACGATACGTGACATGTACATGTATGTATATATGTATGTTATGAAGCATTACAACAAATGAACCCCTGTGAAACCACCATCCTACTTAACTAGAACATTCTAATACATGCATCTTCCCTATCTTTCCCTATCCTGTCTCATACTTGTTGCAAAGGTAACTACAGCAGTATCCTGAATTTTGTGTTATTTATTCCCCTGCCTTTTGAATACTAGTTTTATCACACATGTACATAGTCCTAAACAATGTATACTTTAGATTTTATAGTTTATTTTTCATCTTTTCTATATAGCTTTTTTTTAAAGATTTAATTTTATTGATTTTTGGCTGCTTTGGGTCTTCGTTGCTGCGTGCAGTCTTTCTCTAGTTGTGGCGAGCGAGGGCATAACTGGTTCATAATATACGTGATATTCAGCTTTAAAATATAATGCTGCTGGGCTTCCCTGGTGGCGCAGTGGTTGAGAGTCCGCCTGCCAATGCAGGGGACGCGGGTTCGTGCCCCGATCCGGGAGGATCCCACCGCGGAGCGGCTGGGCCCGTGAGCCATGGCCACTGAGCCTGCGCGTCCGTGAGCCTGTGCTCCGCAACGGGAGAGGCCACAACAGTGAGAGGCCCGCGTACCGCAAAAAATAAAAATAAAAATAAAAGTAAAATATAATGCTGCACTGTGTCATGCGTCTTTGCTAGAATAGACTGGGCTTAGCATTAAGAGCAACAATCCAGGACTTTATAATACAGTCCTTAGTCTGGTTAGGATCTCTTTAATTTTGCTTGTTGGAAAAACAGCTGGTCTGCTTAAACATAAAGGAGCAAGAATAAAAGAAAGACAATCCATTCAGACCTGGCAAATGTGTAGCACTTGGGCTACCATGATCCCTGGCAGACATGGCTAATCAATCAGGCAACTCCTTTCTTCTGAACTCCAATTTGGCCTCAGAGTTCTTTCTAGCAGGATACTCCAGGGAGCCACTGCTAATCAACCAAAACTGGTATTTAAAGGAAAGCCTATTTGCCGTCCCTTTTAGGTATTTTGGGTTGGGTGCTGGAAAGGGATGAAGGTGAAGTAAGTGGGTAAGGTCAATTTACCAAGGAGTTGTTTTACATGGATTTGGTCTTTCAAAATGGATGAGACCCCAGGGGTAGTGAAGGGGCTGTTCAAGGTTTCTCTCTGTCCTTCTAGCTCTGTACTTTGAGGGTTCCCAGTTCCAGGGAGGACAGAGAATAGAAGCTCCATGATTCCTTAGCCTGACTGATCTTGCTTATTTCTGCATGAGGTGGGGCTAATATGGAAATTCATTATGCTCTCTTGTATAGATTTTTTAAAAACTTATTTTAGAAAATATAGGAAAACCAAAGTAAGAAAATAAAAATTCTCTGCAACCTTAGCATTTACAGAAAACTACTGTTAACCTTCTGGTATATATCATTACAACTTTTTTTTTCTTTAAAAATTGAGGTATAATTGGCTTCTTACAATTCTTTTATGCAAATATGATGCATATAAAATATTTTCTTGATCCCAGCGATTTGTAGGTGGAGGGTGGTGGTGGGAGAGAAACACTGTCAAATGCTTCCCTAAATTCAAGATATTAAAATATTTGGGGGAGGTTATTTTACAATGAAAGGAATGTGACACAGTATAGTATTTTATCAATTCTAGAATACATGTTTCATTTTAACATCTCTGAAGTCACGGTGTGTCCTAAAATCTATGGCTCATTATGATTTAATTGGGAGCATTTTGATGCTGTTGTTTCTTAATGGTAAAAAAAAGTAGTACATTTAATAATTGACAATATCTTAGATTCAATGTAATTAACATATACATTTTTTTCTTTACACGAAAGTGGAAGTATTGTGCAACTTGTCTTCTTTACTTCACGATATATTGTGAGCAACTTTCCAAACCTTGATTATCCTTTCAAAGCATTTTTAATGACTGTATAATATTCCTTTTGTTGACTGTTATTCATCAGTTTGACAAGTGTTATATTTTGGATATCAAGGTTCTTTCCTACTTTTCCTAGTGGATCCTCCTTATGTCTCTGATTATTTATTAAAAATGAACTAGAAATATATATTTTGGATTCAAAAGACATTTTTAAGGCTCTTAATATAGATCTTCAATTCACCCCACCAAAGGGGATCAAACCAGTTTTCTCCATGAGTAGTAGAGCATTTGCCTCTCCTTCCCAACTCTGGCCAGCATGGAAAGCTATCTTTTACTTTTGTATTTTCCACCTTAACCTTTAAAACTTATTTTAGCGTTATTTTGTTTTGAAATTTTTTATTATTATTAGGGAGATGAAAGGTCCTTAAAAATATGTTTATTGGGGAATTCCCTGGAGGTCCAGTGGTTAGGACTCCGAGTTTCCACTCCTGGGGGCTCAGGTTCAATCCCCGGTTGGGGAACTAAGATCCTGCAAGCTGCACAGTGTGGCAAAAAAAAAAAAAATTTTTTTTATTGGTCGTTACATTTCTTCTTCTGTGATTTGTCTGTTTTATATTGATGCCCTCATTTTAAAATTATGTGTAGCTCATTTGTTTATTACTTCTCAATGTTCAAGACTTCTAAATTTTCTGAATTCTTTTGCATCATTTTGGTTTCTTAGCTCATTGGATTTCTTTTCTTTTTTTTAATATTTATTTATTTGTTTGGCAGCACTGGGTCTTAGTAGTGGCAGGCGTGTCTTTAGTTGTGGCATTCAAACTCTTAGTTGTGTCATGTGGGATCTAGTTCCCTGACCAGGGGTTGATGCTAGGCCCCCTGCATTGGGAGTGTGCAATCTTAGCTACTGCACCACTAGCGAAGTCCCCAGCTCATTGGATTTCAATTCTTTTATAGTCCTCAATTAGTTTTGACTTTCTTTAATTTTTCATGTCTTTTATATTTTAAACTATCCATTTTTCTCATTTTACATGTATCTTTTAAAATGATGTCTAAGCTTTAAATTTCTTTTTTTTCTTTTAGTTTACTTTTATTCCAGTTACTTATTGTCATTGCATCTTTCATTTTCCTTTTTTAGCTTATTTAGTTCATTTTACACCAAATGGAATGAGAAGATAAATAGTTTTAGTCTTAAGTGTGACTCAGGCCTCAGCAAGGAGATTGGATCCTTATCTCTTCTGTGCTTGGTCTTGGAAGGACCCTTCCAGCCCTCTGAAGTACAACCTCCATCTTTTCCAAACTGTAAAATCAATCAGTTGGTTAACCCAGTTGACCCACAGACTAAGGTCCATGGGGCACAATTTATTACAATATGAATAAAGTCACATCATCACCATCACCTTCAAACAATACCCACAACCAAAAGATACATGCTCAGCCTGGAATAGATTCCAAAGAATTCACCAGGGGCATGAATTTGAAGCATGTTTTACAGTAACATTGAAAAACTTCTCCTAATAGCCATCTACCAATAACAAACTGTTATTTGCAAGAAAGAGGGTTCTGAACTTTTTCTTTTTTAATTGACAGAAGAGTAAGAAATGGGCACCTCGAGCAGAAGATACAGAGTCATATTTCAGGTCAAAATGGGAGAGATAAGAAGTCCTAGCCAGAGCTCAAGCCATTTAAGAAGGTCTTAGATATCCTTACCTTTAGAGACACCAACTCACAACATGTCAAAGTGTAGTTTTGCTTACCACTCTGAATGGACTTTCATAATGCTGCTTTTGAAATTGTTATTAAATTCCAGTTTGCATTTTTGTTTTTGTTTTAAAAAAATTGGAACTATTAAAAGGTGTTATCAGTCCCAATCCTTTTCCTGGGGCACCTGCAAGCTTTTAGGCCTTTGACACTGAGCTTCTATTGCCTGATAGGTAGAACAGGTCTGTTGGCACAGTCTGGAGATGGAAAGCGCTATTTTCAAGGTTGTATATTTCCTGGTGACAACCCGGCAGAGATGATGTACACGAAGAGTCGGGCCATAGAGGGGAATTGAGTCATGTGACCCTGAGGATCTCTTCCAGCCTGAGATTTCTGGGTTGCACCATTTCTTCAGTACATGCAAAGGACTCCAGTTCAGAAAGAGAAGGGTGCTAAGCTAATATAGGAATAAAGCTTGTTCTGATTATTATTTTATTTTAGCATCAAATACAAGATATGACATAGGAAATGTGCTTGTGGGCATCTCTAGAAGCCAAAAATACGATTTGATTATTCTTTTTTTAACAGTCCCAGATGTCTTGAATTTAGAGTATATCTAGCCTACTGGTTCCTAACCTGAGTCCACGGATCCTTAGCTAAGGAAACACCTATAATTGGAGGATCAAAGTTTATGTGGATGTGCATGCATGCTTTTTATTTCTGAGAGAAAGTTATCTCTTTCAAAATGATGCTCAACCCAGAAGAAAGTCGAGACCCATTGAATTCATACAATCCTCTCTTACAGATGAGGAAACTGAGGCTTTCCCCAGGTCACAGGAGTGAGTCATAGGGCAGGTATGAATCTCCCAGGATCTTGTCTGTCATCATTTCTCACTGCCTCCCATCCCCTGACACACAAGTGGGCCCAGCATTGCCTACTTAATTTTCTTTTGTTCTTGTCAGGCCAATGAATATTATTTAACCTTAATAAAAGAAAGAATACACACCCTTCAATTTCAGAAGAATAAACATCTGGTTCTGGGGCTTGAGAATGGTTAGATCCAAAAACTCATAGGTAAGAAATAGAAATATACATGTGATTATACAGGAAAAAAAAGTGTTTATAATAACAAACCAATGTATTAGTTTCCTACTGTTGGTGTAAAAATTACTACAAATTTAGTGGCTTAAACAACACAAATTTATTATTGTACAATTCTGGAGGTCAGAGATCTGAAATGGGTCCACAGGACTATGTTTCCTAGACTTTTCTAGCTTCTACAGAATGCCTGCACCCCTGGGTTTTATCTTCAAAGCAGCTACGTAGCATCTTCTCCTCCTCTGACCTCCGGCCTCCTTATTAGGAGCTTGTGATTACGTTAGGCCACCCAGATGATTCAGGATTACCTCCGCATCTCAAGGTCCTTAATCTTAATTATATCTGCAAAGTCCCTTTTGCCATGTAAGGTAATTCGCAGTTTCCAGGATTAGGACATTGACATTTTGGGGGGGGCTAATTTCCAGCCTATCACAACCAATCATATGAATTTCCTATTAATCCAATTTATCACAAAAGATGTTAAGAAGTGGCAAGGATAGTGGATTTTGTTTTTTAAGTTCTTGACTAGCTCCTAAATGATTCTTTTTAAAGAGTTGAAAGTGCCCAAGAGAATATGAGAATATCTATCTATCTATCTATCTGAGTAGGGAAAAATAAAGATGAGAACATGAGAAAAAGAAAGGTATTTCAAAAGAAATTACTGTCAGCTGGGCCTGTTTGAAAATCAAACCGACTATGAGCTTCTCCAGGTCTCGTGGAGAGAGTTGGGCTTTCAGCCCATGTAATTCTATGTGGGCCCATGGGAACACCAGAATTAACCATGGCATATGCACAAACACAAGTGTAGCCTTTAATCTGGTAACAGCTGGTGGGTAGGTGGTGGGGGATAAACGATGCTATAAATGGAAATCATTTAATAAAGGGATTAGAGAAATTCCTGAACAGATAGTTCAGAAAATGAGTAACTGTGAAAGTATTCAGGTTACAGCCTTAAACATTGGCACTTGATTTTAAGGGTAACCACAGTAGATTTAGAAATATGCTTTTAATTTGGTGCTTTAATTTAGCTGTGGAGGTCAGATGTGTTGAAATGTCATATGACCCGTTGTGAGCTGTGTTGCTAAATTTTGTTAACTAATCCTTAAATGCAGAAGTTTGGGGATAATAGCCTTTTAAACATAGATTAGGTCAAATGCCATGTTGTCCCCATAACAATGTCACCTTCACTCATTTGCCTCTAAAGATGTGTTCTGAGCCTGGCAAGAGGGGTTTGGTCTCAGGTAGAATGTGGGAGATGCATCCAGGTCTGAGTGGGGCGTGTGAACCTCGTCCTGGGAGTCGCGGCAGAGAAAATCTTGAGAGGTGCTATTTTAATGAAAGAGATGTTAAAAATAAATAGGTAATCCCTAGGTCTGACCTAGGGATGCAGTACCACCTAACTTCTTCTGCTAAGGTAAATAATCATGCAAATGTGAATCCAGTGATACCCCTTAAGTGTTGACACGGGCCATTTAAAAAGGACATTAGGTAGATGCCATAGGGAAAAGAAAGTTAGTGTACCAACTCTGGCCGTGTTTCTCCTCTCTGCAGAAGCCTCCAGTGGCTTCCCTCTGCTGCAGAATAAGGACTTGCTACTGAGAGTTGCATTCCAGGTCCTCCACAGTCCGGTCATTTTTCCAACATCTTTTCCCCATACGGTGCATCCTGTGATCTGGTCAAACATCTTCTCCTCTCTCCTATATGTGCCTGCCCCGACTCCTCCCCCCAAGGAAGCCTTTGATTCATGCCAGTGCCTCTCTGTGGTGGAAGAATTTGACCTTCTGAGTACAAGTCAACTCATCTTTAGAGGGTCAGAACAGTGCGTACCCCCCTCCTCGGTGATCACCCTTCCAGATTCCTCCCTCCCTCACCTTGAACCCTGCAGCAGGTTCCCAGCACTCCTGGATGGCATGCCTCACCTTGCTTATATGTGTTTATGCCCCAGCCCAGCCTTGGGACTGCCTGAAGGCAAAATTTGTATCTTCTTTGTCTTTAAGGCCCTCTGTCACCTAGCTCAATGCACAGCACATAATAGAAGCTCAATAAATATTTTTTAATAAACTTAAACATTTTTAATTTACTTTTAAAAATTGAAGTATAGTTTAAAAAGAATATAAATAAAAACAAAAAATTTAAAAAATTGAAGTATAGTTTAAAAAGAATATAAATAAAAACAAAAAATTTAAAAAATTGAAGTATAGTTGATTTACTATATTATATTAGTTTCAGGTGTACAACATATTGATTCAATATTTTTATAGATTGTACTCCATTTAAAGTTATTACAAAATAGTCTACATTTCCCTGTGTTGTACCCTTATGACTTATTTCTTTATAGCTTATTTATTTTATACATAGTAGTGTGTACCTCTTAATCCCATACCCCTATCCTGCCCCTCCTACTTTCCCTCTCCCCACTGGTAACCACTAGCTTGTTCTCTATATCTATGAATTTGTTTCTGTATTGTTATACTCATCCATCTATTTTATTTTTTAGATTCCACGTATAAGTGATAACAAACAGTATTTGTCTTTCTCTCTCTGACTTACTTCACTAAGCACAATACCCTCTAGGTCCATCCACATTGTTGCAAATGATGCCCGATAAATACTTGTAAAAGAAGAAAGAGGGGAAGGAACAAGGAAGAAAGACAGAATTTAAAATATTGTAAAGTTCTCTGGGTACTTGAGGGATGTGATGTTCTTTAAGACGTGTGCCCTCCCCCTCGATTTTTGAGGGGAGACCACTTTGCAGGATGAGAGTTTTTAAGCAGCCCAGGAAGCCAGCACTGCTGGTCCAGTTCTCTCTGGTTGTGCTCTTGGAGGACTCATCCACCTTGCAGGCACCTTCTATTTGCACTTATCTGTCCAGTAACTGGTTATTTCCATACAAGGAGCTGAGCAACAGCTGCCTTTCCATCCCACTTGACTCTGACAGATGACATAGCCCAGGGCTGCAGAGCAAAAAGTGAGCGGGGGACCGCTGGCTGGGGCAGGGCACACTCAGGGCTGCAGGCAAAGCAGGTAGGCTTGGTGGCTTCCTCTGCCTTCTGTGCTGAGAGCAGTGTCAGCCCTCAGGGATAGTGAGGATAGTGATGACCTGTACTCTAAAGGGTTGTTGTGAAGGTTTAACACAAGAGAACTGCTAAAAAACATCTCTTTCAATTGCAAAGCATTGTGTGAATGGGACTCTTGTGGGGACTGGGAAAATGAGACTAAGGAGGAGAAATGAGGCTTGGTGAAGGTCACTAGCTAAGCTGGCTGGAAGAAGCACTCTTTCTCCTGTAATCTAAAAAGTGGTTTTAAGTGGGAGAGGGATAAATTGAGAATTTAGGATTAACAGACACACACTACTATATATAAAACAGATGAACAACAAGGACCTACTCTTATAGCACAGGGAACTGTATTCAATGTCTTGTAATAACCTATAATGGTAAGGAATCTGAAAAAGAATATATATTATATATATGTATGTATAACTGAATCACTTTGCTCTATACCTGAAACGTTGTAAGTCAACTATACTTCAATAAAATAAATAAATTAAAAAGTGGTCTTCGAACTTTAATTGAGGTATAGTTGATGTATGATATTATATGTTACAGGTGTACAGTATAATGAGTCACAATTTTTTAAGTTTATACTCCATTTTTAGTTATGATAAAATATTGGCTATATTCCCTGGGTTGTACAATATACCCTTGTAGCTTATTTTATACCTAATAGTTTGTATCTCTTACTCCCCTACCCTTATACTGCCCCTTCCCCCTTCCCTCTCCACACTGGCAACCACTAGTTTGTCCTCTATATCTGTGAATCTGCTTCTTTTTTGTTATATTCACTAGTTGGTTGTGTTTTTAAATTATTTATTTATTTATTTATTTATTTATTTACTGCGGTACGTGGGCCTCTCACTGTTGTGGCCTCTCCCGTTGCGGAGCACAGGCTCCGGACGCGCAGGCTCAGCGGCCATGGCTCACGGGCCCAGCCGCTCCGCGGCACGTGGGATCCTCGCGGATCGGGGCACGAACCCGCATCTCCCGTGTCGGCAGACGGACTCTCAACCACTGCGCCACCAGGGAAGCCCGGTTGTGTTTTTTTAGATTCCACACATAAGTGATATCATATAGTATTTGCCTTTCTCTGTCTTATTTCACTTATCACTTCCCTCTAAGACATCACATCTTTTAGATGCTCTCATGGTGGGGAAGTAAAGAAGGGGTGGTATTTCTATCACGGAAGTACCCTTGGGCCCCTACCTATAGGTTCTCTTCCAGTTGGGAAGTCGTCCTCTGTGGCGGCTGCCTGGGAATTTGTGGGTGCTGGAGGAGAGCAGGTGCTCAGAGATCACCTGGCCCAACCTCTGACACCTACTGAGGACTTGTTCCGTGCCAGGCTCTTAGCTGCTACTTTACACGTTGTTTCATTTAATCCTCGAATCACTCTGAGAGTGGGAGAATTTTGGAACTTCTTTGTAATTTTCTTCTTGCTTGAGTTTTTTAAGATACCAAGTACGTTTCATTAAAAAATAATAGTTGGGGCTTCCCTGGTGGCGCAGTGGTTGGGAGTCCGCCTGCCGGTGCAGGGGACGCGGGTTCGTGCCCCGGTCCGGGAGGATCCCGCGTGCCGCGGAGCGGCTGGGCCCGTGAGCCATGGCCGCTGAGCCTGCGCGTCCGGAGCCTGTGCTCTGCAATGGGAGAGGCCACAACGGTGAGAGGCCCGCGTACCACAAAAAAAAAAAAAATAAAAAAAAAATAATAATAATAATAGCTGGACTTCCCTGGTGGTGCAGGGGTTAAGAGTCGACCTGCCAGTGCAGGAGACGTGGGTTCGATCCCCGGTCCGGGAAGATCCCACATGCGGCAGAGCAACTAAGCCCGTGCGCCACAACTACTGAGCCTGTGCTCTAGAGCCCATGAGCTGCAACTACTGAGCTCGCGTGCTTAGAGCCCATGCTCCACAACAAGAGAAACCACCGCAGCGAGAAGCCCACACACGGCAACAGAGTAGCCCCCGCTCGCCGCAACAAGAGAAAGCCTGGGTGCAGCAACGAAGATCCAATGCAGCCAAAAATAAATAAAAAATTTAAAAAAGGTAATAGTCATTTGTCTAAATGATATCAAGATCTAAGTGTTGCTATTCTCATTTTCACATAAGGAAACGAAGGCTCAGAGAGGTTAGGGTACTTGCTTGAGGTCACACAGTCAGTAGATACTGGAATCAGGGGCTGAACTCAACTCTGACCTACTCCAGGTCTGACTTTCTGTAATACCCATCCCACCACCAACAAAAAGAGATGGAGACCAGAAAGACAAGCTTTTTTTTTTTTTTAAACTTCCCCTTCCTGCCTACCTGATACTTCCATACATACTGCCCCCCTCCCGCCCCCCAAGAAAGGGTAGAATTTAGGTTATCTCCCATATCTACATTCATGCTACTTAAAGCTGCAGCATCAGTATCACCTGGGAGCTTGTTAGAAATGCAGAATCTCAGGCCCCACCCCAGACCTGCTGCATTAGAACCGCATGATCTCTGATGACGTGCACGCACACTAAAGTTTGAGGAACCCCTCTCTGCATCAGACCCACCCTCTTCCTTCTTCCTAGTTCCAGCCTCGTGGCTAAGCCTTAATGGTAGGTGGGGTGATGGAGAGAAAGGTCAGCCTCATCTCAAGGAGATCTAAATTAGGAGATAGCTCATAATACTTCCTGGATTTCACCAGCTTTTAAAAATTGACTCTAAGTCCTAAAAAAATTGTGGAATGAGATTTAAACAGGTGTGTGAGCCTGTAGAAAATAATTTGGTGGTTAACATTTGGAATCCACTATGTGTTCACTAGGAGAAAAATCATTTCAGATTGATCACGTTTTCTTTCCATGAAGAGGAATTAAACGTTTGTTATAGCAAAGTGATTGTAAAGACTCTCATGAGACAATATGAAGGTGAAATATTATTGAACCGATAGTTGCATTGAGTCAAGGCCTGATAAGGGATTATATGCATGACTGTAAAGGTCTCTCCATCACCCAGACTGGGGTGAAATCTATACTGTAGCATCTTGGGGCTCTGTCCCCTGCCTTCTCCTGGTCAAAGTAGCAGTAGCGGCATAGTTATGATGCGCTGAGGATTCTGTGCAGCTGTAAATATGCCAGGGTAATTCTACTCTTCCTCTCTCGTTGGGAAAGCTTAAGGGAATGTAAGGGAGAGAGGAAGACATTATTATGGGAATAACCTTGCATCTACTGTAAGTTATAAATAAGCACTAACCTTTCATGCCCTTGAGTACTTTATGACTAGTAACGAATTACTAACATCACACCTCACAGCAGATGGGGGCACAGCAGTTTGTGGAGTTGGCCGCCCATCACTTCCACTCTCTCTCTGAGTCAGGAGAATACATCAGATAACATCTGTGACATCAGTAACCTCGTCAATCTTTACTCCTGCAAAACACGCCGAGCTATGACATACATCATAACGTGTAGACTTCATTTTGTGTAAAACATGTCATGTCTCATGTCCCATCATATCGTAAGTGGTTACGATGTTTTTATTCTTTGGGGAAGGGGACATTCCATTTCAACAATGAGAAGAATATGTCGCACAGTATGCCCTCTCCCGGGCCACGGTGCCAATGACAAGTGACTTTTGGCAAGAGGATTGGGAGGAATTTCCAGCCACTCCTTTGGCTTAGGAGACTTCCTTGGTTCCTCCGTTGTGATCCAGGAATACCCTGTGGCCCCCCTATTATAGTAGGTGCTCATGTTGCATGGTGATCCCAAGTTCAAGTGTTCATCCAGCAACTTGTGGTATTCCCGGTGGCTAACGCATGAAGGTTGTAACTCTACGACCTCTTGCTGAATTAAATCGAAGGGCTCATATGAAGAGCACAGTAAAGTTCCCTATACTGGTTTCACTGAAAAATATCTGTCAGAAGCATAGCTACAGCTAGAGGGGATCTTTGGAAACCCAAGCCCCTCATTTTGAAAAATGAGAATCTGAAGCTTAGAAAGACAAGGATAGCCAGTACCCGAACCCCAGTCCCCCAAAAGCCAGTGTGGTGTCCCCCAATCACAGGTTTTCTCCCTCCATTTCCAGCCTTGTGAATGTTGTGTGCCACACTTGCTTCAAGAGGCAGGAGAAGCTCCACCGCTGCGGGCAGTGCAAGTTTGCCCATTACTGTGACCGCACCTGCCAGAAGGATGCTTGGCTGAACCACAAGAACGAGTGTTCGGCCATCAAGAGACATGGGAAGGTGCCCAATGAGAACATCAGGTCAGAGCTGGGCCCCGGGGTGGAGACTGGGATTCCCAAATGTCAGGCGGGGGATGGCGGCAGGGACAGCATGCCCAGGTCCAAGCAAGCTGGGATGAGTGCAAATCAGGAAACAGTCTCAAAGAGACAGAATATGGTCAATTCTTCCGTGCTCTCCCTTGGTCTGGGAAGCCCATCTATGAGGGGATCTCCACTGGTGGAGCTGGTTGCAGACTTGTCCCGTGCAGCTCCCCAGCGTTTAATTTTTTATTTTATTTTATTTGTTTATTTATTTTTGGCCGTGTTGGGTCTTCGTTGCTATGTGCGGGCTTTCTCTAGTTGTGGCGAGCGGGGGCTACTCTTGGCTGCGGTGCGCGGGCTTCTCATTGCAGTGGCTTCTCTCATTGCAGAGAACAGGCTCTAGGCTCACGGGCTTCAGTAGTTGTGGCTCATGGGCTCAGAAGTTGTGGCTCATGGGCTCTAGAGCGCAGGCTCAGTAGTTGTGGCGCACGGGCCTAGTTGCTCCGCGGCATGTGGGATCTTCCCAGACCAGGGCTCGAACCCGTGTCCCCTGCATTGGCAGGCAGATTCTTAACCACTGCACCACCAGGGAAGCCCCCCAACGTTTACTTTTTAAAAATTGATCTGCCTGTGTCAAAAAATTAATGAGTGGCAGAGAGTCACCAAAGTGTCCCTTGGTCACAGGCTTTATCTTGTGGGCATGGGCTGCCTAATGGTTAACAAGTGGGCCTTCTCTGTCCTCAGAGTGAAGTAAGGCCCTCTGTCTCATACTCAAAGTTCTGTACTTTCTGTGCTATATAGCACGGGGAGATCAGCTTTGTGACGACCTAGAGGGGTGGAATGGGGAGGGTGGGAGAGAAGCCCAAAAGGGAGGGGATATAGGTATACATATAGCTTATTCACTTTGTTGTACAGCAGAAACTAGCACAACATTGTAAAGCAATTATAATCTAACAAAGATGTAAAAAAAAACAAAAAACCTCCCCAAAAAACAAAAAATAAAGTTCTGTGCTTTCTAGGGCCCTCCCTCTTGTCCCACGTTAACCCCCGCTTCTCCTCCAGAGCCCTTTGCTTCTTCCAGACCAGGCCTTCCTTGCCCCTGCTCCCTGCATATGCACGTTTGGGGCTGCCTCAGGGCCTTTGCTTATACTGTTTCCCCTCTTAGATTGTCTTCTCTGCCTTCTCTCTATCTAATCATTAAGAATGTGAATAAGTTCACACATGATGTCGACATCCACTACCTCACTTTGTCTCCTAAACACCTCTGCGTTGGAGGAGGTCATTGAGAGGACACGACTTCCGGTTGACCTGCAAGCTGGACCCAGGTCTTCATCCCCTCCCCTGTCCTTGGAATGTGCTCGCTTGCCTTCCCCACCTCCCAGAAGCTGCCCAAGAATGTGGCATTGAGATTGTAATGTGGTGTTGAAATCATCTGGGAGGAATGACTGAACCCAGTGAAGGCCTCTTTATAAACTCTAAAATTCGGCTGGCAGGGGACAAGATCTTTTTTTTTTTAAATTTATTTTTTTTGTGGTACGCGGGCCTCTCACTGTTGTGGCCTCTCCTGTTGCGGAGCACAGGCTCCGGATGCGCAGGCTCAGCGGCCACGGCTCACGGGCCCAGCCACTCCGCGGCACGTGGGATCTTCCCGGACCGGGGCACGAACCCGCGTCCCCTGCATCGTCAGGCGGACTCTCAACCACTGCGCCACCAGGGAAGCACCCAAGATCTTTTTATCTGTGGCCACCCAAGACAAGCCTCCTAAGTAAGTCCCCTGCTGATTCAAACTGCCACCCACCAATCTGGAGTGGTCAGCCTCTCTTCCTGCCCTCTGTGGATGGGGGCCAGTTTGTGAACCAACACTCTGCGGGTTAGCACGGCAGGGGATACATATTATCCTCACTTTACTTGCCACTGGAGAGGTTCAGGGAGGTCAAGTGACTTGCCCAGGGTCACACAGTAAGAAGTGGAGTCGTCAGACTCCTTCTCCAGTGCTCATCTTAGCCGCACAGTCAGGAGAGACCCAGGCTGCCGCACCTCACTGTGTCCCCAGGCCCCTTCCATGATTGCCCAGACCCACGTGACCTGGCTTCTGCCCACCTCTCCACCTTTATGTGATTTCCTCTCCTTGCTCCCTAGCTCCAGCACCTTGCTGTTTCTAATCGTGCCAAGCTCTTTCCCTGTTCCTTTGTACTCGCTGCTCTTTCCCCATCTGCACAGGGCGGGCGCTTGTTCACTCCGCTGGCAGCCAGGGGGTGCCTTGTCAAGCCTCCCCACATCACCTTGGTTTCCGCTCCCTATCAGGTCACCCTGTTTGATTTGGGGCATAGCACTTAACAGTAGTTTAGATTATCTTTTCAACTTAGGTCTCCCCCACTCTAAGAAGCTTCATGCTACAAGAAATTCCATTCGTCTAGTTCAAAACGGTGTCTTGGGCCCGACCCTGTGCCGGGCGTGTACTAGACTCTCAGCAAGCGTTTGTCGAACGACTGAGCGCAGCGAGGCCTCTCTAACCCCGCCCCTCTGCGCAGGCTGGCGGCGCGCGTCATGTGGCGGGTGGAGAGAGAGGGCGGCGGGCTCACGGAGGGCTGCCTGGTCCCCGTGGACGACCTGCAGAGCCACGTGGAACACTTCGGGGAGGAGGCGCTGAAAGAGCTGCGGGGGGACGTGGACACTTTCCTGCAGTACTGGCCGCCCCAGAGCCAGCAGTTCAGCATGCAGTACATCTCGCGGATCTTCGGCGTGGTAAGATTTCTCCCAAAGTGGCCTTGGGGCTGGGCTGGCGCCTGGGATTGTCCGACGAAGGACCTTCCAGATGCTGCCAGGTCCGTGTGGAAGGGGAGGCCAAGTGAAGTGCTGGACGGGGGAAAGAGACCTCACGTGACGAACTTTTACCCAGTTCTCTTTCTGGTCTTCCTTTACTCTGAGGTCACGCCTGCCGTGGCTGAAGTCAGCACCCCAAGCGTAAACTACTCATTAGCTCTGAGCGGTAGATTTTGATGGTGATTTACCTTCTCGTTCATCTGCACTTCCTATATTTTTCTCTTCTCCACATTGAAAACGAAGACCCAGTCACTATCCCTTCCTGCCCACCAGTCACTTTGGAAGTAAGACTCTTCCTTTTCCCACATCTGATGTGCTGATCGTGGGGAACCAGGGAGAGGAGAGTAGGGGCTTTCTGGAGGGCACTGCCTTGAGCAACCTATCCAGACCTCTTGAAGCCATGAGGGTCCGGGAGGACGGGGTGGGAGCCCAGGGGATCAGCAGTCTCAGGCCGTGGGCTATGGGGGCATGTCTCCCATCTGGCAGGCCCGGCCCTTTGTGGGGTGCTGGTGAGTGGGCTGAGGAAGGGGTTATTGTGGTAACAGCGTGATCACACCCAGCATCTCTCACCATATGCCAGTGCTTCTGTAATAGTGAGAGTTCCCCAGAGAAATAGAACCACAAGGATGTACTGTGTGTGTGCATGTATGTGCATATATATATATACATAGTATATTATACTCTATGCATTATATTATGGATAGCATATATATATTATATATGGAGAGAGAGAGAGAGAGAGGGAAGATTTATTTTAATGAACTGGCTCTTGTGATGGTGGGAGCTGCTGGTAGGCCATCAGGCTGAAGACCCAAAGGAGAATTGCGGTTCAAGTTCAAAGGCAGTCCACTGGCAGGATTCCTTCTTGCTCAGGGGCAGTCAGTCTCTGTTCTATGAAGGCCTTCAACTGATTGTATGAGGCCCATCTCCATTGTGCAGGGTAGTCTGCTTTACTCAAAGTCTACCAATTCAAATGTTTATCTCATCCTAAAAACACCTTCACAGAAACATACAGAATAATGTTCAACCAAATATCTGGTCACCACAGCCCAGCCAAGTTGACAGAAAGATAACCATCATAGCCTTCCAGATATTATTTTGTGCAGTCTTTACAAAACAAGATGAAGTCCGTGGTTTTAACATTCCTATTTTATAGAACAGACAGCCTAGGGCCAGAGAGGTTACAGGACTGCCAAAGGTCACACAGTGAGCTGGTGTCCAAGGAAGGTCTAGAAGCAGTCTGTCTGATGCCAGAGTTTCTACTCTCACATGTGGAGTTTCTATGCTCCACAGCCTTGGTGTGAATGGGTGTCATAGACTATCCTGAGTATCTCTAAGGTGGTCTGGGGACTACAGCCAAGGATGCTGTAATCACCAAGGTGTAGAGCTGAAAGGACCCATAAAGATCATCTAGTCTAACTTATTCAACCTACAGATGGGAAAATAAGAGCTCAGAGAAGAAAGAAATTTGCCCAAGGTCACACAGCTTATTAGTGGTACTGACGGGCTTAACTTCATGTACTTGCTGAATGACCAATGAGATTGATGGAGAAAGTGACTGTCCTCTAGTATCAATAACAAATAGCTATGTGCTATACAGATCAGTATATATCTATAAATGTATATTGTGTTATAAATATTATGGATAGCATGTATTTATATATATGATTTTTACATTTGGCAGAAACTTGTGTGCAGATATTAATGTATCCTAGGTAATATTTATTCTTATACATTTTTTATACCCTGAGAGCAGACATTTGGAATCTATGTCTATAAAAAATAACTTTTTTTAAGGAAGAAGAAAGAAATCAGGTGCCATATAAGCAGTAACCAATTTGATTTGCCTGCCATTCAGAGATAAATGTAGCACTCATCAGATTTTAAAATTGTGGACAGGGAGTACAAGGTATCCACCAGACACAAAATAATCAAAAACAGATGTTAATTTTATTTTATGAATAGTTATAGGAGTTGAGAGTAGTCAAAGGTAGGAGAGGAGACACACACACACAAAGCAGAGAAGGGCACAGAGAGAGAAATCAAGATAGACGCTGGGGAAGACTCGTGAGACCCAGATACAGGAAAAAGGAGAAACTTCTCAGAACCAAATTTCCATCTTGGGCATTTTTATTTTTATTTTTTTATTTTATTTTATTTTTTGACTGTGCCACACAGCTTGTGGGACCTTAATTGCCCGACCAGGGATTGAACCTGGGGCCCCGGCAGTGAGAGCACCGAGTCCTAACCACTGGACCACCAGGGAATTCCCACTTGGGGCCTTTTTAGAATACAGCTACCCAAAACTTTCCAGACTCTCTAAGCATTTCCAGGATGAGACCAGGTTTTCTATTTTTTAAAAAACTTTCAACAGCTGGAGGGTGTTCTGTGCCAAGTCTATGTTAGCTGACTCTCATCTTTTCCCCTGGGTAGATTAACTGCAATGGTTTCACGCTCAGTGACCAGAGAGGCCTGCAGGCAGTGGGTGTGGGCATCTTCCCCAACCTGGGCCTGGTGAACCATGACTGTTGGCCCAACTGCACGGTCATATTTAACAACGGCAAGTGAGTATGTCTTCAACTTGGGTTGGTATGTTGGGGATGGGGAGGCCTTATGGTATTGTCTCTACCCTTGATTTAAACCAAAAGGAACCTGTTGAACCTGAGCTAGCATGGATTCCAAATGGACAGAAAATAGAAATTTTATTCTAGAATAATTGTGAATAGGAGAAACATAATGAGGAAGATGGCAAAGAATTCCACATGAGTAATTTTGGAGTCTCTGTATGTTTCTTGAGGTTGCCTAGATATGTTAGATAAACTGCTACATAATTAGATAACTGCTACATAATTTAGAGCTTGAAGCCTGAGATTTTCTGTCTAGAGGTCATTGGAGAACATCATCAACTGAGAAGGCGCTTGGCAGGAACAGTCTAGTTCCCAGCAGAAATCAGAAGGCACACGCAGGGGTTACCCTAAGAGAAGTTAGTAAAAGGACAATTGACAGAAGTGTGGGTAGAGTCGAAGAAATTGACAAAGAATGGTGAAATGTCCAGGGTCTAGTGACAGAATGAAACCATTACCAGCTTTTGACCTGGAGGGGCAATGGAGGAAGTATTGTTCTTGCAGCTGGTGAGAGCTGTAGCTATGGGAGGGGGCCCTTTCTCCCTGCCCACCCTCGCCACTCCAACAGCTTGGCTGTACCTGTAGAGAAACCAGCCACTGCTAGAACCGTGGTGAGGCAGAGGGAGAGCCGAGAGACTAAATACCCCAACCTCTTTCTCCTCCCATCTTCTGATCTCCTCCCATGGGCCAAACCCCAACCAGAAGCCAGAGGGCCAAGGAACCTGGGTGATGAAGCCCTCAGAGGTCAGCCCTGCCCCCCTGGAAGGCACAGGTCAGGGGACAGAAGGGCAGAGAATGGAGTTTGGGGTGGGTCGCAAATGGAGGAGAGTCAGCAAACAGGATGAGCCCCTCCTTGTCCATGGCTTAGGCTGGGGGGCTTTGGGGGAATGAGGCCTAAACAATATTTCTTTTGCTCTTAGAGACGAGCTCTTATGACAGGTGCCAGTTGACTCTAAGCCATCAACAGTGAGCAGGCTTCCCCCAAAGATAATGTTTCTGGTTCTCAGCCAAGAGTCAAGCTTAAGTTCCAATAGAGCAAGGGCTCTGATTTCCCTTTTCCTTCCTATTTCTGGAAGCAAGGGCGTGCATGCCAGTAGCCCTTGAGAAAGTCACTCAAGATAGGACAGTTCATTTTGCACCCAGATGATTATCTTTCCCCAGCATTTGTATTTCCCTTTGTAAGCCTCTTGGGGTCACCGGCCTGGACGTCATGGAATCCTCCCCAGAGGAGCTGGTGTCTGGAGTTACCCTGGTTGGCAGAGAAGATCAGATTCACATGTGGGGCTGGTCTTTCTGGACACCACTCCCCTAAGTGGTGGTGACCCAGAGCTCTTCTTGTCACCACATGTAGCAGCCACAAGAACCTGGGGGCCCTTTCTTCAGATCATCACCAGTGCCCACTCTGGCTTCCCTGCATCCACTAATTTCGAGCAGCCACATTGTACCTGAGCTTCTTGGTTGTTGTGCAAGAGGTGACTGCAGTCACTGTCTAGCTGCCTGCCATAGTGGAAAGAACACTGGACGCGGTGTTAGGAGCCCAATTCTAACCCCAGTAATTTCTGCATACTTCCTGGGTGATGGGTCTCCAGACACAGTTCAAACTGTTCCCCAAATAGACATTCAAAGAGGCCACCCTTATTTGTCCAAGACGCTTGTTAGTGGGATAATAATAGCCTCCCATGTGTTTTCTTAGCACTCTACTTTTATTTTATTTTTTTGGAAAAGAATGCCTGAAGGAAGGTTTATTTCAGTAGAAGAGAAAGCTGAGCCAGCGTTTGAATCATCCAAAGATCGCTTGATGCCGCTTCTTGGTGGGCACACAGCTGGGGACTCTAAGTTGAATCCCTTATTGGTGTACCACTCAGAAAACCCCAAGGCTCTGAAGGGGTACTCCAAGCCCAATTTGCCCACGATTTGGCGCTCAAACAGGACTGGGCAACCTGGAGCATCTTTCATGAACGGTTCACATACTTTTTGTGCCCTGCCATTGAAAAATACTGTAGCATTTCTACTTTTAAATGCATTGTCTCGTGACGGTCTCATTACCAGGTTACAGATGAGAATACTGAGGCCCAGGGAAGTGAAGCAACATGGCCAGGGCTGAATCCCTTTGAACCCAGAACTTCTCATTCCAAATCCAGTGCACTTTCCACTATAGCAGGCTGCCTCTTGTTAAGGGAGCCCAGCTAGGAGGGGCTGGGATAGAGATGGTTGTGATGACCAAAGCTTTGATGGCATAACCTGGAGTGCTGTGCGTCCTTGCTAGCCATACGGGATAAGCCAATGGTAATGATTTCCATTTGGGTGTCTGTTTTGTTTTTCAGTCATGAGGCAGTGAAATCCATGTTTCACACCCAGATGAGGTGGGTCAGTCTTTGGAAACATCCCTGCTGCTCTGACCCATCTCCCTCACTTGCCTGGTTTGCTGGGGCTGCCCCTTCACGAGACTCCTTGGCTGTCTGTCCGTAATGTCCTTCTGCTCCCCAGAATCTCATCTTTGCTGGATGCTGCGTGTTTAATGCATTTATATTAATCATTTTTTTCCTCACCCACCCACTACCTGCTGTGCCTATGCTTCCCTCTCTTACTCCTCATTTCTCTCTCTCCTCCAACCTCAAAGCGTGAAGGTCTTTTCCAGTCCACATCATCTTAGCAAAAACCCACACTCTCCCTTTAAACCCTGCTTATCGTGAAATGAGCACTGTTGATATTACTGACCTACTAAAGGACTCTGTGTTTGTTTGTTTTTTTTTGCGGTACGCGGGCCTCTCACTGTTGCGGCCTCTCCCGTTGCGGAGCACAGGCTCCGGACGCGCAGGCTCAGCGGCCATGGCTCACGGGCCCAGCCGCTCCGCGGCATGTGGGATCTTCCCGGATCGGGACACGAACCCGTATCCCCTGCATCGGCAGGCAGACTCTCAACCACTGCGCCACCAGGGAAGCCCAAGGACTCTGTGTTTGTTTGTAACCTCTAACTTCTCACTCAGACTGGTTCTGAAAATGGTACCCATAACTGTGATGTTTTTGATAAATGTTTATTCATGGTATTCTCTTTATTGCTTCTGGCCAACTATGAATTAGTGGTTTAGGTTAGATTTTACTTCGGACTTTTCTTAATGACAACTCCACAGCCCCAGTGGGCCTTTTTCTCAAGGTGGGCTTGAAAGTACTTGAAATGATCTTTGGATTAACAACAAAATGCTGTGTGGAAGTTTGGGCTTTGGGAGGGCAGGGGTAGGAGTGGTCGGTGCATCTGAGTCTGTGTTGATGTGCGTTGCGAGGGACTTTGGACAATTCACATCATCTCCTGGGTGTTTGGCTCTACATTTGTAGAGCAAAGGTCAAGATGAGAGCGTGTCTAGGGACCTTCCTAACTCTAAGTCTCTGTGGCCCTGGACTCTGCTCCTGACCTCTCTACAAGAAATACTTAAGTTGCCTACTTGTGGCTCAATTGGCTGAACTGTAGAACTACAGAGCATTAGAGGTGGAAGAGGTCTGGGATCCAAAACAGAATAGTGGTCACTATTCCTCCCCAGATTCCCAGCGCCAAGTTAGGTAACATGGGGCATATAAATGTGCATTTCTTCTACCTAAGTGACTTTACATTAATTTGGTTTTGAAAACTCTCTAATATTATTGAAATAATTTGAGATACTCTGAGACCTTGTGAGAACTGGATTAACCTTGGTGCGAAGCAAAGCTACTGGCCGCTGATTCGCTCTTGAACGAGGCCATGTCAATATAGTGAGCTGCCTCTGTGAAAGGGCTAGTGGGAGCAGAATTGCTTACTTATCCTATATTATCACATATATTGGGCAAGGCGGCGTACCCCACTTTGAGAGAAGGTTCTTTAACCTTAAGTGGTCACCTCAGGGGCCTGGACATGCAAGTCACTGCTATTCCTTGCTTGGCTGTCACCTCCGAGCACATGGAAGGGGCTCCCTCTGACTGGGACCTTTCTCTGGTGCTGGAATCTTCTCCTGCCTTTCACGTGGCATCTGAATCAGCCTCTCTGGGAGGTAAAGGAAATGACCATGGACTTCTCTGTAGATGCTTTCCCAGCCCTCTGCATCCTGCCCCTCACTCTCTGGGTGATGGGTTCCCTCTGGGCAGGGAGGCCCCCTGATGTTGGGGGGATACAGGAGCATAGCTTAGGATCCAGCTTGCCGGGCTCACCACTCTTTCTGTAGTTTCTGGCCTCCTGGGTGGAAGATGCATGGCTGAGAGGCCCACAGGCTGGTCTCAGCTAGTTTGGCTTAGCTGGGTGTCAGTTGTGCAGTGGGATTTTGTCTTCAGTACATTCTGTATCTGTCACATGATGAGGTGTGTAGTGCTGTAGGTAACTGGAGGGTCAGGTCTAGGCTGGAAGGGGGTTTCAATGTCATCTGCTCTTGCCAACCACCTTCAACCCCAAAGCCATGTCCCCCAATAAGCACAAAAGTGAACAATGCAGTGGGCTAATAAAGAGCTAGCCTTTATTTGCCTCAGAGATCCCCAGGCATAGTCTCCTCACATAAATTAAGTCTGAGCCATTGGACCAAAGGTTAAGGTAAGAGGGGGCTTATAATTAGACACAGAACGGGCCAAGCTTCTGGGTAACTGAATGTGTGTGTTTCTGAGAGAAGCAGTCTCCAAACTAACCAGAAATGACTATCAAGGCTTCTCTTGTTTGGAGTTTTTGCCTTATTATTTCTCCATTCCTTTGTTACAGACAATCAGTAGCTAAATGCACTGGGAGACCTGCAGGCGTGGAAGCTTTGTATGCTTTTATGATGGAGCCCAGACCTTTACTGGGAGTCTATTTGAGCTGATTCCAGAGCAGTTAGCTGAATGGAGCAGATTTGATTGTTGTAATGAGTAGTAGAACTCTCCAGAAAACTGTCCTTTACACCACACCTCCCCCTTTGTGGGGGGGAATGGAGTTTTCTCAGTGTTAGTGGAGGTCGTTGTCTTTGAGACTCAACTTCTTGACACCTTGAAGAGCATACATCCCACCCCGGATTTGATGGACTCTTCTCCTTTACCCTGCTCCAGAATTGAACTCCGGGCCCTGGGCAAGATCTCAGAAGGAGAGGAGCTGACCGTGTCCTATATCGACTTCCTTAACGTCAGCGAAGAACGCAAGAAGCAGCTGAAGAAGCAGTACTACTTTGACTGCACGTGTGAGCACTGCCAGAAAGGGCTGAAGGACGACCTCTTCCTGGGTGTGAAAGACGACCCGAAGGTACAGGCAGCCCCACCACCGGGGTGCTTCTGGGCATCTTCCCCAGGAGCCAGGCGAGGGCAGATTCCACAGCTAACCAAGGCGCCACTGCCCTGGTGGACAGAGTGGGTGGTGGACAGAGCACGCAGGTGGGTCCCAGCTAGCGTCCTGGTACCACTGCTTGCCAGGTGTTTGAGTTTGGGGAAGTTACGCTGTTTTCTCATTTGTAAAATAGGAATGATGGCACCTACTACAGGGGTTGTTATGAGGATTAAGCAAGATGATATATGTAAAAGGAGTGGCATAGAGAGTAGATTTTAGTTCTCTTCTAAATTTAGTAGAATTTAAGTTCCTCTTCTTGCCCCTTTGCAGGTTAAGTGATGCTGAGAATTCCATATAGAGAGACCAGATGGGCAAAGAGATTTGTTGTCGGGTTATCACAAAGATATTCCTAGTCCCATGGAAATGGGCAATGGGGAGATCGGGCAATGTTCACATCGCTTAATATGCTTAATTCCTGAGTAACTGTTGCCTAATTGACGGTGGGACCACTGAGCACTGGAAGTCTTACCAAGGGGGATGTCCCCCAGCGCCCCCTTCACAATAGGCAGGCCTTCATAGAGGCTCCTGAAGAAGACCTCAAGACCTCAGATAATCAACTATACTTCAATAAAAAAAAAAAGAGAGAGAGAGAGAGAGAGAGAGAGAGACTTAGGAACGAAGGCACCTGGTCCAGGAATGCAAATATGCGAAGAGCATGACCTGCCGGGGGACCTGAGTCCTTGGCTGCATCTCCCTTCACAGACTGCGGTGCTCTGGCCCTGCACCAAATCCCCTGTGGGGGGGGGGGGCAGCTTTCCCCCCACCCATGAGGCCTGCCAGGGAGAGCCTTTGGAATTGCCTATGGTCAGGTCTGAAAAATCACACGTAGGCTTTTAACTGGGAGCCATTCTCCTCGGGGAGGCTAACCCAGCACTTCTATATAATTCACAGTTCACCAGAGCATTTAAGATACAAATATACTTCTGAATTAACTTCTGCATCCTAAGTGTGGGCAGAAACTTGTCTCTGGTTAGAGCAAAGGCTACAAGCAAAACTGACTTCTAGGTTCAGATGGAGGGACCCCTCTCAATGACTTCATTACCCAGTGGTGTCAGTGCTACTGTCCAGATATGCTTGATTCACCTCTCTTTCATTTTCGGGCTATTCGAGGCTTCTTTTGCCACTAACTTATTTTTACTCTCAATATACAATATTTTTTACCCTTTGGCCAAGCAGTTCTAAGGATTTACCCTGCAGATATACTTGCGTATGTGCACAGGAATATATGTGTAAAGAGATAGTACATTATGGCATTGTTGGGAACCACAAAATATTGGAAAAAAGCTAAATAACCACCAATAGGGAAATATTTAAGTTAAGAAAATAAACTAATGAGGTAGATCTTTGTGTACAGACATGGAATGAGCTCTCTTTCTTTTTTTTTATTTATTATTTTTAAAAATTGAAGTATAGGGCTTCCCTGGTGGCGCAGTGGTTGAGAGTCCGCCTGCCGATGTAGGGGACACGGGTTCGTGCCCCGGTCTGGGAAGATCCCACATGCCGCGGAGCGGCTGGGCCCGTGAGCCATGGCCGCTGAGCCTGCGCGTCCGGAGCCTGTCCTCCGCAACGGGAGAGGCCACAACAGTGAGAGGCCCGCGTAACCCAAAAAAAAAAAAAAAAAAAAAAAAAAAAAAAAAAAAAATTGAAGTATAGCTGATTTACAGTGTTGTGTTAGTTTCTGGTGTACAGCAAAGTGACTCAGTTATACATACATATATATATTCTTCTTCATATTCTTCTCCATGATGATTTATTACAGGATTTTGAATATAGTTCCCTGTGCTATACAGTAGGACCTTGTTGTTTATCATTCTACATGTAATAATTTGCATCTGCTAGTCTCAAACTCCCAATACTTCCCTCCCCCATCCCCCTCCCCCTTGGCAACCACAAGTCTCTATGTCTGTGAGTCTGTTTCTGTTTGATAGATAAGTTCATTTGTGTCACATTTTAGATTCCACATATAAGTGGTATCACATGGTATTTGTTTTTCTCTTTCTGACTTACTTCACTCTGTATGACAGACTCTAGCTCCATCCACCTAACTACAAAAAACTCAGTTTCGCTCCTTTTTATGGCTGAGTAATATTCCATTGTATATATATGTGCCACATCTTCTTTATCCATTCATCTGTCGATGGACATTTAGGTTGTTTCCATGTCTTGGTAATTGTAAATAGTTGAGCTCTATTTCTTAAGGGAAAAGAGTTAAGGGGCTGAACATTGACATATGAATTCGTTTCCTAGGGCTGCCATAACACAGTACCCCAAACTGGGTGGCTTACAATAGAAATGTATTGTTTCTCAGGTCTGGAGGCTAAAATCTGAAATCAAGGTCTTGGCAGGGCTGGTTCCTTTTGAGGGCTGTGAAAGAAGGATCTGTTCTAGGCCTCTTTCTTTGGCTTGTAGCTGGCCCTGAGCCTTTTCACATGGTCTTCTCCTCATGTGTCTTTTTCTGTTCACCTGGCATTGTTTTTTAAAGAACACCAGTGCTGTTGGATTAAGGGCCCACCCTACTTGAGTATGACCTCATCTTAACAAATTGCATCTGCAATGACCCCATTTCTAAATAAGGTCAGATTCTGAGGTACTGGGGGTTAAGACTGCAACATAGGAATTTAATTTTGGGGGGATGAAATTCAACCCATAACACTGTGTATGCTACCATTTCTGAAAATTAAAATTATTAAATTATTTAAATTAAAAGGGACACATGCCCTCACACAGATTCACTCACCCCACATGGGTGTGCAAGCAGAGTCAGTCTCCAAACAGACAGAAGTAGGAGGAGGAATCTGTAACCAGTGGATCAACAATGCTTAGTGTGGAGAAGTTGAGAGTCATCCCTCCCAGGCAGGATACAAAGCAGGAATGTGTTCCTTATAGGAACAACCCCATTTTCACAGAATCAAAGGTTCTGTTTTCCAGGAAATGTGTATTGACACTTATGTGTGGGGCACTGAACACAGTACCACAGGAGCTACAGAAAAGAATAAGCTACTGTGTCCACCCTCACCCTGACCTTCCAGAACCTGCAGGATAATATGTGTCTTATCAGCAAGCCAGCCAGCCTTCCCTCCTGGTGCCTGGCCCTGAGTATTTTTTTCATAACTTGCTTCCACCACTACCTAATTTTTCAAAGAGGCCAGACCCTCTTTTCTCCCTTCAGAAATTAAGTGAAACAACTCTGTAGTCATTTCTCTAAATTTTTCAATGTTTACCTGGGAACTCTAATAGTTAGATAGGTGATGTGTGGCTGTTAGCTCCTGTCCCTTCACTTTGGATACGCTTACCAGCTGGTGACTGTATGCCCACGTCTTTCAGTCTGAATTAGCAGAGCTGACATCTCTCTTGATATAAAAACATCGATGATTTCTGCTTGAACCGACCTTGATTCAAAGCGAAAACTGTCTATTATTTTTATATCACATTGGGTTTCTCTGTTAAAATAAAGAAATAACTCAAAATAAAAATGACTCAACCAAAACAAGTAAGCAGAAAAAAAAATTGAGTATAACTTTTTAAAAGCAAGTGCATCTGAAGGCATAATAAAAAGCCATTATGTTGTAGTGGAAAGAATACTGGAGAATTAGGAGGCCTGTGTTCTAGTTCTGGCTGTGACCCTGAATGTCTGAGCTTGGGCACGTGTCTTCCTTGTAGGTCTCAGTTTCCTCATCTGTAAAGTGGAGCATTGGACTAACTTATTAACAGTTCCTTCAAGCTTTTCTATCTACGATGTCATCACGGTTGCTTTTCTTTCTTTATTTAAATAATGCTTTATCCCATCCTGACAAGCTCCTTTCTATACACCAGCCTTTGTGACTCATCTTCAAACCTTAAATTGGCATCAAAATTGTTTCTGACTCCTATGTATATATTATAAATAACTAAATAAATATAATGAAAACATACACATATAGACCTGGATAAAAATAAAAACGAAATCTTTTAAAAATGAGAACATAACACCAATTTCCCCGATTGTAGCTTTGGACCCTCCTTGTTTAGGCTGTTTGGTTCTCTCTCTCTCTCTCTCTCCTCTCTCTCTCCGGCCTTCAGCTATGGTTTTCACAATAGGAATGTTCCAGTTTCTCAAGGTTGGGGAGCTAATGTCCCTCTTTCCTTCCCCTCCTCCTCTTTTGATTCCTCCTCTGGCTTCTACCCCTTCTCCTCCGGTTCCTTTCTCTTCCTCCCTGTTTTCTATTAATTGTGGTGTGCTCCTCGAGAGGGGAGCCTCTCTCTGTGGGCTTCCTTACATCCTATCTGCAGATCAGGTTTTCCTGCCTTTACTCCAAAAAGGGAGCCAAGTGGAATAGCCCATTTCCCTTCTCAGAATATCTTTATCCCATGTTGCGTGTGTCAGTTAACAACCTTTCAGTCAGGTTGTTTTGAGAACCTTGGCAGTTGCCTCCTTGAAAAAATTTAATTCCCTTCAAGAGCTTAAAGTAACACTCTTCCTTACAACATCAAACCGAGCAAGGCTTTTATTAACACCTAACAGCTTGGTATTCCCTGAATTATACCCTACAAGATATTGATTACCCCAGAAGATTCACTAAGAATTTTGAGTTTTAAAGACAACGGAACGTACAGTGGGTTGGAGACTAGTGTGATTTTATGAGCCAACACTTGGGCAACAAACTATAGGTGAAACTAAAGATGTACGTTTGATGGATGGGTGACACATCTCCGAACCACCAGTCACAGAACTCTACACAACCAGGCAAGATATGGACTCCTCTCACTAATGTGCTTGATTCAAACAGGCTAAGGAAAGCAGACGCACGCTGAAATGACTGGTCTTGGGACCAAGGCATGGTCTGCTAACCAGCAGAGTGCTGAGTAGCCCTCGGGCGGGAAGCCAACGTTCGGGTCGTCAGGCAGGAAGGCAGCCAGAAGCCAGGAATCTCAGCCAAATCAAAGGTCAAGGTGAAAGTCAAGTCAGGAGTGAGACCTGCCAGAAGAACTCAGAGCATTGATGGATGCATTAAATGCTGGAGTCAGGCTGTGAGACAAGTACAGAAACAAATACAGAAGAATTGCAGGGAGGCCCAGATGCAGAAGGATATGGAAATGAAGGTAGTCAGAATCTTAGGGATAATGAAGAACTCCGCAGAAGCCAAAGTAGGTGAGGTGGGGAGAAGCATAAATATAATCCCACTTCCTTAAGTGATCTCGACCATGAAGCAAGCTGTCCTGGGTTCGGGTTCTCCTATTACAAGATGGACACTGTGGAACTGGCTCAAGACAGCTGGGAGCCTGAGGGAAGACCCTTGATCGCCATGTATTAGGGGGCTGTATTTTTAAGGGAACAGATGCCCATTCTCCTGTAACTTTTTGGTAGTTTAGTGACGATGACCTCACAAAATAATGTGAGCAGCAGATATAAACACAGCTGTTGATCCCGATTCTTTGTGGTGAAAAAATTGGACGACCAGAGAACTGATTAAATTATTCTAGTTTTGTACAGTGGAAAACTCTAGTTACTAAAAAGGCAGTATAGGTATTTTTATATTTATATGGGAAAATATCCACAATCTACTGAGTGAAAAAAAAAAGCAGGCAATAGACAGAAATATGTTATTATTCCAGTTAGAAAAAGATTGATGCTATTGACATATACACACTCATGCATGTGTGTACATGCAGGACTGCAATTCAGCCAGAACACACTGATACAGTCATACAGACATACTCTTTGTTGATGTGTCTGTGCCTTTGATAGGTCGGTGCCTTTCCTGTACCAGTTGTTACATAGTTTAAATATTTTTCCTCTGTATACTCATTGGAAAATACTCCTCAATGTGCTGTGTCCATCTTCGTGTGGGTTCTGGGGATTTCTACTGTTTTCTCCATACTTTTTTATAATGCTTTAATTTTTTACAGTTTGCGTATGTTAATTTTACAGTCAGAATAAATAATGAAGGTATTTTTATTTTGGAAAAAAGTTATATTAGATTTGCCTAAGCAAAAAAAAAAATCTTTTTTTTTCAGAAAAGAACTTCTCTTTCTTTAGTTTTTTTTTGCTGTTGAGTTTTTTGGGTTTTTTTTTTGCCACGTGGTACGCAGGATCTTAGTTCCCTGACCAGGGATCGAACCTGTGCCCCCTGCAGTGGAAACGAGGAGTCTTAACCACTGAGCCGCCAGGGAAGTCCCCCCAGAAAAGAGCTTCTGATATGGATAAACATAGCAAGCAAACTTTTCCTTTGGTCTTTGAGAAATTTGTCACTTTTTCTTCAAAATTATCGTGCCTTCATGGGAACTGGCTTCTTAATTATGGTACCTCAAATATCAAAACCTCATTTTTTTTTTTTTTACAAGATCACTAGACTACTTAGGCAAACATAGGGAGCCTGGTAGGTCTAGATTTCACAGCTGACAAGTTCTCTCATGGATATCCTTTTGGTCTAGACAAGGAAACAGGGACTGGATGCAGAGACACTTGGAAGGGTTGACAGCCCATAGCCACAGGGCCCTCTTTAATGAGTTCCAATGGCAAACTGGAGTATGATATTTTTTGGTCAAGTCCCTGGCCTCTGTCCTCAACCACTGGACCACCAGGGAAGTCCTGAGCTATAGGGACCTTGAGTGGCATTTACAGAACTGAAGCATTCAATGAAGAAGGCATTAATCTTGTACTACAGTGAATGTCAAAGGTGGCAGCTGTTCAAAGATGCAGTGGGTTGCCTCACAAAGGGGTCTCCAACTGAATGTCCCTCCCTTTCCCAGCCCTCTCAGGAGGTGGTGAAGGAGATGATACAGTTCTCCAAGGATACGCTGGAAAAAATTGACAAGGCTCGCTCTGAGGGTTTGTACCACGAGGTAAGAATTCATTTTTTTTTTTTTTTGCGGTACGCGGGCCTCTCACTGTTGTGGCCTCTCGCGTTGCGGAGCACAGGCTCCGGACGCGCAGGCTCAGCGGCCATGGCTCACGGGCCCAGCCGCTCCGCGGCATGCGGGATCTTCCCGGACCGGGACACGAACCCGTGTCCCCTGCATCGGCAACTCACTGAAACTGGGTTTGAGGAGAGCACAGGCAGCCTGACAAATGTCCTGGGGCTGGAGGTGTCTGTGATATCGGGGATGGAGGAATGGAAATGGCAGTGGGTGTCTTGCTTTCTCGTGTCCTGGCTACAGTTTCCAGATCTACTAACTGTGCATTCAACCCTGGCTCTAGAAACACCAGGCGTTCTCAACTGGCTGTATACAAGGATCATTGAAAAAATCCTGTTGCTCAGGACAATTCCTCCAGAATCTCTAGGAGTGGGACCCAGACATCAAGATTTGTAAAGCTCCCGAGTGATTTCAACAGGCACCTAGAGTTGAGACCCACGGCCAACACTGACCTGCAGAGCCCGTGCCTGCACTGAATTCACAAAGGCAGCTTGTTGGAAGTACAGATTCCCGTGTCTCACCCCCTAAGGTGTGATTCGTCTAGTCTGCAACAGAACACAGGGACCACGAATCAGTATTTTTTCCCCCAAGCTCTTTAGACAATTTGGTAGCTAGGTTCGGATGGCACTAGCGCATGGCAAGGTGGGAGATTAATTTCTGTTCGTTTCTATCTGCTTTTCTCTGATCTTCATTCGCCTCCTCTCCTCACTCATTCTTTGCCCACTTTTGAGCCCTTACTGGGGTGACCCACACACGACATGCTCCTTGCCTCCCGGGAGTTCTGTCAGGTTGCGGGGAGAGAGTCCCATGAACAAAGTGTTGCTGTACAGTACGGAAAATCTATGGCAGAGGCTCGCGGTAGGAGCTGGAGCTCCGGATTCCATCCCTCTGTCGTCTTCTTCGTTCGTCCTCTTCTCTGCTCAAGCTTGGTAGGTTTGGGTGTAGGGCTGGACACTACTCATGGGCTTATAAGGATTGTCTTCAGGATGGATTGTTTGCCAGCTCACAGTTTGCCATGCCCCTACCCAGCTGCCTCATGGGCCTCTGGGAGAGTCTCAGAGAAAACTGGTTTCCGCGCATTTGAAGTGGAAAGAGTTGTGTGACATTTCTCCCGTGAGAGTGGCAAGGGAAGGAGGGGAGAACTGTGAACCACTAAAATCTAGAGACCATCTGACTCTGTAGGGTGTAACTGAAGATACATCTACACATGAATCAGTTGGAAAAGCCTGACTATAAAGCCGCTTGTGGTCAGGCCCACCTTCTTCCTCACCAGGACCCATGTGGCCTCCTCCTGATGGGTCGCCTGGCCTCTCTCTCTGCCAATCCCTCCCGTACACTTCGAGCAGGGCATGACTGTCCAACCTCATTGCGCGTAAGGGCCACCCAGGGGCAGATGTGAAGGATGCCAGGGTCCCTCCCCCGGGTATTCAGTTTCAATTGGTCTGGGATAGGACTCAGACGTCGGGATTTATAAAAGCTCTCCAGATGACTCCAAAGCACAGCCAGGATGCAGAATCATGGGAATGATGGTTAAGATAAAGCTCCACTGCTTGCTTTGAATACTTGCTCCATTGCTCACTTTCTGTGTAACTTTGGCAAAGCACTTGCCGCTCTGTGCTTCCGTTTCCTCGTCTGGGAGAATGGGAATATTAGTTGTGCCTATCTCATCGCGTTGTTGTGAGAAGGAGTACATATATATGTATGAACATGGCTTCCATAGCTCCCTACTGACTTCTATGATAACTCCTCATTCTGCCATGTCAGCTGTGTCTCCCACTGTCACCCTTGCCATCCCTACATCTTAGCCAAACAGGGCCATTTTGCTATTCGGATCACAGACTGGTGCTTTCCCTTCTCTGCCGGTAGTTTCCTCAAGCTTCGAAGAGTGAGTGTCCCATGCCATCGTGGTGCTGCCATGTGTGAGTCAAGCATGTGCTCTGGTGCAGGGATAACAGACAGGGCCTGTGTCTCCTAGGTTGTGAAATTATGCCGGGAGTGCCTACAGAAGCAGGAGCCAGTGTTGGCCGACACCAACATCTACACACTGCGGATGCTGAGCACCGTTTCCGAGGTCCTCTCCTACCTGCAGGCCTTTGAGGAGGCCTCACACTACGCCAGGAGGATGGTGGATGGCTATATGTAGGTGACGGTCCTGGGTCTCGGGTAGTCTCCTGGAAATGTGTCTATTCCAGGGATGGCAAAGAGATGGCATGCATGTCACTACCTCTCCCTCCTGCGCCCACAGCAGGCTTCAGTAATTGATAACTGTCCTCTTTATAACTGAGTCTTTGTATCGTGGCGTTCTGAGCAATAATGTCCACATAATCAGATTTGATACCTGAGATGAAATCTATTTGTCATCCCTGGTCTTCCCCAAATCCTCCAGCTTGTCTATCCTTTGGGAGGCATCTTCTGCTTGTGGTTTCCTTAAGGCTAAATCTGGCTTGATGTTAAGTGCTTAGAAAAGTTTTTCCCCCCCGCTAACAATCAACAGAGGCAATCTTGTCAGCTTTAGATTTTATTTAAAAAAAAAAAAAAAGAGGGACTTCCCTGGTGGTCCAGTGGTTGAGACTCCTCGCTTCCACTGCAGGGGGCGTGGGTTCCATCCCTGGTTTGGGAACTAAGATCCCACATGCTGCACAGCAAGGTGCAAAAAAAAAAAAAAAAAGAGGTGTCAGCCATTCTTGCTTATAAATTGTAAAAGGCAACTCCTTTGCCTTCCCTCTGCTAATGTCCTCTCTTGCCTTATGTGCCCACATTGGCATGTGAATTTGTATTTCTGGCCAAATGAATATGTTGGCATGAGAAAGTTGCATTTTTTTGAGTGGATGTTACTCATAAACAAAATCTGGGAAACCTGTACACCATGCGAAAGGAAGTCCTGTTAAGAGAGTGCCAAGGAGGTGAAGATACAACTCTGTCCCGAGAAGGACATTCAAACTATTTTTTTCCCCCTGAACCTCCTAGCCCGTTCAAAGGAGGGCTGAAGGCTCCCGGCTCCTTGTACTCAAGTTCCAAGTACAATCCTGACCCCGTTTCCCCATTAGGACCTGGCTCAGTAGCCTAGGTCGGAGTCTCAGCTCTTACAGCCTCACCGCCTGGGGTGTTTGGCATCTCAGTGCATCTCTGAGTTCCTTAGTCTCCCTTGATGGTTGATGCCTCACAGCGCTGGTGGGAGAGTATATGGACTTCATCAGTGAGGTCACTTTATAAGTTGTCAGATGTTGTGCAGATAAAAGGTAGCTTGGGAATATGTGTTATCATTACTTGCTCTGCCCCTGCAGGAAGCTGTATCACCCCAACAATGCCCAGCTGGGCATGGCCATCATGCGGGCAGGGCTGACCAACTGGCATGCTGGCAACATTGAGGTGGGGCACAGCATGATCTGCAAAGCCTACGCCATTCTCCTGGTGACACACGGACCCTCCCACCCCATCACCAAGGACTTAGAGGCAAGTGGCTTCTTGGGGCAAGTCTGGGCTCTCTGAAGATGAAAGCTGAGTGCTAGACTCTGCTTTTGGAAAGACCCTAGATTGCCTGCTAGACCAGAAGGGAATTCAGAAACGCTTAGACCGCTCCCCTTGTTTTACATCTGAGCAAACTGAGGCCCAGAGAAGGGGAGTAACCTGTCCTTGGTCACAAAGCGAGTGGATGGCAAAATCGAGGCTTGAGCGCTGGGAGGCTCCAAGCCTGGACTGAGAAAACCTGATGGTGTGCATGTGTGTGTAGCACGTACGTTAGAAAACGTGCCACGTGGAGTAGAGTCAGGGAGCACAGGCTCTGGGACCAGACTGCTGGGATCCAATTCCAGTTTGACCACTTTCCAGCTCTGTGGCTACAAATATTGAGTGTGTGGGCCTCAGTCTTCTCGTCAGAAAAATGGAGAAAAAAGGGTTAAGGTTGTGGCAAAGGTTCAATGAATTGATGTGTGAAAAGCACTCAGAGCAGTGTCTGGTGAGTGGCACGCTCTTCATAGCTGCTGGCTGGCTTTGTGCTTCGAGGGCTGATTTATTTGAAAGTGACGGGGTTCAGAGGACTGTCCTCAGGCAGTGGTACAGGGAAATAGGGCAGACTTCGGTGTCATAGAATGTATGTCAGTACATTAAGCTTGTCAAATACAAGTGTTTTTCATTGTATTCACTGCTCTAACCTCAGCCCCTCAACGAAGCCTGGCCCTTGATAAATATTTCTTGAATTACCATATGGGAGAATGAGGGTTTTTCTATGTGTCACATGCTGTAATCTTGCCGGCCGTTGTAAAGTACAAGGGAATCTCACCCATTTCGTGTATGAGGAAACTGAGGGCTGAAGGGATTAAGTCACTTGCCTGATGTCCCACAGTGTTGATGGGACTTAAGTTCAGGAACCAGGGTTCAAATCCAGGTCCCCACCTAGCAGTTCCTAAGAACAAACATTCTCTGCTGAGAGCATTCCCTCAAGCTACTCTCTCAGGGGTCTGACTCCCTCTTCCTAACAAATGGAGTCCACTGCCAGGACGTTAGACTCGCAGTGTATGAGTGTGTGTGTGTGTGTGTGTGTGTGTCCTCCGAGGAGGTACAGTTGAATCTCAGTGGCTGGGAGCCACTTACCCCATAGTCTGTCATTTCCAAAAGGGCCAAGGTAGGTCAGAAACCAACACATCCTGGGGGCTTGTCATCACTGTTTTCGGTGTATCCGTGTCCCACAGGCCATGCGGGTGCAGACGGAGATGGAGCTGCGCATGTTCCGACAGAACGAGTTCATGTACCACAAGATGCGCGAGGCCGCCCTGAACAACCAGCCCATGCAGGTCATGGCTGAACCCAGCAATGAGCCGGCGCCGGCTTTGTTCCACAAGAAACAATGAGGACCTGCCTGGTGGGAGAGGGCTGCCGTGGCTGGGGAACTGGGGAGACATTCTGGAGGTGGTGGGTTTCTGGGGAGACCCTTGATGAGGAAATCAGCGTAACGCTCAGCCTTGTTGCCGCGGGAATGTCCTACTCTTTTTTCCCAGTGTCATTTCGGTTCATTTCAACTCAGTTCAATTCAATTTAACCCTATCCCAGACCAGTCCAACTCCTCCTACAAATATTTATTGGGATAAATATTTATAGGGATAAAGAAGCTCCAAATGTAGCCGGAGAGGCAAAATGTAAACAATTAAAGCACAGTGTGATAATAAATGCAATGGTAAACTCTATGGAGAGAGGGGGTACAGTGGAGGGCATGTGTCTGGTGTGTGTGTGTGTGTGTGTGTAGTGGTGAGGGTGTCATGGAGGAGATGACATCTGAGCTAAGGGTGGCAGGTACCTGGAGTCTCAGGTGGCCGCTCACCTATCTGTGCAGGTGTCTCTGGAATATTCAGGATTTGCTGACTGGGATTGGTGATGTTCAGTTTCCTCAGGCGAGTGTGGAGTTATGAAGAAGAGACTGTCTTTGGGCCTTTCAGGTCCTACTCAGAGAACTGAAACTTCTTCAGAAGGGCACGTATGCAGAAGGAGGGCTTTGCCCAAACCACTTGAGGCCTCGGTTTAAAGTCTGGGTTCCCAGCATTATTCTGAAACTACTTCTAGAACACAGAGAGGGAGTGTTTCCTTTCCACACTCTCCCTGCCAAGCCTTGTGATTCCCGTGATGTGGGGCTACTTGGATAATAGCTGAGATTTTTCTGGCCATTGGCCTCCTAGGATTGGAGAAGTCTCTTCAGGGTGAAGTTGAGGGAGAAACTTGGAAACCCACATACCTGATGATCATGGGTCCAGCGGAATTGGCCTTTGCGTCTTTTATTTTGTCACGTGTGCCTGGGTGGCCTTTACCAGCTTAGAGTTCATCACTGGCCCCCAGTAAATCTCTATTTTTTAGTAATGAATAATTATGACTTCCCTTGCTTGATTTCTTTCATTGTCCATTCCCTGGGTCCTCTGCTTTCCTTACCAGAAGGAATGTCTAGTCTGGACTCTGCACACCTAGGTGAGGACCTCTCTGGGAGTGTGACCAACTTGCCCTCATCTCCTGGGAGGCTGCTCTGGTTTCCACCCAAGAGTGTGGGTCTTGGGAATCAACCAATCTAGTTGTCCCATTGGCCTGTTATCTTCTGGGATCCCAAACTTCTCACGAATGTTTTGGGGGATCCTGGACAAAAGCCCCCCCATTTGAGAGTGTCACCAAGTCTTCTCTACTCTCTGAGGCCACCCTTGACCCCAGAGCTCTAGCTAACATCTTGAGGTCAGGTGATCCCATCAGGCTCCATATTTGTCATCTGTGCCTAAAGCGTCAGTTCCTCCATCCCCACCCTTTCGTCCTCAGAATGATCCACTGCCTCCCTTGTAACCTGACCAACAGCTCTGCCAATGTGCCAAAAACTTTGTCCAAAAACTCTGCAAAGGTGCCACCTCTTTGCGGAATACTGGCACCTGGCACTTGGCTGTTCATTGAGGACACCTGCTGCTTCAGAATTTTCACAGGGAGACTGACAGTTCTTCTAAGCTCATGTAAGGATGGCACCAGCCCTCTGCCAGGGACCTAACTGTGCCAGTTCAAATGGTCTCTCTTCTATCCTCATATGAAACCTTCCCCCAAACCTCTTCCCTTCTTTGTCACTGTCACCTGCCACACCGCTGGTCATTCCCCCACATTCAAGGTCTTCTTTTCCGTCCCCTCTTCCTCAGATTTGGTGTCTTCGAAGTCCACTTTCACAAACCATCTAAACCACTTGTTTTACAGATTCTTCATTTACTCAATTCCAGGTGTCTTTCCATTTCCCCCATTAAAACCCTCTCTTAGTTACACCCTGGACACTGTCATTCCCCATAATTCCTCCATTTTTTGGCTGCCCTCTGTGGCACGCGGAATCCTAGCTCCCCGACCGGGGATCGAACCTGTGCCCCCGCGCAGTGGAAGGGCGGAGTCTTAACCACCGGACCGCCAGGGAATTCCGAATTTCTTCATTTTTGATGTCTGACTCTCTGGTCATTGCTTCCCATCTGTTCACTTCTCTTTTTCCTCCACCCCTGATTCCTAGATGGCATCGTATTTTCTCCAGGGTGTCCCCCCTCCTCCTGTCTTCGCATCCTTCCAGATAACCAGGGCATCAGCCTCTTTTTCTTTTTGCCCATCCCCCCTTCCTACTGGGCAGAGTCCAGGCCTGGATGAGTTCAGCTGTCTTGTTGTTCCTCTGTTGCACCTGGAGGTCTGAGCACAGCCGGGAAAATGGCACCTCTCAGCTCAGGTGCACCCACGGCCTCTTCTCCAACCTCAGCTGGCCTTGGGGTGCAGCCCAGGCGTGCTCCCTGTGCTTCTCCCTTTGCCCAGTGGTTACTTCGGGTCCTCACTCCTGTCCTCGAGCGAGTCCTCTGCTTTCAGCGGAACCTCATCTCCTGCTTCACCCGGAGGCCAGGAGATGGGATTCCTCCATTTCCTCTTCCCGCGTTCACACATGCGTCTGTGTTCATCCTTCCCGCTTCCGTCTCGCACCAGTGGAATGAGAGCCCCTCTCTTCCAAAGCCAAACACTCCACCTGTGCTTTGGACCCCATCCCTTCCTAGGTCCTTGGGGCCTTGCTTCCCGTTTATTCCTTCTCACCCTGGATTCTTCACATTTCTCTGTCTACTGGCTTCTTCAAAGCAGTTAATAGATGTGCTGGGGAAACTCTGATCATAATCTTCAAGGCTGAGTTTTTTTTTTGTTTTTTTTTTTCGCGGTACGCGGGCGTCTCACCGTTGTGGCCTCTCCTGTGGAGGAGCACAGGCTCTGGACGCGCAGGCTCAGCGGCCATGGCTCACGGGCCCAGCCGCTCCGTGGCATGTGGGATCTTCCCGGACCGGGGCACAAACCCGCATCCCCTGCCTCGGCAGGCGGACTCTCAACCACTGTGCCACCAGGGAAGCCCAAGGCTGAGTACTTTTACAAAAGGCTTTGTCCCCCGCAGTTATTATCTGCCTTCCTTTACTTTCCATTTCTTCCTGAACCCACTGCAGCCTGGCTTCCTGAGTCCATGAATGTGGCTCTTCCCACGGTTGACTCTTGGGGGGACTTTTCAGCCCTCGTGTTATTTGGCTTCTCTGCCTCAGTTGGCATCACAGCCCTTGACTTCCGGGCACCACATCCTTTGTGATGACCCTCCAATGAGGTTTCTCCCCTGGCCCCGTTTCCCTCCTGCCCCTGGCATTTCCTGGAGCTGGTTTTGTCCATTCGGGTCACTCTTAGTTTGTCCTCATCTCTCTCTGCACACCCTCCCCCATGAGCTCGGCCAGGCCCTTCGTTTAATCGCTGCCGTGAGGCTGATGTCCTTAAATCTGTATCCCTTGACCTTGCTCCGCATACCCTCAGACCCGCATACCCTCTTGAACGTTCTGCAGGCCCATCAAACTTGGCGTGTCCAAAAGGAAGCTCTTTCTCTTTCCCTTCTCTCCACCCCGACACCTGTTCCTGCTCAGCACTGCCCTCCTTCCACCCCTGAGAAGAACATCTGACTTCTAGTCACTTCCTGAGTATCTACCGCATCGGAGACGTTAGTCAGGTCCCTTCAGTCACGGGTCCCCGGGTGGCCCATGTTCTTCTGTGCCTCTCTGAGTTTTGAAACATTCTCTCTAAAATACCCGAAACCTGCCAACTCGTATTCATCGTTCAACACCCACTTTGGAAATCACCCCTTCTGTGAAGTCTTCCCTGAAAGCCTCAGAGTCAGCTGGCTGCCTGTCGGAGTCTGTCCTAGTATCCTTGAGTCTCCCATCATCACACTCCCCTCATGGCCCTATAATTGCCTTTTCACTTGTCTGCCTCCAGCTTCAGATCGTGAGGCTCTGGAGGACGGGAGCTTCGTTCCTTTATTCATCTTTCTATCCCCAGAACCTAGCACAGGTCCTGGGACATAGTAGGTGGTCAGTTAATGTGTATTGAATGAATGAATGAATAAGTGAATGAATTCGCTTAGATCAGAGCAGAAGAGACATGAAACTGTGTATCTCGAGTTTTTATGTTATTGCAGTCCACGGAGGCCATTAAATTTTCTGTATTTCCAAGCAAATGTGTGTGGCTTCTTTCTTTCTGACAGTCTATTCATAGAACCCTCTGTCATGATGGAAATGTGTTCTATCTGTGGCCAATACAGTAGCCACTAGCAACATGTGACAATGGAGAACTTGAAATATTCCTAATGTTAGTGAAAAACTGAACTTTTAATTATTTCATTTCAATTATAATAGCTAATGTGGTTAGTGGTTACTGTATTAGACAGTGCAGTTTTAGAGAATCCTTCAGTGCAGTTCTCAAGATTATGGACACTGACACAAATTAAGTTCATATCAGCTCTCCTGATATTAGCTAGATGACCGTGGACTGGTTATCTCATCCATGCCTCAGTGTCCTTATTTCTACTTATCACATAGTGTTGCTATAAGAATTACATTTTTGGGCTTCCCTGGTGGTACAGTGGTTAAGAATCCACCTGCCAGTTCAGGCAACACAGGTTTAAGCCCTTGTCCAGGAAGATCCCACATGCCGTGGAGCAGCTAAGCCCGTATGCCACAGCTACTGAGCCTGTGCTCTAGAGCCACAACTACTGAGCCCACGTGCCACAATTACTGAAGCCCGCGCGCCTAGAGCCCGTGCTCCGCAACGAGAGAAGCCACTGCAGTGAGAAACCCGCGCACCACAATGAAGAGTAGCCCCTGTTTGCCGCAACTAGAGAAAGCCCACGCGCAGCAACAAAAACCCAACGCAGCCAACAATAAAAAATAAATTAATTTTTAGAAAAGAATGACATTTTTTACATGTAAGGCTCTTAGAACAGTGCCTGGCCCATCGTAAGTGGTCCATGAGCATTCCAACCATGCTTCTATCAGGGTGTCCCTTCTCCTACTAAGAAAGTGGAGGTGAAGGGTAGAGACAAGCAGTGGTATGCTGGACCAGCTCGAGACAGCCAACCACATACACTTCTTCCCACCTCTGCATCTATCAACATCATGGTGATAGCCCGCCATTAGCCACAGTGGGAATATTTACATCATGGTAATCGGTTTAACTCTAGAAGAACACATTAATTTGTAGTGTTGTCAATCTATAAATATGGGGTTTGCTACATAACTCTAGCAGAGCAGATACTTAGAAAGACCATTAAAGAAATCTTTACTTCAGCTGGGGTGAACTCTGCATTCTGAAACCTCTATCCCGCAGGGCCTCACAAACAAGTCTAAGACCCTGATTACTACCCCTCAGACTAAGCCACTTGTTCACTGCCCCACCAGTGTATTGACAGACACATGTATTAAAGGCCAGATATAACCACTGGTTGGGAAGATTGCTCAGGGCTTACTTCTCAAGGATGCAGAAGGGAATCTGTATGGAGGCCCTTGGGGAAGAATCTGTTTCTCGTCTTTTTCAGATTCTAAAAGCTTCTTCTAGAATGCCTACACTCCTTGGTTTGTGGCCCCCAGTCAACAACACACCACTCCTTCTCTGACCCTCCTGCCTTCCTATTTACTGACAAGAATACTTGTGATTCCATTGGGTCCACTGGGATAATCCAGGATAATGTTCCCTTTTCAAGGTCTTCGCCTTAATCACATCCGCAAAATCCCTTTTGCCATGTGTCACTGGTCTGGGGGGCAGCATGGGGTCATCTTTGGAGGCCATCATTCTGCCTAGCACAGCAGTCTTGTTATCAAGCCCTCAGACCAGTCATGCAGACACAGCAGCAAGCAGCAAGCAGAAGGCTTGGGACTCACATCCCGATCTCCAGGCACCAGGAGAATGAACCTTCCTTCCCATCCATCACATTGACAGCCATGTCCAACTTACCTTCTTTCCCTTCCTCATTCACCCAGCTTGAACCTATGATGGTGCAGCATTTCCCGACCCACAGTGGTTTGCTGGTAAACATTCAGCAACTAAGTTAAGAAGAACCCTGATTGGTAACGTTTGTTGATTTTTCTCAGTGTAACTATTCTCACCATGGCCAGTGCCAAGCTCCCAAGCTGTATGTTGAGTCAGGAGCTGGTCCTAGCTGCCTCCAGTACCCCATGCGACCCAGGCCAGGCGGTCGGCCCCTTGCTGGGGCCCTTCTGAACTGGAGAAGGAGTCCCTGCCCTTCTCTGGGAATAAAAGCTCTCGGTCTGTGACCCTAGAGATGCTGGTAGTCAGACTCTCTGCTGCCTGGAAAGTTCTGGGAGACCACAGCTGGCATCGAGGGAGAAAAAGGAGTTGACAAGGAGAGAGAGAAGTATTGATGACGTTCTTGTAAGGCTTCGGATCCACTCCTGCTTGACAGTTACATGAGTCAGTGAACTACCCCATCCCACCTTTAATTTTGGCCTAAGCCAGTTTATGTGGGTTTCTTTTTCTTTTTTAACTTTTAATTAATTTATTTATTGGCTGCGTTGGGTCTTCACTGCTGCGCACAGGCTTTCTCTACTTGCGGCGAGAGGGAGCTACTCTTCGTTGCGGTGCGCGGGCTTCACATTTTGGTGGCTTCTCTTGTTGCGGAGCTCGGCCTCTAGGTGCGCGGGCTTCAGTAGTTGTGGCACGTGGGCTCAGTAGTTGTGGCTCAACAGGCTTTAGAGCGCAGGCTTACTAGTTGTGGCTCACGGGCTTAGTTGCTCCATGGCATGTGGGATCTTCCTGGACCAGGGCTTGAACCTGTGTCCCCTGCCTTGGCAGGCGGATTCTTAACCACTGCGCCACCAGGGAAGTCCTAAGTGGGCTCCTTTGATTCGCAGCTAAAGGAATTCCCATTGTACTAGTTTGTCTCCGTCTTCCCTTCCCTACGTTCCTTCTCCACCCTTCTCTGCCCGGCTCTGCGCCCAGGAGGGCTGACTTCTGCTTTCTTGTTCAGCCAGTGGGAGGCACCGGCAGGAGATGGGATGGTAGAAGGAGAGAGAGGTGGGTGCTATTCCCCACCACGTTTCCTCTTCCCTGGCCCCTCCCTGCCTAACCAGCGCCTGTTGGGTGGTTCTCGAAGGGTCCCAGCTCTCACTGAGCTCCAGTAATGCTGTCCTCCAGGTTGCCGCTTCAGGCCCATGGGTGGTAATGGTTTTCTGTGGTTGCGGGTCCCTGGGTGCCTCACCTACCCCATAAGCTCCCCTTATTCAAACCACACCTTTGTATATGGTGCTTTCATTAAATTCTCATCAAGAAAACCCTTTTGAGTGAGGCTTATTTCCTGCTGATACATCCCTGACATGTATCTTTCTTTTTTTAAAAAAATTCAAGTATAGTTGATGTACAATATTATATAAGTACAGGTGTACAATATAGGGGTTCACTATATAGGGAGTAATTTTTAAAAGTTATACTCCATTTATAGTCATTGCAAATACTGACTGTATTCTCCATGTTGTGCGGTATATCCCAGTAGCCTATTTTATATATAATAGTCTGTACCTTTTACTTCCCCGCTCCTGTATTGTTCCTCCCCTCTGCCTCGTCCCCACTGGTAATCACGAGTTTGTTCTCTCTGTGAGTCTGCTTCTTTTCTGTTATACTCACTAGCTTGTTGTGTTTTGTAGGTTCCACATAGAAGTGATGTCATACAGTATTTCCCTGACATATACCTTTCCAATTTACTTCTCACACCTAGTCACTAGATCCCATTGACTCTAATTCCTAAATGTTCGTGAACCTTTCCACTCTGCTCCATCCTCACAGGCACTGCCTTGGTTCGGGTCCCCAACATCTCTTGCCTGGACTATCGCCGCTGGGTCTTCATGGTCTGTCTGTATTCAGTTATGGCCCTCTCTCTGATCCCTGACGCCACGGCCAGAATAAGTTTTCTACAGTGCATTTAGTACCATGTTCCTCTTGCAGCTGAAAACTCTTCAATGATTCCCTGTGGTCTCCAGGGTCAAGTCTAAACTCCTCACCAGAATATTCACGACAGAGACTCTGTGTCCTTCTCAGCCTCATCTCTTGCCAAGCCTCCATTTATACCACACCTCCCTGCCAAGCAAACACACTCAGATGCTTTGAGAGTCGGCTGAAACGTCACTTCCACTGAGACATTTTCTGAGGCAGACAGGCTCTGGTGATTGTACATATCAGGATCACGGCACGGATCATACTGTCGCCATGTGGATTATGGGTTGGTCTCCCTGCTAGACATCAAGTCTCCCAGGAATTACTGTCTCCTCAGAGCTTAGCATTGCCCAGCCCTGATCTGGCTGAATGAGTCTAGGTTGTAGAGAAGATACATGTAATTCCACATCTCTGTGTTTTACTGGTAAGAAATACTACAACAGAAATGTCTACTTTTGTGTGGATATAGACACCAAAAGTGACTCTTTACAAGTCAATCCGCTGTCACAGGGGAAGAGCCGTCTCTGGTAGTGGGACGCCCACAGGACAGGCGGAGGGAAGAGGGAGGGTCAGAAGAGACTAGGGGTCCAATTAAAAATAGCTGATACCGTCAACAGCCGTTTATTCAATTTATTTAAAGCAGGCTTCGGGCCCAGATTTCTCTAGGCACCTGTACGATATCCAAATTCAGCATTTAAAGTGAATTCTCCTTTTCAGGCAAAAACATACAAACAGCACCCTCCTAAATCCAGAGCTGTTCCCAGTTAGGAGGAGACTTTAGGAAGTTTGTCAGATCCCTAGAGGCTTTGCTGAGGAGAAGACCTTATTTCTACTACTTTCTGCCTCCTGTGTCTTAAGAGTCAAAGAACCTCAGGTGCACCATTTATCAGCTGGGTGGTCCTAAGCAAACCCTGTTTCCTCCCTGTGCTTCATCTGCTCACAGAGGTTAATTTCTCTGGGCAGTAACAGAGCTTCTGCTACTAAAAGTCTAAATGTCAAACCCAACCGCAGTTCCCTAGGAATCCAAGTGGCAATGATGACATGTTTTATTTGCATGGTACTGGCATCATTTCACGGGATCCTTACAAAAGCTATGAGAGAAGGTGTTGTATTGCCCATTTTACAGATGAGAAAACTGAGGTCCAAAATCATGGATTAGTTAACTAGAACCGTGCCTTCAAGCCCACTATTTTTACTTGAAATCATCTGCTTTTTAAAAAGTCATTGCTCATTTAAAAAAAGTAGTTCCACAAAATTAGTTCCTTGTAAAAGATTCAAACAATAAAAATAATGCAAAAAGCTCTCTTGACCTCCCACCCAATTCCTGTTCCTGCCACAGAAGTCATGGCTATTATCTGGTGTTCCAGCCATCCATGGTCATAGACATATCTGTATATCTATATAAATAGATAATTTTGTTTCGTATTTGAATAAAATTTACATGATATTGTACTGTTGATATTGTTCTGAAACTTACCTTTTTTTTTTTAACGCTTGGTCTTAGAGATAGTCCTATAACAGTACATATAGATCTACTCGTCCATTTAATCTACCGAAGGTTATTTCAGAGTGTGGCCATAGCACAGTTTATCTAATCCATTTTTTACTGATGGACATTTGTTTCCAGTTTTTGGCTGTTGCATTTTTTATATGCTTTTTTGTGCATGTGTTTAAACACAACTCTAGGGCGATGTACGACAGTGGCATTGCTAGGTGCTAGGAAATTCACATTGAAAATATTAACGGATACTGCTAAGTGGTGCTCCAAATGGGCTGTACCAGTTTACGTCTCCACCAACTGATGGGAGAGCCATTCATCACATCCTTGCAAACACTGGATGTGGTCAATCTTTTCACGTTTTACTAGTTTGATTTGTAAAATGATATCTCATCTTACATCCCTCCTCTGTGATTGACAGTGAGACTAAGCATATTTCATATTATGAATTCCCTGTATATGTCCTCAACCCACTTTTCCATTGACTTGTTGGTCTTATTGATTTGGGGGAGGTTTTTATATTCTGTCTATTAACCTCTGTTATGTAAGCCACAAATGCATTCTCCCACATTATTGCTTCTTTTTGGAAACTGTGTTTACAGTGTCTTTCTTTCATATCAAATTTACAATTTGTAAGGTGGTAAAATGAATTAATCTTACCCTTCGTGGATGTTGCACCTTGTTTAAGATGGTCTTCTATACTTCAAGTTATTTATCTACCATCACATCTATTTCTAATATTTCACATTTATTCATTTAGCTCTTTAGTTCATCTGGAATTTATTTTGTGAATGGCATATTGTAGTCTCCTATTAGTTGTATTTTCCCCTGTATCTTCCAACTCTGAGTTCTTACTGAAGCTCTGAAGCACTTTCCTTAAGTCTGCCCTAGTTCCTGAAATAATTGTCTCCCATTTTTCCCCCCAAGATCCTGCTCCATATGGAAGAAGGAGGGCTAACATATGGGGAAAACTGTAGAGCAAGGAAGGAAGAACTTCATCCAATAGACTGGTGCAGATAAAAAGCCAGAGAGAGGGAAAGAGTACTTTCAGCTGTGCGGTTTAGGAAGCCTTCTTGGAGGAGGTGGCACTTAAATTATCAGAGGAATGAGAGGTTGTTTAACTCGATTGGAGTGTATATTATAGGAAGGGTGTAAAGCTAGGTAAGGTGGGACAGGACATAATGGAGCAAAGTTCGGCAACCTATGGTCCATGAGTCAGATCCAGCTGCCACATTTTTTTCTTTGGCTGCACTGCACAGCATGCAAGAATCTTAGTTCCCTGACCAGGGATTGAACCCACGCCCCTGCGGTGAAAGCACGGAGTCTTAACCACTGGACCTCCAGGGAAGTCCCCACCTGTTTCTATATGGTGTGCGAGCTAAGAATGGTTTTCCACGTTTAAATGGTTGAAAAAAATCAAAAGAAGAACAATATTTTATGACATAGGCAAATGATACGAAATTTAAATTTCAGTGTTCATAAATAAAGTTTCATGGGAACACAGCCATGCCCACCTGTTTGGGTATTGTTCTGTGGCTGCTTCAGTGCTACAACAGCAGAATTGGGGAGCTGTGGCAGAGCCTGGGTGGTCCACAAAACTGAAAATATTTTCTTTCTGGCTTTTTACAGAAGAAGTTTACTGATCCCTGTTACAGAGCCTTGAATGCAGGTTGAGGAGTTTGACTCTTTATGTATAAGGCAACGAACTAGGGTGCATTATGATCAGTGCTGTTTTCAGGGAAGATGACAATTTGTGGGGTACAGATTCGCAGGTGAGAGAGAGAGGCAGGGAGATGCCACAGTGGCCCGTGAAACAATGCAAGTAACAAGTAACGGGGTTTCAACCCCAAAAGAGGGAAGGTAGGAAAGGTGACAGACTCATTCATTCATTAAAGCATCTCTGTTGAGAGCTTTCTGTGGTCTGGGCACCATTCTGAGAGCTGAAAGATATAAGGTAGAAATGCCCGAGCTTGGTAGCTCTTTGGGTATGGGAAATGAGCTCTGTGTTCATTTGCTAAGGATGCTGTAACCAAGTACTACCGACTGGGCGGCTCAAACAACAGACATTTATTATCTCAGAGTTTTGGAGGCCAGAAGTGTAAGATCAAGGTGACCAAAGCTACGCTCCTTCTGCAAGAGGTAGGGAAGGATCTGGTCCAGGTCTCTCTCTTAGCTTCTGCTAGTTCCTCGGCTTGTGGTTGCATAACTCGTCTCCACATGGCAGACTCCCTGTGGGTGTATGTGTTCAAAAATTTCTCCTTTTTATAAGGACACCAGCCATATTGGATTAGGGACCCACCCTACTCCAGTATGAGCTCATTTTAACTTAACTGATTACATCTGCAATGACTATGTCTGAATAAGGTCACAGTCTGGGTAGTGAGGGCTGGGACTTCGACATGTGAGTTTTGGAGAGATGCAACTCAACCCATCACAGCTACCAGAGCCTGGTACAAGGTGCCGTTTGGAGAAATCCCTCTTCTCCCATATTCTGCTTCTGCCCGCAGCATGGAGGGAATTTCTACCTGAGATTCCTCTGTCTGCTTCTGGAAGCTTCTCACTCAGCCATCCTCTAGGAGGGAGAATTGTCCCTGGGTGGGCCAGTGCCCGATCTTTTTGTTCATGTCCCCTGGTGGGTGAGGCTGCTGTGAGCATAGCATCCCTTTGCCTGCCCAGTGTTTCTGCTGCCTCTGTCCCCATGGGGGTGACCCAGCACACAGCCCCTCTAGTTCCAGCTCCTTGCCATGTGGCTGACTGGGACAGCTCATTCCAGGGCTGCTCTACAGATCCAGCCAAATCATGTGTCCCTTACAGGGTCACCTGAGTGGGCAGTCCGGGGTCTGCTTTCAGGCTGAGAATCAGACCTGACTCCGTAGGATGGAATGTGAAGATGATCAAGATTTACAAAAATAGAGGTGATCGGCGTTCAATAACCACATCAATGAAAAGAGGAAAACACACTTTTTCAAAACAAAGTTCACTTTATTACATTAATTGTATATACTGAAAGGATATGAAATGCAGACTTGTCTAAATTTTCTTGCTGATTCTCTTGAAGACGATGTCACCCAGTGTCATGGTCTGAAAGCCAGAAAAGACATCATGAAACGCTCACCTGATGTTGAATTGTAAATGATAGTTAAGCCCCCAGTATGCTAACATATGTAGTAATTCAAAGACTCCTCTGTTTGCTATAGGACCAGAGGAAGGGTTGGCAATCTTTTCTAAAATCCCATTGGCCACTTTACTTCCTCACGTGCAGAGTTGTCCCGCCTTTTACTGGATTCCTTCCTATATCAATGACTGTTATAGCAAGACCATCCAAACCAGTCCAATCTGATCCAATTTCTCAAAGTTTCATTGAGCACCTACTATGGACCAAACATGTGTTGAGCACTGAGGACAAGTGTATGGGGAAACACCTGGGCATCCAGCCTGGAACTTAGTAGGTAGTGCATAATTTCCCTCCCAAAGCTGTAGAGCCTATAAAAACACTAGATTCATTGGATCCATAAGTGTTTGAGTTTTTGAGGGTTGCTCCTTTCTCCCCCAGCCCTTCCCTCCTGCTGATTCTCTTGAACAAGACTATGGAAATGATGTGGGGTGATGTCATCAGGGTGAAAAGGCAGCCCTTTGCTTTCAACAGCAATGAAATGGAACGGAAAGATCTAGGTTTGAACCCTAGTTCTACAACTCATTAGCTGGATGACCTTGGACAGTTCAACCTGTCTGTTAAGTCCCCCATCCTGCCTCCCTCACAGGAGATGAGAGGAATAGGGGCAATGGAACATAGCAAAGACATTGGCCAGGACTGAGTCCAGGACAGCTTATCTACCACTGCCCTGCAGGTGCCTCTCTCTGCTGTGAATGTGCTGGGGACCGCAAATTTCATGGTTGACCCTCTCTCTCTCGTTGAGGGATTTCTCCCCTTGAGCAGCGTTCTGCCTCTGTTACTCCCCAAAATACAACCTGGGGGCAAGGAAGAGCCGGGGGGACTATCACTGCAGGAGAGACACTGTGTTATTCACCCCCATATGGGGGAGAGGACGTGGCCGACAGCCGGACGCCAAGGGTGACGTGGCACACACAAACCGGAGTGTCAGATCCATAAGCTGCCATGAAATTGCCGAGAATACGATTCTCCTTATAAATGCCCAAAGGGCAAAGGCATTTATTGAGTTCCCTGGGCTTGCAAGGCAGATGGAGGCCTCTGTGTTCATTGGTTAGTGACGCAGAAGGGAAGGGTTATGGCTGACAATTACTGCAACGTCATAAAATAGAAAAAGCAATGAAACAGCCCAACTTTCTGCCAGACCAAGCCTTCCTTGAGCGTGGGTGCTGCGTGCATGGGAAGGTTGCTCCGTGAATCAGAGGACCACAGGTGGGAACGAATGGATTTCTGTCCTCCAGCCCGTGAGCGAGACTTGTGTCCACATCCCAGCAGAGTCTAAGAAGTGTGACCTGTGCTGGTGGCTTTGCACGACGCTGTGTCTCCTACCAGGCTCCTCTCCTACCCCATCCTATTTGGGTGTTGCGGGAGGAAGGGGAGAGGAGGCAGGGGATGGCAGTGAGGAAGGAAGGAAGTGGGGGAGGTAGGAGTGGTCGACCCTGACCAGGAAAGTGGTGGTGGAAGGACAGCCTGAAGGAACAGGGAGAGGCAGGGAAGCACCAGCTGGGGCCGCCACCAGCACATGGGGGGCTTTTGGTGAATTAGAAAAGTGTGCCCCTTCCTTAAGACACCATACTTCTCTATTGGAAAACTGCCTTAACACACTGCACTGGTTTTATTAGAACAAAATGACTTACTAGCATCCATCGCAAGCCAGTAAGAAATGTACAAAGCTCCCCCGTCTACAATAGGAGCTGGCTTCTCCTAGGGGCGTGCAGTGTATCACCGTGGACTGCTGCCCTGTGAGACAGATCCAGCTCAGAGGAACCCTAGCTCTGCCATTTCCTGGTGGTATGATTGCCTCAGTTTCCCCATTAAGAAAATTCAGTGTTGGTGGGAAGATTTGAGATAATGTGTGAAAGCTTCCTGGGCACAGTGGATGCTCAGTAAGTGGTAGCAGAGATTGACCCCTGGCCCCAAGCACGAGGAGCCACGAGTCAGAGTGTCCACTTACGCTGATGGCTGTGTCACCGTTGAATTCAGTCACGGACTTGACGCCTTTGAGAGTTGTCACCAGTTTATTCTCACCTTCCAGCTGGACCACCGCCTGCATGGGACAGAAGGAACGGCCTGGGAGGAAGGGTCTGCGAGGGAGTAAACCTCTCGCTAATGAGGTTGGCTACCCTGCATAGGTCTCTGCTTGCAACAACCAAACCCTGTTCTCTGGCTCTGAACGGAAGTGGGGTGCATGTAAGAACTGAAGAAAATGGCAGGGCTTCTTTTGCCAGACTTTTCATCTATGGGATGTGATCTAGGAGTCAGCGTAAGACCCCTAAGCTGTCTCAAATCAAACACAAATAAAATTGATTCAAGTCGCAATCCTCCAAGCCAATGGAGGGAGGGGGTAGCAAAATTCAAAATCCTGGCCAGTTGGAAGAACACATATTTTTGCTTTGTATTATTTTATACTATTCCTTCTAGCACCTTTATCTTTCCTCTGGCGGTCTCCTTTCCACGCATCCAGGAAGAGGTAACAGAAACCCAGCATGGAGCAGAAGACACTGGCCAACGTTAAAATGTGCCTCCAAAACGGACAATTGTGAAAGGCCTGTGGTAAAACCCATGACAGTCTGCCCCTTACCGTGGGCCGTATAAGAGAATTTCCCATCTAAAATTTATCACACATTTCCTGACCTGTAATGTTGTATCTAGAGAAGCAGAAATCAAGAGCCATCAGAAGAGGTAAAAAAAAAGATCAACAGTTGTGTGGAGACAGATGTACAAAGCTGTCTGGGGTCAGGGGATGTTGGGGGAGAGGAGTGAAGATGGCCACTCAGTGGTACTGGGGGTGCTGGGGTGTGTGGGGTTTCGGACGGAGGAACAGAGGCCCTTTGTGGGGGGCGCCCCCCTGCCTGGATCTCCCTGCCACCGCCTGCCCACCACTCACACATCCCACACCCAGCTCTCATCACACACCTTAGCCACAGCCCAGCAGAGGTGACACCACCCTGCCCGCTGCCTTTGTTCTGGGAAGGGCGACTGTGCCCATTTCACAGACGAGGTAGCAAAGTCTAGGGGCTCATTGACCAGCCCACAAGGCTTGGTCTGAAGGCCTGCTTTGGTTCTTTGGTGTCGCAGGCACCTCCTTCAGGAAGTCTGTCCCCATGACCACCAGCTCTAGGCTCAGCAAAGCCATTTCCTTTGGCTCACGGATGACCTCAGGGCTCTGTTAGGGGTTTTGCACAGACTGTCACTTGCCCGTTGCTGGGCCTGGGAGATTCTGAGTCTAAGACGCCCGCTCTGGGCCTGGTTCCCCATACCCTCTATATGGGAGAGCTCGGACCCTTGGGCCAGAGCTCCTCCAGAGGGTCGCAGGAAACTGGGAGCTTCCCTAAGAGCTTCTTCCTTAAGAGCTGTCTTTGTCTCTCTGCCTCTCACCCTGGCAGTGGGTTCAGAGATAGGGTATCAGCAGTGGGAATTGTGAGGTGGGAGCGTTGAGGGAGGAAGCCTGGGACCAGGCTCCAGGGAAAGTTCTGGAAGCAGAGGGTGGCTCGAGGGGGCACCTCCTACCTTGACCTTCTCCCCAGTCAGGAATTCTATCTCACACTCCTCCCCCAAGTTGAACTCGTTCTGGATCACTTTGGAGCCAGTGGTGACGGTGAACTTGAAGTGGTTCCCATCATGCACGACTTCTGACATCCCCTTGATGTCCTTCCCCTTCTGGATGAAGTCATCAGGCATACCTGGTGGAAAGCACTGGAAGTTCAGAGGTGGGCAGAGGTGGGAGCTGCAAGGTCACAAGAGAAACCCCGTGATGTAGAGGGGGAGGGGAGATGCCGTGTTTTCCCGGAGGCCCCAGCACTTTCTGGAGTCCTGTGAGCAGTGTGGGTTTTGACCTCTGAAAGGGAAGGTCAGTGGCCTGACCTGGCCTGATCTCATGCACCTGCTATCTTGCCAGTTGGTTTATAAGAAAAACACACCCCTCTGCCCAGGGGAAGCTTTTCTCGGCTGAGCACCTGCTTCTTACTTGCTCTCCCTCTTCGTTCCTCCTACTTTAAAGCCTTCAGACTTTGCTCTTTTGAGTGTAAAGGATTTTGTCCTCCACATTCAGGGGACCATCCAGCTTGTCTCCCAAGCCAGGTCCCCCCCGAGAGTGGAAGGGGAGCTCTGAATAATTATGCCAGAACAGCAGGCACACACCCGGCCTGTGCCTGGCAAACCTATGTCCCCTTATCCTTACCTCCACCTCTGCCATCGAGGCTCCTGAGGAAGATGGACAAGGTGTCCCTTGCCCGGGGACAGAGCTTTACGAATTTCAGAGCATGTCTATGTTGTTACATGAATTGAGCTTCATGAAAACCAGGTGCATTGACAGCGGTGGGGAGGGTCCTGTTGCCCAAGCGAGGGATGCAGGACACAGAGAGGTGTTATGACGTGCCCTACAGGAGAAGGTCCTAGCTCTCAGCTTCCCCGAATCTCCTCCTCTCTTTGCCTCTGCTGTCTTCCCCACCCTCTCCTCTCAGCATCCTTCCTTGTCCCCCTGCCCCTTTGCTCCCTCCCCCTGGAGGACACTCCCCTCCCCCAGCCCCACAGGGGACACCTGCCATCTCCCAAGACTCAGCCAAGGCTCGCCTTCGCTCCTCCCAAGGCTTCCCTTGATGCCCTCCCAGGACCACCACATCCTCCTGGAAGTGACCCGGTGGGGTGGGGCGAAGGGATTTTAAATGTGTCTCCGGGAACTAGAGCCGGCTTCAAATCCCAGCTCAGTTTGGGATTACTACCTGTGTGACCCCGGTTGGGATTACTTCACCTTTCAAGGCCTCAATTGCCTCAATTACAAAGTGGGAAAAATAATAGTATCCAACTCAGAGTCTTTTGGTGAGGCATTAACAGGACGCTGCCTGTTCAGGGCTCAGCCTCAGGACACGTTAGAGCATGCTTGATCGCATTTATTTCTTCTCTTTTTCTCTAAATTGTGACCTTGGAAACGTGGCTCATTGTTATCCATCTCCGTGGTATCTGCCCAGCACAGCACTCATCTCAGCGTGCGGTTGGCCTTGAATCAAAGTTTGTTAGAAGAATGAATAAATGGGGCTTCCCTGGTGGCGTAGTGGTTAAGAATCTGCCTGCCAGTGCAGGGGACACGGGTTCGAGCCCTGGTCTGGGAGGATCCCACATGCCGCGGAGCAACTAGGCCCGTGAGCCACAACTACTGAGCCCGCGCGTCTGGAGCCTGTGCTCCGCAACGGGAGAGGCCGCGATAGTGAGAGGCCCGCGCACCGCGATGAAGAGTGGCCCCCACTCGCCGCAACTGGAGAAAGCCCTCGCACAGAAACGAAGACCCAACACAGCCAAAAATAACTAAATAAATATTTTTTAAAAAAGAATGAATAAATGAATGAACGAGTGAATGAACAGGGTCACACAATGAGGTACCAGTAGAGGTGGCTTCAATCCAGATCAGACCCTAGCTCAGTGCTATTTCCACTTGCCTAAGGCGTAGCCTTGCGCAGGGAGGACTAGCATGTGCTTTGAAAGTAACAGAACAGGACCCCTGGTCTGTGTAAAGCTTGGACCGGTCCTCGCATCCAGACCTCAGGACCCCAAAGGGCCACCACGTGTAGGACCAGACCGTCATGGCCATGGCCCCCAGCCTTGGCCCAGCACTCACCGACTGCCTTCATGAAGGTCTCGAAGTTTTCCTGGCTCTGCATTTGGTACTTGCCGGAGAAGTTCATGGTGGCGGCGAAGATCCCTTCAGAGCTGAGTCAACAGCTCTGCTGGCAGGGCTGCCAGCGTGGGCTGGTTTATAGGGGGCTCCTTCCCCTTCAAATGTAGGCCATAGGTCAGCCGCTGTCGACTCCTTTATGGCCAGGTTCAAACATTAACTCCTGAGAGCAATGGTCAACGCTTAAAAAAAACTAGTTTGTGCACAGCAGTGATTTGCTCCAATTCAGCAAACCTTGATGAGTGCCAATCAGGTGCAAAGCCCTATGGCTCTGCAGACTTTAAGGTGCTGCTATCCCATGAAATGTGTGTGTGCGCGTATGTGTATGCATACGTACCTACACACGCATATATGTGTGTGTGTGTGTGTGTATATGTATGTATACGTATATACGTGGAGATGTGTATGTGTACGTGTGGATCTAGATTTAGACGCTCAGAAAAATACCAAAGAATCCCTTTAATCTCAAAACCTCACCTTAGTTACCTTGTGATCTCTTCTCATTTTTATCATCACACTAAGTTAATTTTTACCAAGTTGTCATCAGTCCCTAGAGCTGCTTTGTATTCTGGGAATTCCTCACAGGCTCCTCCACAGTCCAAATCAATCTCCTTTTGGCGACTTTCCTGGTGATGCAGTGGTTAAGAATCCACCTGCCAATGCAGGGGACACGGGTTCGAGCCCTGGTCCGGGAAGATCCCATATGCCGCAGAGCAACTAAACCCGGGCGCCACAACTACTGAACCTGCGCTCTAGGGCCCGTGAGCCACAACTACTGAGCCTGCGAGCCACAACTACTGAAGTCTGCGTGTCTAGAGCCTGTGTTCCGATACAAGGGAAGCCACTGCAATGAGAAGCCTGCTCGCTGCAACTAGAGAAAGCCCGTGTGCAGCAAGGAAGACCCAACACAGCCAAAAAAAAAAAATCTCCTTTTGGAAGTGTGAAAGGGTACCTTTACACCAGGTGTGTGGAGATTGAGATGCATTTAATTGGGCAGGGACAAGATGGGGGAAGGAAGAAGGTAGGACCTGTTGGACCCCCTGAACCTGTCGGGGTGCTCATACCTCTATGTTGGCTTTCACGGGGCTCCCCCTGCCCTTCTGTCCTTCTCCCCCTGGTAGCCTCCTCTATGAATCCTCTGGGCTCAGAGAACACTTTGCAAGTACCTATATTGTCATTCCTACTGGGATTATTTCTCTCTGCCTTTTTTTCCACTGTACTTCTTCCTTGGTATTCCCAATACTGGCACGTAGTAGATGTCCAATTAATGATGAGTCAGCAAATAAAAACGGTCAGCAGATAATGAGGCCACGGTGTTTCTCATTAAACAAAAACGAGAGATACAGAGTAGTCAGATTGGGCAGGGCTGGGCAGCCAGGAGATTAGTGTGTGTGTGTGTGTGTGTGTGTGTGTGTGTGTGAGAGAGAGAGACAACATGACAGGATAAGGGAGAGAGGGTGAGGGAGCCCGGGGTCTGTGTTCAGTGAGGCTGAGTTGATGAGGCAGTGGGGCTGTTCTGGGCAGGAGACTGAGAGAGACACATCAGTTGCATCTTTCTCCCTCCTGGATGATGGGGGAGGAGACAGAACAGTGCAGCAGGCAGAAAGGAGAGGGGCCAGCAAGAGGGTGTGGGGTGACCGAGTCACTAAGGCATCCCCAGTGGCAGGGAGGCAGGCAGGCTTCTAGGAAGGCTGGTGTTGAATTTGAAACTGCCAAGTGAATCCCCATCCACCTTTCTTCAGTTCTCTCCCCAGCTACTTCCATGCTTCAGTAAAGCATAACCCATGAATCAATAGATGCGCAAGAGGAAAATGATGGGCTGAGTTTCATTTCTGGGTTGATGTAATGCAGCCAAGACAGCACACTGAAAACTGTGCCAGGAAGCCGAGTGGCCATGGGGTGCATTTTCCCCAGGGATCCCCCTAAATCCTAGGTTGGGCTTTAGAGGAATTCAAACTAATTTTGTCCAAATCCCAGAGTACCGTCTAATCCCTGCTGGCATCTGGGTTACGTAGGGTAACGCACTGGCTAATAGCTGACGTGTGTCTGCCTAATGACTGTGCGCTGGTTGACCCCTGGGCTAAATTCAAGTTATACCTGAGACACCCCCCAATCCCTCTCCGCTATCAAGTGCTCTATCTGGGAGGATCTACTAGCAGTGCCCTGGACACAGCACGCTCTCTCAGGCAGCCACTGCCTGCCCAACACCTCTCCTCGGGTACAGGGATGCCTGGTATATGAATTCCACATCCAGACCCTCTCCCCTTGACCATGGATGTCAAATGACACAACCCACAGTACTGCTCATTGGGCTCTAAGGTGGCTAGGGGGACAGAGCATCATAAAAGGTTCTCCATAGGGCAGGATGGCACCAATCCCAGAGGCCTCTCAGGAACCCTGGACCCTTTTCTGGTGTCCGAGGAAGAGCAGTGCCTGTGAACTGACTCCCTGCAGACCCTTCTGCCTGCCCTGCCCTTCCTGCCTCTCCATCCAGGCAGTGCCTGGTATGACCAGCTCAGAGGCTGGTCAAGGGGCTAGCACAGCCATTGGAGACGTGACAGCTCCCATGGCAAAGGGACAGCCTCCTCTTGGCTAGATTGTGTGTGGTGTGTGGTGTGTGTGTGTGTGTGTGTGTGTGTGAGAGAGAGAGAGAGAGAGAGAGAGAGAGAGAGTCTTGAAGTCACAGAAATTAGTGGCCATTTCAAAATTTACCACTTGTATTTTTCCATAAAATTAAAAAAGGGTAATGACATTTCCCACCCACAAGCTAAGTAAACACAAGAAGAGATAAGCCTAATTGCAATGACAAAGTTCAAGTGGCTTTCAAGAAAGAAAGAATCCCACTTCATGGGCCCAGCTTCTGATTTTTGTCCACTCGCAGACTCCAGCCCCCCTCCAAGCCCCACCAGACATCCCCTCTCCTCACTTTCCCTACTCAGATGAGCAACGTGGAGGCGTGGGAGGGGTGACAGCCTCTTGGTAGCCAGGATATGACTGCCATTTATTTGAGGCCAGGCACCTCTGCACTTGGATCTGATCCCAGGATGTCTGCAGTGTCAGTTTCCCCACTTCCTGGGTGTTTCGGGAGATGCCATGTACTTCACTAGAGGCAGGGCTGCAAGAGGGGAAGGACTTGAGTTTGGGTCCAGCTCTTCTGGCTAACAGACGTGTGACCCTGGACAAATCATTCAACCTCACTGGGCCTCCACTTCCTTATCTATTAAATGGTCCTGACATTCTCTGCCTTGTGAAAGCCGTGTCAACCCAAGTCCTTCAGGAAAGTGAAGTCAGAGGGGATCAGAGCACTTTGCGTCTGCTTGTGCCAGGTGTCCAGAGGTATCTCCAGCCCAGCGCCAACCTTTATGTTTATCTCCTGACTTGGGGACTAGCTTCCTTCCCATCTCCCTGGGCCAGTGGTAATGTCTCCAGGTGCCCCAGCCTCAGCTCACTGCTTACTTCTCTGACTTACAATTCCTACGGTGCTCCTGGCATCTGGGGGTTTTTCTTTCTTTCCTGACACCTCAGTTGTACATCGGAAAAGGCGGTATGGTTCAAGCTGCACATTTGATGCGTCCTGAGGGAAGGATTTGTATCAGCTTCGTGGGCCGTGTCATCAGTCCTGCAAGTCCTGTGTTTTTATCATTCGCTGTTTCAAATCTTTTCGGTGGGGGGACTTCCCTAGTGGCACAGTGGATAAGACTCCACGCTCCCAATGCAGGGATCCTGGGTTCAATCCCTGGACAGGGAACTAGATCCCACATGTATGCTGCAACTAAGAGTTCACGTGCCACAACTAAGGAGCCCACATGCTGCAACTAAGGAGCCTGTGAGCTGTAACTAAGGAGCCCACTTGCTGCAACTAAGACCTGGTGCAACCAAATAAATAAATAAATATTTAAAAAAATCTTTTCGTTGGAATTTCAGGATGTACATCCTTTGACGAAAACTTTTAAAAGACATTCTTAAGCCTTGCTTTTCATATGCTTATCCTGTCTCTTCAATCATTGTAAATTCCTTCAAGAATCCCCCCTATAAAAACTGTCCAGTACCTAGAATGGGATCTGCCTCGAAACCACTCAATGTCCTTGGCCTTTTAGAGGTCTGCCTCCTTGAAGAAGCCACAGTGGGGCAAAAAGACAAATATGCCAAACAAGAATTGTCGGTTGTGGTTTGCCCTGTAAAGGGAATCACACTTACACAGACTATACTGGAAAATGTATTCAACAGAATTTCCCTTTACAGCATAACTTTTAAGAATATCCCTATTGTGTAAAGTGAGACTTTCCTGTGATTTCCTTTGGGCCCCCCAGTGAGTTCTCCTTTCCTGTGACACGGTAGAGTAGAAAATCCTGTGGATTACGTGGCAGGGAGTGGCACTAACTTGAGGGCTGATATAATCAAGGAAGAACTCAAAACTTATCTGCAAGGCTGGTTCATAAGTCTCCTGTGTTGGCTGTAAAAGCTAATCATGTTTGCTTGTCCTGTGTCCCTGTGTCCTTATGTCCCTTGCCCTCTGAGGGTTGGAGGCTTCCAGTTGGCTTCAAAGTCAGCCTGGCACTTCAAAGTGAAATCTCTCTCCAGCAACCCTTGGCCAACTAGCCACCCCGACCCTGCAGCCCTGCATTCTCTCTGCCTTAGAGTCGAGAATCATCAGCCCTTTAGAGCCAGAATGGTCACTCCACTGACACCCCTCAAGGCTCAGCTCCACAGTCCCTCTCCATATAGCCCTCCTGGGGGTTCTGTTCCTCTAGATTGACATCCCCAATCGTCACCTCTATTTGATTCCATGAATTCTATTACATTAAGAGTGATAAAATGCGGCTTCCATTAATTGGCTACTAAGTAGGTGCTTTCTCTGAAAATTCTTCCTGAATTCTCAAAGCAATACTCTAAGGTAAGCATTATTATCCCCATTTTTCAGGAGAGAAAAGTAAGGTAAGAAGAGGTTAGTAATGGCTACCTGGCTACCCAAATAGGAAGTTGCCAAATAGGAGCTTGAACCCCGTCTGCTGAACACAAATCTTATGAGCTTTTTTTTTTTTTTTGCGGTACGCGGGCCTCTCACTGTTGTGGCCTCTCCCGTTGCGGAGCACAGGCTCCGGACGCGCAGGCTCAGGGACCATGGCTCACGGGCCCCACCGCTCCGCGGCACGTGGGATCTTCCCGGACCGGGGCACGAACCCGTGTCCCCTGCATCGGCGGGCGGACTCTCAACCACTGCGCCACCAGGGAAGCCCAAAGCTTATGGTTTTGACTTTTGTTTTTTCCACATTATAATTTTTAAAGGTATATCTTGGTTATTCTGATAAAAATTCTTCTAAAGCAGAGCTTAACATTACACTCTCCATGGAGCACGGGTCTAGAAAATGTTGACAAGACCATAGTCCAGGTGCTCTTGACCTCTTGAGTCATTGATGGTTGGGTTACTGTTGGTTTAGAAATGTCCTGTTACTCTAGGTCAAATAACTGGACAGTCCATGTGCGTGAAGACTGATCTCGAAGAAATGAAAGGTCCTGAAGTGGCTGCTGAGCCCTTGTCCAGTAGAGGTGTCATGCAAAGCATATTTTATTGAATTCTAATTCTTTAAAGCTAGTATCTGCTGTTCTTCCTGTATTGGATTTACTGGAATATCCAATTTGGGCCGCTCTGTAAGCACTCACCTGGTGCTTCATGGTGATTGCATGCATCATTCTGTTCCCTCCTCCAGGGTAGACTTTCCCCAGCCTCAGATCCCACCGAGGCCACAGACATCAGATAATTCATGGGATCAAACCCAGGCCCCCTGTATTGGGAGCACGGCGTCTTAACCACTACGTCAGCAGAGAAGTCCCAAGAAGGGATTTTCTGGTCAGGGAAAGAATCAGGATAGTTTCATGAACAGAGAACAAAAAAATATACTGTTGTTGAAGAAAGACATGTCATTTGGGGAGGAAGGATAGAGAGGAGGATGGAAGAGTCTGTGTAGGGGAACCGGAGATGGGAGCTGGAGAGGGAGGCCACAACCAGATGGTGATGGGGAGGCTGGACTGTATTCCCTAGCCTATAGTTTCCCCAAATGGGATATATATCAGTACAAGAGATGATTTTAGATGGGATATAGATGGACAATTTACATATTAATAGTTTTGCACTTAGTCGAACATGTATTAGAAAAATATACATCAACTTATGACCTCATGAATATTATTGCCTTGGATAAGGTCAGGTTGTTTTTTTTAAGGAGTCATTTAGAGAAAAATAGTACATAACTAACAGTACAGGAGTCCAGGGTGGAGAACAGATATTACCCTAGGTATTTCAAATGTAGGAATTGAATATGGGAGATTGGTTACCAAGGTGATGGAAGAGCTGGAAGAGCAAAAGGGAATTCGAAGCTGCTGATGCCTCCGGGCTGGAACCCAGGGGTCTACACCTGGTTCTACAAGGTTGGAGGTTGCTGGTACCTTCTGTTCTGGATCCACCTTGACCAGGCTGCTGGAATCTAGAGCCACTGCACTCCTGCTGTCACAGCAGCCACCACGAAAACTTCAAGTAACTGCTGCAGAAGGAAGTGTCTCCTCCTGCTGATTTCCAGTTGCCCTCTGGTTGGGTGATTGCCATACCCTACGTCCTAACAGAAAGGCAGCTGGCAAAGGAGTTCAGAAAATATTATTTGTAGACTCCAACCCCCAAAACACAGAGCCGAGTGGTGAAGTGGGGGGAAGGGGCCAAGAGACACAGGCAAAAAAAAAAAAAAAAAAAAATCTGGGCACAGGACATAAGGAGATGTGACAGCAGTAAAGTAGGGAAGCTGATATGCTAGTGACAAAACTTTAGATATTGCTATGCTAGGTGATGGGAAGTCAACCAAAGTTCTTAAACAGAGGAATGCTAATCAGATTTGTGATTTTGGAATATTACTCTCTAGGTAGCGTGAAAGATGGGCTGGATGGAGAGAGAGCTGGAGGTGGAGAAATTGGTTAGGAAACTCCTGCAAAAATTCTGGCAGGAGAGGAGAGGAGCTGAACTTGGGAGGAGGTGAGAGTGTATGAATTAGAGAGCTATTCTGTGATTGTAACTGAGAACATTTGGGGATCCATTAAAGGTGGGTGAGAGGGAATGGGAGGAGTTGAAGATGCTCCTGGAAGCCCCAGTTTGGGTTACCATGATGATGTTAACGCCATCCACACAGGTGGGAGATGTAGGGAGAAGACAGTCATCCTTGCCCCTTCCCTTTCCCCTCCTCCTAGCTGGAAGTATTTCCTCCTCACTCTGAACTCTAGTCACTATGCCTCTCTTACTGTTTGTACCACTCTATCTTACAACCTTCCCTAGGTTTTTTTTTTTTTTTTACATCTTTATTGGAGTATAATTTTCCACAATGGTGTGTTAGTTTCTGCTCTATAACAAAGTGAATCATCTATACGTATACATATGTTCCCATATCTCTTCCCTCTTGTGACTCCCTCCCTCCCACCCTCCCTATCCCACCCCTCCAGGTGGTCACAAAGCACTGAGCTGATCTCCCTGTGCTATGCGGCTGCTTCCCACTAGCTATCTACCTTACATTTGGTAGTGTATATATGTCCATGCCTTTCTCTCGCTTTGTCACAGCTTACCCTTCCCCCTCCCCATATCCTCAAGTCCATTCTCTAGTAGGTCTGTGTCTTTATTCCCGTCTTATCCCTAGGTTCTTCATGACATTTTTTTCCCTTAAATTCCATATATATGTGTTAGCATACGGTATTTGTCTTTCTCTTTCTGACTTACTTCACTCTGTATGACAGACTCTAGGTCTATCCACCTCATTACAAATAGCTCAATTTCATTTCTTTTTATGGCTGAGTAATATTCCATTGCATATATGTGCCACATCTTCTTTATCCATTCATCCAGTGATGGACACTTAGGTTGCTTCCATGCCCAGGCTATTGTAAATAGAGCTGCAATGAACATTTTGGTACATGACCCTTTTTGAATTATGGTTTTCTCAGGGTATGTGCCCAGTAGCGGGATGGCTGGGTCATATGGTAGTTCTATTTGTAGTTTTTTAAGGAACCTCCATACTGTTCTCCATAGTGGCTGTACCAATTCACATTCCCACTAGCACTGCAAGAGTGTCCCCTTTTCTCCACACCCTCTCCAGCATTTATTGTTTCTAGACTTTTTGATGATGGCCATTCTGACTGGTGTGAGATGATATCTCATTGTAGTTTTGATTTGCATTTCTCGAATGATTAATGATGTTGAGCATTCTTTCATGTGTTTGTTGGCAGTCTGTATATCTTGTTTGGAGAAATGTCTATTTAGGTCTGCCCATTTTTGGATTGGGTTGTTTGTTTTTTTGTTATTGAGCTGCATGAGCTGCTTATAAATTTTGGAGATTAATCCTTTGTCAGTTGCTTCATTTGCACATATTTTATCCCATTCTGAGGGTTGTCTTTTCATCTTGTTTATGGTTTCCTTTGCTGTGCAAAAGTTTTTAAGTTTCATTAGGTTCCATTTGTTTATTTTTGTTTTTATTTCCATTTATCTAGGAGGTGGGTCAAAAAGGATCTTGCTGTGATTTATGTCATAGAGTGTTCTGCCTATGTTTTCCTCTAAGAGTTTTATAGTGTTCAGTCTTACATTTAGGTCTTTAATCCATTTTGAGTTTATTTTTGTGTATGGTGTTAGGGAGTGTTCTAATTTCATTCTTTTACATGTAGCTGTCCAGCTTTCCCAGCACTACTTATTGAAGAGGCTGTCTTTTCTCCATTATATATTCTTGCCTCCTTTATCAAAGATAAGGTGACCATATGTGCATGGGTTTATCTCGGGCTTTCTATCCTGTTCCATTGATCTATGTTTCTGTTTTTGTGCCAGTACCATATTGTCTTGATTACTGTAGCTCTGTAGTACAGTCTGAAGTCGAGGAGCCTGATTCTTCCAGCTCCGTTTTTCTTTCTCAAGATTGTTTTGGCTGGGCTTTGCTGGTGGCGCAGTGGTTGAGAGTCCGCCTGCCGATGCAGGGGACACGGGTCCATGCCCCGGTCTGGGAAGATCCCACATGCGGCAGAGCGGCTGGGCCCGTGAGCCATGGCCACTGAGCCTGCGCATCCGGAGCCTGTGCTCCTCAACAGGAGAGGCCACAACAGTGAGAGGCCTGCATACCGCAAAAAAAAAAAAAAAAAAAAAAAAAAGATTGTTTTGGCTATTCGAGGTCTTTTGTGTTTCCATACAAATTTTGCAATTTTTTGTTCTAGTTCTGAGAAAAACGCTATTGGCAGTTTGATAGGGTTTTCACTGAATCTGTAGAGTGCTTTGGGTATATAGTCATTTTCACAGTGTTGATTCTTCCAATCCAAGAACATGGTATATCTCTCCATCTGTTTGTATCATCTTGAATTTCTTTCATCAGTGTCTTATAGTTTTCTGCATACAGGTTTTTTGTCTCTTAGGCAGGTTTATTCCTAGGTATTTTATTCTTTTTGTTGCAGTGGTAAATGGGAGTGTTTCCTTAATTTCTCTTTCAGATTTTTCATCATTAGTGTATAGGAATGCAGGAGATTTCTGTGCATTAATTTTGTATCCTGCTACTTCACCAAATTCACTGATTAACTCTAGTAGTTTTCTGGTAGCATCTTTAGGATTCTCTATGTATAGTATCATGTCATCTGCAAACAATGACAGCTTTACTTCTTCTTTCCCTATTTGGATTCCTTTTATTTCTTTTTCTTCTCCGATTGTTGTGGCTAAAACTTCCAAAACTATGTTGAATAATAGTGGTGAGAGTGGGCAACCTTGTCTTGTTCCTGATCTTAGTGGAAATGGTTTCAGTTTTTCACCATTGAGAAAGATGTTGGCTGTGGGTTTGCCATATATGGTCTTTATTATGTTGAGGTAAGTTCCCTCTATGCCTACTTTCTGGAGGATTTTTAACATAAATGGGTGTTGAATTTTGTCAAAAACTTTTTTTGCATCTGCTGAGATGATCATATGGTTTTTCTCCTTCAATTTTTTAATATGGTATATCACATTGATTGATTTGCATGTATTGAAGAATCCTTGCATTCCCTGGATAAATCCCACTTGATCATGGTGTATGATCCTTTTAATGTGCTGTTGGATTCTGTCTGCTAGTATTTTGTTGAGGATTTTTGCATCTATGTTCATCAGTGATATTGGCCTGTTGTTTTCTTTTTTTGTGACATTGTTGTGTGGTTTCGGTATCAGGGTGATGGTGGCCTCGTAGAATGAGTTTGGGAGTGTTCCTCCCTCTGCTATATTTTGGAAGAGTTTGAGAAGGATAGGTGTTAGCTCTTCTCTAAATGTTTGATAGAATTTGCCTGTGAAGCCATCTGGTCCTTGGCTTTTGTTTGTTTGATTTTTAATCACAGTTTCAATTTCAGTGCTTGTGATTTGTCTATTTATATTTTCTATTTCTTTGTGGTTCAGTCTCAGAAGGTTGTGCTTTTCTAAGAATTTGTCCATTTCTTCCAGGTTGTCCATGTTATTGGCATAGTTGCTTGTAATAATCTCTCATGATACTTTGTATTTCTGCAGTGTCAGTTGTTACTTCTTTTACATTTCTAATTCTATTGATTTGAGTCTTCTCCCTTTTTTTCTTGATGAGTCTGGCTAATGGTTTATCAATTTTGTTTATCTTCTCAAAGGACCAGATTTTAGTTTTATAGATTTTTGCTATCGTTTCCTTCATTTCTTTTTCATTTATTTCTCATCTGATCTTTATGATTTCTATCCTTTTGCCAACTTTGGGGTTTTTTTTGTTCTTCTTTCTTTAATTGCGTTAGGTGTAAGTTTGTTGTTTATGTGAGATTTTTCTTGTTTCTTGAGGTGGGCTTGTATTGCTATAAACTTCCATCTTAGAACTGCTTTTGCTGCATTGTATAGGTTTTGGGTCATTTTGTTTTCATTGTCAATTGTCTCTAGGTAGTTTTTGATTTCCTCTTTGTTATCTTCAGTGATCACTTGGTTATTTTTTAGTATATTGTTTAGCCTCCATTTGTTTGTATTTTTTATAGACTTTGTCCTGTAATTGATATCTAGTCTCATAGCATTGTGGTCAGAAAAGATACTTGATACGATTTCAATTTTCTTAAATTTACCAAGACTTGATTTGTGACCCAAGATATGATGTATCCTGGAGAGTGTTCCATGAGCACATGAGAAGAAAGTGTATTCTGTTGTTTTTGGATGGAATGTCCTATAAATATCAATTAAGTCCATCTCGTATAATGTATCATTTAAAGCTTGTGTTTCCTTATTTATTTTCATTTTGGATGATCTGTCCACTGGTGAAAGTGGGGTGTTAAAGTCCCCTATTATGATTGTGTTACTGTCAATTTCCCCTTTTATGGCTGTTAGCATTTGCCTTATGTATTGAGGTGCTCCTATGTTGGGTGCATAAATATTTACAGTTGTTATATCTTCTTCTTGGATTGATTCCTCGATCGTTATGTAGTGTCCTTCTTTGTGTCTTGTAATAGTCTTTATTTTAAGTCTATTTTGTCTGATATGAGAATTGCTACTCCAGCTTTCTTTTGATTTCTGTTTGCATGGAACATATTTTTCCATTCCCTCGCTTTCAGTCTGTATGTGTCCCTAGGTCTGAAGTGGGTCTCCTGTAGACAGCATATGTACAGGTCTTGTTTTTGTATCCATTCAGCCAGTCTATGTCTTTTGGTGGGAGCATTTAATCCATTTACATTTAAGGTAATTATCGATACGTATGTTCCTATTACCATTTTCTTAATTGTTTTGGCTTTGTTATTGTAGGTCTTCCCCTTCTCTTATGTTTCCTTCCTAGAGAAATTCCTTTAGCATTTGTTGTAAAGCTGGTTTGGTGGTGCTGAATTCTCTTAGCTTTTGCTTGTCTGTAAAGCTTTTGATTTCTCCATCAAATCTGAATGAGATCCTTGCTGGGGAGAGTAATCTTGGTTGCAGGCTTTTCCCTTTCATCACTTTAAATATGTCCTGCCACTCCCTTCTGGCTTGCAGAGTTTCTGCTGAGAGATCAGTTGTTAACCTTATGGGGATTCCCTTGTATGTTATTTGTTGCTTTACCCTTGTTGCTTTTAATATTTTTTCTTTGATTTTAATTTTTAATAGTTTGATTCATATGTGTCTTGGCATGTTTCTCCTTGGATTTATCCTGTATGGGACTCTCTGTGCTTCGTGGACTTGATTAACTATTTCCTTTCCCATATTAGGGAAGTTTTCAACTATAGTCTCTTCAAATATTTTCTCAGTCCCTTTCTTTTTCTCTTCTTCTTCTGGGACCCCTATAATTAGAATGTTGGTATGTTTAATGTTGTCCCAGAGGTCTCTGAGACTGTCCTCAGTTCTTTTCATTCTTTTTTCTTTATTCTGCTCTGCAGTAGTTATTTCCACTATTTTATCTTCCCGGTCACTTATCCGTTCTTCTGTCTCAGTTATCCTGCTATTGATTCCTTCTAGAGAATTTTAAATTTCATTTATTGTGTTGTTCATCATTGTTTGTTTGCTCTTTAGTTCTTCTAGGTCCTTGTTAAACGTTTATTGTATTTTCTCCGTTCTAATTCCAAGATTTTGGATCATCTTTACTATCATTACTCTGAATTCTTTTTCAGGTAGACTGACTATCTCCTCTGTATTTATTTGGTCTGGTGGGTTTTTGCTTGTTCCTTCATCTGCTGTGTATTTCTTTGTCGTCTCATTTTGTGTTTGGGGTCTCCTTTACGCAGGCTGCAGGTTCGTAGTTCCCGTTGTTTTTGGTGTCTGCCCCCAGTGGCTAAGGTTGATTCAGTGGGTTGTGTAGGCTTCCTGGTGGAGGGGACTTGTGCCTGTGTTTTGGTGGATGAGGCTGGATCTTGTCTTTCTGGTGGGCAGGACCATGTCCAGTGGTGTGTTTTTGGGTGTCTGTGAACTTATTATGATTTTAGGCAGCCTCTCTGCTAACGGGTGGGGCTGTGTTCCTGTCTTACTAGTTGTTTGGCATGGGGTGTCCAGCACTGGAGCTTGCTGGTTGTGGAGTGGAGCTGGGTCTTAGCACTGAGATGGAGATCTCTGGTAGAGCTCTTGCCGATTGATACTACATGGGGCCGGGAGGTCTCCAATGGACCAATGTCCTGAACTTGGCTCTCCCAGCTCAGAGGCTCAGTCATGACACCCAGCCGGAGCACCAGGACCCTGTCAGCCACATGGCCATGTACGCGGGGAATTTCTTGCCTTTTGGGAAGTCTGAGGTCTTCTGCCAACATTCAGTAGGTGTTCTGTAGGAGCTGTTCCACATGTAGATGTATTTGTGGGGAGGAAGGTGATCTCTGCGTCTTACTCTTCCGCCACCTTGAAGGTCCCCCTCTCATTCCTTTTTTAGCTTTAGATATTATCAATGACTCATTATCATGGAAGATTAGGATCATGAGGCTTATGTGGTGGTTTTCAAGTGCACAGCTGGGCACACCTGTGTTGTCTTGCTGTCAGGGAATGCCCCAGACGTGCCCAATATCACCTGCCACAGAAAGTCCAGTCGCTGGGGAAGAAGCTTTTTCTCCCTGAAGGAGGATGTGAGCAGAAAATCACAGTATCCTCCGCATTTAGAAAATTTTTTCTCCTCACTGGGTGGTGCGTGGGCGGGACACTCAAAAGTGATAGAAGGTGGTCCCAGCTGGAGATCATGAAAATAATTTAAGTATAACATCACCAATCTGTACACCGGGTACCTGGCCAGGAGGTAGGGGAGACACAGTAAGAAAAAGTAATTCTCATGGAAAAATTCTAGTTTTGCCAATTTTCTAGGAAAACATCAGGCAGTAATTTCCAGTCTACCATGGACACCAATATTCTAGTATTTGCTTGATTTTTCAATCCTTTAGGCGCATGGATATATATGTCATATACAATTTTATGAATTAAAGTAAAAAAAATGGAAAACCCTATTGCCATTCCCAGGACCCCTCCCCTTGACCCCCTTCCCCGCATCAACCAAAATCCGAACTGGGGCTGACAGCAATAAGCCACGGTAGCCAGTCCTCTTGACCGAATACTGCCATCTAGTGGCAAGGAGTGTAAACACCCTGGTTTACGCTGGAATCAAGAACCGGAGAGTTGGAACTCAGGTTGGCAGTACCAGGCGCGGGAGAAGGGAGCCACACGCTCTGTATCACTCAACTTTCTGCATGGCGTGAATGGGTAGAAAGAAGCCCACTTCTGTTCCACCTAAAGCTGTAAACCCGAGTCGCCCAGCCTAGACCAGGGGCCTCCTCCTCTGTGAAGCCGTGGCTGCATCTCCTGAGCCCCAACTCTGTGTGCTGAGCCAGGCCTGTGCTTGCTTCCCCTGCAGCACTTCTCGGTTGGGCTGTGTGTGTCTTTTTGCCCGTCCCTACCCCTCTGCTCTGCAGACTATGGGACCCTGAAGGGCAGAGCCTGGAGCCTGGCCCAGTGCCTGGTACTTTTTTAGGTGTCCAATATATATAAAATATCTTTAATCATACATCATATATATATATTATGGAATAAAAATGAGTGAATGGCAGAGTAAGTGTTCATCACTTTAATAATATCAGCTCCAGAGAATGAGAGCTCTACTCCTCTTAAATCATTTTCTAAATCCGGAGGATACTGTGATGTTCTCCTCACATACTCCTTCAGGAAGAAAAAGCTTCTTCCCCAGCGGCTGGGAACTGCTGGGAGAAGATCTTCAGCCCACAGCTTTCTTTGGAGATTGTATCAGCTGACAGTACAATTGTAGACAGCGATTGTATCAGCCTCGTCCAAGGTCATACCTCCCCCAACCGGGGTAGCCATGTCCAATGACTGACCAATGCAAGAGTGATTTATAGAATCATATCTGATTCCTGAAGACGCTGTGATGTCTCTAAGATCTTCCCCCAGGGATCTAGTGTGCCTCCATCCCCAAGCCCTGGCTAACTTGCTCCATTTCTGCACCAGGGGAAACGGACCGTTCTCCCCTCCCCTCCTACAGCTTGGGATACACCTCCAGCACTTCTGCTCCTTCCTTTCAGGTAGCTCAGCTGAGTATCATAGGTTTTTTTAATGTTTCCTGTGTTTTAAACTGTTCCCCTTCCCTCTGTGCCCCTGTGTGACTCGCATTGTTTCCTGGCCCTGGTGCTTTCCCTCCTTCCCTTGGCAGGTGTTTTCCTGACTCTGCTTGTGGAGTCGTGCTGTGAGATAGATGGTCAACAAGTTCCGAGTCTCCCACAGAGCATTCAGACAAATACTTCCCACCTTCACTCTCTGCCTGTCATTCTACTTAGAAAGAAGCTGCTAGACCAGGGTGGACAAACGTTTTCTGTAAAGGGCCAGATAGTAAACATATTAGGCTTTGCGGGTGTGGGTGAAAAATGTCACCTGTCGTATCAGTAAACAAAAGATGTTGGGGCCATCAAGCCATTGGCCACTGCAGCCTCCACCCACTGTGCACCCTGAGGGGACTCAGGATGGAGAAAAGCAAGATAGTGTCCCTAGACAGCTGCGGTGCACATCGAGGGAATGATTTCAATGAGCCCAGACTTTTACATCTTCCCATACATAGAAAAGCGCTCAATTCATTAACTTGAGATGTCTGGTTTCCTTTAACTAATAGTAATCTCTTAATGTTCCGACTACCTGGTCTTTGTTGCAAAAACTCCTATATATCCTGGCTTCTCCCTTACCTCTTCAGAGCAGTCCCTCAGAGCTATCTGAGAGGCTGCCTCCCGGGCTTAAGTCTTCAGCCAGTCCACCGAATAAAACACAATTCTCAACTTCTGTGCATTTTTTTTCCAGTTGACACGGGCCATAGGGTCGATGGTGCAGCTTCTCCACTCTGTTGTCTTAGTGCAAAAGCAGCCATAGGCAGTACTCCGATGAATGGGCACAGCTGGGTTCCAGTAAAATTGTATCCAGAAGAACAGGCAGTGGGCCAAATTTAGCCCGTGGGCTATAGTTTGCTGACCCCTGTCCTAGACAGTCAAACTCTCCTCCCAGCCTCGGCTTGATCTATGACTGACCTGCCTGACTCGTGTCCCATGTTGTCTCAGGCTTGTTCTCTGTGACCGAGACCTGTGTCATCCACATGCCGTGTACAATACCTGTGTCAACTTGATGGTCATTTATCGTTTTGTAACTCATCTGAAGTAATAAATTATTATATGTTGACCTTACTCTTTTTTCTTTCTATAATTTGTTGAGAAAGACAAAATAGAGTAACCACACTCAGAGCAGCATTTTTTGCGGTACGCGGGACTCTCACTGCTGAGGCCTCTCCCGTTGCGGGGCACAGGCTCTGGACGCGCAGGCTCAGCGGCCGTGGCTCACGGGCCGAGCCGCTCCGCGGCATGTGGGATCTTCCCGGACCGGGACACGAACCCGTGTCTCCTGCATCGGCAGGCGGACTCTCAACCACTGCGCCACCAGGGAAGCCCGCAGCGGTCGTTATTAAAAAGAGGTAACTGATTGTTCTCATTCCGGGTCAGCGTGCTGGTAAGAACCTTGGGACCAGGAGGAAGGGAAGGTGTCAGGGTAGAGAGGGGGAAAAGCATCTCCATTGCTGTAGTAATGTCTTCCTTAAGCAAATACTTTATGGGGCATTTACTATATGACATGCACTGTCTAAGCACAGGGGATAAATCAGAGAATGGAACAGAACTATTCCCTATTTTCCTGGGAGCTTCCACTAGTGTGAAGAGAAACCAGTGACCCTCTAGAGTGTCCGGTGGTGTTAAGTTTATGGTGAAGAGTAAAGCAGCGTAGAAGGATAACTAAGTACTGTTTTAGACCAAGTGGTTATGGAAGCCCTTTCGCATTAGGAGACCTTGGAGCAAAAACCTGACTGCACCGAGAGGAAGAGCATTCTGGGCGGAGGACAGAGCAGTTGCAAAGACCTGAAGTGGCGCCATGCTTGTCACGTGGAGGAAGAGGTGGGCACCATTGTGGCCCGAGCAGACAGAGCGAGGAGGAGAGTATAGGGGATGAAGTTAAATGTTAACGCTCTTGTATTTCTAATTGCCTCTAAAAAGGAGCTGTTGCTCCAATTATTTCCTGAAATATGAATCCAGGCTCATTGTTATGAAGGACGTCATGCTCTATACTAAGAGCTCATGACGTCACTAACCCCTTCACGAACTTCTGTGTTGGACATTTTTAGGTGTCCAAAGGCCATTTGGAAGCGCTGTAACGTGAGCATTACCCTGAGTCAATCTTCCTCACCACCGGTGAGAAGGTCCCCATAAAAAGCTTCCTCTCTATCCCCCCCAAACCCTTTTCCTATTTCCCTAGTTGCCATTTTTGCCTTTGTTCAAGGCAGCTTGTTAGCTCATTATTCTTCTTTTATTTATTATTTAATTATTTATTTATTTTTGGCTGTGTTGGCTCTTCGTTGCTGCGCGCGGGTTTTTCTCTAGTTGTGGCGAGCGAGGGCTACTCCTCGTTGCGGTGTGCGGGCTTCTCATTGTGGTGGCTTCTCTTGAGGAGCGTGGGCTCTAGGCACACAGGCTTCAGTAGATGCGGCGCGTGGTCTCAGTAGTTGTGGCTTGCAGGCTCTAGAGCGCACGCTCAGTAGTTGTGGCGCACGGGATAAGTTGCTCAGCGGCATGTGGGATCGTCCCGGACCAGGGATCGAACCTGTGTCCCCTGCACTGGCAGGCGGATTCTTAACCACTGTGCCACGAGGAAAGCCCTCCTTGTTCTTCTTGAGGTTTTTTTTTTATTACAACGGTCAAATGCAAAATTTCTCTAAATATGCCAACAGATCACTTGAATCAGAGTCACCTGGGGCACTAGTTAAAAATAAAGATTCCTGGGTCTCTGCCACTGACTTTCTGAATCAGAATCTTAGAGATGGCACCCGGGAATCTGCATTTTAAACAAACTTCTTAGGTACTTGCTACTCAAAGTGGGGTTCTCAGACCAGTAATATTGGTCTCGCCTGGAAACTTGTTAAAAACACAGGATCTCACACCCCACCCCGGATCTACTGAATTAAAATCCGTATTTAACAAAATCTTCAGGTGAAGCTTTGGTATATTGCAGTTTGAGAAGCATAGGCCTAAATGATGTTTATACGCCTGGGAGTGTGAGAACCACTGACCTAACGCCATCAAAAGGATCTTAGAATAGGGTCTACATTCGGGTTTGGGCCATGGGAAATGGTTGCTTGGCTCACCCAGAGGAATAAGAAAGTTTTACAGCCTGCAGATTCCCTTTCTGCATTTAAGATCACTTCAGTCTATGCAGGTTGTCTAATTCTCAATGTATGGAACTGCAAAAGTGCGTCTCATGCTGAAGCTTGAAACTTTCTGGCTGACCATTGTTTTCCAGGGACGTTTAACACAGCCACCACTAGTGTGATGGAATTTCACACTAGTATCCAATCAACTTTTGTAGGCTGGCCTTTGCTAAATGAGTTACCAGCGACATCCAGATGGCTAATATTTTAAACAAGTCAAACATGTACTGAGTGTGGCCAGTGACTGTTCTAGGGGAGAGAGTGGTGGATACAACAAATAAGGTCCATGCTCTCATAGAGCTTCCATTAGAATAGAGAGGAGAGAAAGACAGCCAACAAGCACATGAGTCTGAGAGCAATAAATGCTATGAAGAAAATAAAAAAAAGAGCAACACGAAGTAACATTAACTGCAGAACTCTTTGTACCCTTCTCAAATGTATTCGACAAGCTTATCAAAAGTTATTGAGTAAAACCAGTTATCAGAACATTAAAAGGCACCTCTGATTCATATTAATTAGGCACAATTACTGCTATTCCAAATAAATTCAGAAATAGAGGAAGTTATTTAGTATGATAGAAAAGGGTGCATAACTAATACATAGAAGAACCATACAGGGACTTCCCTGGTGGTCCAGTGGTTAAGACTCTGCCCTTCCAGTGCTGGGGAGGTGGGTTTGATCCCTGGTCGGGGAACTAAGATCCCACATGCCCCGGCATGGCCAAAAAAAAAAAAAAAAACCATACATATAAGAAGCATCCAGCAATAGAAGACGCTTGGTTGGTTATGAGTATTGTAACAAACTCTGTGGCATCTTATGGCATTTTTGCCATGGGTCTCAGTTTCCCTGGCCTTTCAGTTATTAAGTACATTTGATGCAGGGGATGGAAACTCTTTGCAGGTCCCTGCCTGACCTATATTCCTCACTGGGAATGGTCCCTCTGGCCACTGTGTGAATTCCATGACAACAATCTATAAGCTGAGCAGTGACCAGTCAGACTTTCTCTTTCAGGAATTTGAGACCCACTCAGACTGGAGTCAGTCAACGGCAGGTGCGTGGACTTATATGGATGTGGACACCATGTGTGGGCCAAAGTTTGGAGGGCAGGTAACTTGAGTAAGCAGAGACCACAGGTTTAGGAGAATGTCATAAATAGAAGGAAGATAGCAGAAGTAAGGGCAACACCAGAGGGCGGCCATTCCCTCCATCCCCATGACGCCCAGTGGGACCACCTACAGTGACCAAGCCCGGCCTAGAGGCAAGTCTAAACCTTATCCGGCATCTGTCACATCCAGTTCCACAAATTTTGCCATCTAAGTGGGTCGGGTCCCAGGAGCAGGGACGTGAATCCAAGGGCATTTGGCTATATCTGGAAGACATTTTTTCACGTCTTGCTTTATTTCTTTAAAATAAATTGGGGAGGCATTTTACCCTAGAATATATCCGTGCTTAATAAAAAGTGTTTTCCTACAATACGATGTCATGTGTCCCTGTGGATTCTGAATTCCTGACTCACTAACCCTAGTTTGAGAAACAGTTTGTCAGCCTTCCAGCTTTCGTAGGTGGGAAGCATGAAGCCCAGAGACGATAAGGGCCTTTCTTCTTTGCATCTTGCGCTCAGTTTTCTACCCTGAAACGTGCGACGATGTGGTGCTTCCGAGGCTTGCAAGGAAGATTTAAGAGACTGTGAATAAAGCGCTTAGCAAAGTGTCAGAAAAGCATACTAAGTGAAGAATAAATGGTTTCCCTCTCGTTATCATTCCCTGTCGCTCCTTCCTTCACCCCTTCCCACGCCGCTTTCTTCCGCCCTTAGCCTCCCTGCCAGGTGGCCCGGCTCATCCTCCGACCGGAAGCCTGGCCGCTGCCCCCGCGTCCGCGCGCACGTCCGGAACCGGGCACTCCCGCCGCGCCCGATCCGCCCCCCGGGCCGCGCCCCGCCACTCCCGGAGCCTGGCACCAGGTAAACGTGCCCGGCCCGGACCCCGCAGCCCTCCCACTCTCCCGCCCGGCCAGCCGATTCCGGGGCGGGGATTGCGGTTCCGCCCCCACGGGAGCAGGCGCCTCAGCGGCCGAGCGTCCAGCACGCGCGCGCCGGCCTCGGGTCGCCTTTCCGGGTCCTCTTCCGGTGAACGCGGCGCCTTCTCCGGGGTAATCGGTAGCGAGACTTTTGAGCTCTGGAACTTTCGCTCAACCCGCATTTCAGCGTGGCTGGATCGGCCTCCCTAACCCCTTTCTTCAGTCTCTAGTTCGGGCGCTGCGACTTGGAGGAACCTGGGAGGGTTGAGGGTTCCCGATGCTTTGCACTTTGGGCAGGATTTCTGCAATTCTCAGAGAGCCCCGACACTGAGAAGTCTGTGGGGTTTTCAGAGGCTGGGAGTGGAGCCTTTAAGACCTTATCAAAACCGTCTTGGCCCAAGACCAGGCCAGCCGGAGGACTGGTGCCCAGTGACCTTGGAGAGGCTGGCGCCTGCAGTGGGCCTGCCGGGGTCTCCACCCCCAGGGGCCGCAGTCCGAGGTCTGCGATCGGCTGCCAGGGGTTCGGCCGCAGAGGTTTAAGTCTTCCCCATGGCCTCACCCCTGCTCAGAAATCTCTTCGCCTCCTGGAGGAACCCTTCTTGAAACGTTTCCTTGTCTTGCGGCGCTCTCTTGTTTCCCTTGCTTTTCATCCAGATTATTGGTCAGAGTTTTTCTGACCTGTCTCCACTCTGGAATAGGGCCCAGCGGAGTCACAGGGGCAAATTATAAAATCGTGCGCTATTGGTCACTTAGGTCAGTCCCCGTCGGATGCTTGGAGCCCCTATACACCCCGCATACAGCAGTCCAAGCAGAGTGCCTGATTTTCTTCGTCAGCTTCTCCACGTCCTGTGGCAGCGGCTTCTACTTCAGGGCTTCTCTCTCCAGTTTACCTTACACTGAACCCAGTGGTGTATAGTGCATGTAGCTTTGCCGTGTTGGCGTCAGAAGGCTGCCCCTTGGGGTTTTTGGATAGCACAGCGGAGGCGGACCTTCCTGGTGCAGACAACCGCCCGTGTGCTTATCAGTCCACTTCTTCCCACTGACACGTGCAGAGCCCGGCCTCAGGCCCTCTCCTTTGTTCCTGGGCCAGGTGGAGCCGGGAACAGAGACCAGCGCCCCAGGAAAGTGCATTCCGCAGATATTTTCTTTTGCGCTTCTCTGTAGCTCTGACTGCCCTCATGCTTGCCACAGCTTCTCTGGCAGCCCAGTTGCCTTCTGAGCCTTTAATCTGACCCCGGGAAGTGGCCAGGCACGATCACCCTCCCGTTACTCCAGAGTCTTGGGTAGTATGCATTGGCTTTAACCCTTGCCGCAGAGTTACAGAAATTACTCTTTTGCTTGAAGGCACTGCTAGCCCTGTGCCCTCCCACCCTGTTGTGGTTTGTGAGACACTGGGCCTTCTTTGCGTACTCCCTGCAGTTGGCTTTTGGAGTTGCCTGACTTCATTTCTGTGCCATGCACCCCTATACAAGGTGATGTGTCCCAGTTTGCCTGAGACGGTTCTGGTTTATCCCCATTGTCCCAGCGTAATTATTAATAACGTCCACTTTCACTTTCAAAAGATTTATGATTTGGACAATTCAACTTGTCTCTGCCTCTCAAAGTTGGATGCATTCGTGTTCGTCGGTTTGGGAGTGGCACAGGGCAGAGAGTCACAGTCTAGGGAACCAGAATTCCTCCAGGTCAATGCTAGCTCATTCCCTTGCTCATAGGTGGAAGGCTTCAGGTGGCTTTGTCCCCAGGGTTCCCCTCTGGCCCTGGCACAGAAGTAAGTCCAAGCTGGTACTGAGAGCTATGTCTAGTCAAATTCATCCCCAGAGGTGTTGTGGGGATTTATAATCAGAATTCACAGCCGTGATCCAGAGAAAGGTGTTCCGAGCTCAAGCCTAGCTGCTTAACATGGTTCTTGGCTCCTGGGAACCTAACTGATGTCAAGTGTGACCAGAGTTAGGCCTGGGGTGCCCTTGGACCCTATCCCCTTCCATGCTAATCCGAGTTCTGCATCCAGACAGGACCAGTTAGCGGGGCCAGATGATAGAGTAGCATATCAGCACTTCTAACTATTTTAGGATCAGACTGGGAGGTAGGGCACTGGTTTTCACCTGGGATGACTAACCATACTAGTTTTCCTGGGCCTGAGGGGTTTCCTGGGACTTGGGGCTTTCAGTTTTAAAACTAGGGAAGTCCCGGGCAAACTGGGATGGGTTGGCCACCCTATTCTTCATCCTTGCTGCATATTAGACCCACCCAACGAGCCTCATGTAGAGATTTCAATTTAATTGATCCAGGTAGAGTCCCAAGTAGGGGTATTTTTTTTAAACACTCCCAAGCTGATTGCAACAAACTACCAGAGTGGAGAACCATTAGGTTATAGGCAGCATTGCTAAAAATCCATTGAAGGTGATGATTATTTTTTTAGCAGAAGTAGATACATCTCTCAGAAGGGAGTATAATCAAGTGTGTCATCCTCTCCTTATCGAGAGGGGTATCAAAATGGCACTTGCCTTATTTTTATTCCTTCTCCCCACCCCAAGGACTTCTTCCTCATCAGTGAGGACCAAGTGTTCTCCTTTCCCAGAATGCTCCAGTACCCCCTCTCCCTTGGCAGTAGGTCAGTAGAATTACCTCATTTTGATTGGAGAGGTCAGGATTTGCACAGTCTCAGGTGAAGCTGGCCTGAGATTTCACAGAGCTCCAGCCTCCCAGTCTGGATGATGGCCCAGGGGCTAGCCGAAGGGGCTGGGTGTACTTCAGCATCGTCCCATGGGGTACTGAGCTTGGAGATCAAGTGTCTCTGGGACTGTTCCCTCTGCAGGCCTCCAGGATCATGTGGTACGTCAGTACTCGAGGGATGGCCCCACGGGTTGACTTTGAAGGGGCCCTTTTCTCTGGCTATGCTCCGGATGGGGGCCTCTACATGCCCGAGAAGCTGCCTCAGCTGGACAGAGACACCCTGCGTCAGTGGAGTGTGGTCTCCTACCCCAGCCTGGTGAAGGAGCTGTGTAGCCTCTTCATTGGCCCCGAGCTCATTCCAAGAGATGACTTAAACGGTGAGCAGACCCTGCCTTTCTACTCTCCCATCTCACTCTTCTGCCAGCCCAGCCCACCATGGAGTTGCAAATCCGTCATTTAACCCCTAGGAGGTCCCTAGCCACATTTCTGAAACTTTGGAGTTTTTTCCAGACTCTGGAATCCCAGAATTGGAAATATCCCCAAAGGGTTAATTCATTCCAGCTCCCACCTCCAGTGTGATGAATGCCAAAGTGATCTGCGGAGATTTTTTTTTTTTTTTTTGCTTATTTTTAAAAAACCCTTTCAAGGGATTTTGCTATTGTCCTGAGATGCTTGAATGTGGGGTATTTCCTTCCTGTATATAAAACACCCAGACCCTCAGATTGCTGTTTTATCTCCTTTAATGGTAATTCCAGAAGGGACTTTGAGAGTGTTCTGGTCCAGCTCATTTCAGACTGTTATGTGCCTACAGATACTCTGTGGGAATATCTTTAAAACACAGATTCTGATTCGGTAGGTCTAGGGCGGGCCTGAGAATTCTACATTCCTATCAAACGTCCAGATGATAATAGCGCTGCTGGTCTGTGGACCAAATGTAATGGTGAGAGTTTGGGGCCGAGAAGAAGAGGACTCAAAATGTAGCTCGATGACCCGCACTGATGTACATATTAGAATATTAGAATTCTCAGACTTCTCTGACCTAGAGACCCCAGACCTGCATTTTAAGATCCCAGGTGATTGGTTCACTAATTAAAGTTTCAGAAACACTACTCTAGATGACCTTAGCCTTAGGTAGGATTCTAAGTAAACCATCTCAAGGTTCTGGCATCACAGATGTGAGATTAAGTAATGCAAAAACAAACAAATAAGTCTCTGTCTTTAGGAAGGAAAATGAGAAGAGATGAGACATTTGCTTGTTTCTTATGCAATTGTTTAATTGAATCTCATTGGAATAATGCACACAAGAAATCCAAATGATGAAGCGATTTATAAAGTGAAAAATGAAAGTCTTACAGCACCAATTCTGGTCTCTGGGGCCATCACTATGAGGAATCCATGAACAGTTTAGTTCATGCCTTTTCAGACATTTTTCCTAGGATTAAACAATTAGATTCATACACAGTATCCTTTATGATAAAAACCTCTGGTCTTTTTATCTGGTAACAAGGGAAAGAAACTTCAAATGTAAAAGTGTAGAGACACTGAGAGTGAACTTGAGGGACAAGAGAATGGCCTTTAATCACCGTCCAACGTCCTCTCTCTCCCCTCGCAGATCTGATCGACCGAGCCTTCAGCAGATTCCGACACAAAGAGGTGGTCCATCTATCCAGACTGAGGAATGGGCTGAACGTGCTGGAGCTGTGGCATGGGGTCACCTACGCGTTTAAGGACCTGTCCCTGGGCTGTGTAGCACAGTTCCTGCAGTACTTCCTGGAGAAGAGGAAGAAACACATCACCGTGGTTGTAGGTGTGCATCATGGCCGTGTGCCCTGGAGCCCTACAGTGCCCCAGCTTGCCAGGGTCCACCCACAGGATGCCCTCCACTGATGTCTCTCGGGGAGTGTGTTATTGGTTCTTCCAGAGCAGGGTTCTTTTTCTTAAACTGAAGTATGGTTGATTTACAGTACTCTGTGTGTGTGTGTGTACAGCACAGTGATTCAGTTATACATTAACTATCTATCTATCTATCTATTCTTTTTCAGATTCTTTTCCCTCATAGGTTATTACAAAATACTGAGGACAGTTCCCTGGGCTCTACAGTAGGTCCTTGTTGGTTATCTATTTTATGTATAATAATGTGTATATGGTAATCCCAACCTCCTAATTTATAGAGCACGGTTCTTAAACTTTTCTTGTGCCACAGACCCTTTTGACAGTCCGGTGGAGGCTGTGGAACCTTCTTAGAATAATATTTTAAATACATAAAATACACAAAAGATATGGCGCCAAGCTCACAGATGCCCTGATTTCTATCCGTGGATCCCTTGGAGGTTCAAGGACCCCAGATTAAGTACTGGGTTCCTACCCTCCAGGATATTGCCTCACTTGGCGACAGTGCTTTAGGGGCCATTGCTTTCCTTCTCCATCTCCCTCGTCCTAAAGAGGAGGGTTCCTCCTTCTTCCCATCCAGGAACTTCTGGGGACACAGGGAGTGCTGCTATCGAGAGTGTTCAGGGGGCAGAGAACGTGGACATCATTGTTCTGCTGCCCAAAGGTCGCTGCACAAAGATTCAGGAGCTCCAGATGACGACAGTGCTGAGAGAGAATGTCCACGTGTTTGGAGGTGAGTGCCGGGACAGAGGCTCCGGGGACAGCATGGCTTTGCCTCGAGTGGTCTGTTTTGGGAGCCTAGAAAACTAGTCAATTGACTAGCTGACCATCCTTCCTCCTCCCCTTTCTCTCTCCTTCCCTTCCTTCATCAGTCATATTTAGAGGTTGGTGTATGCCTTGGCTTAGCTCTGAGCAGGCTCGTGGCTACACGGTTTCAGAAACTACTGGAGGTGACAGGTGCATAAACCAATACTGACAGTACCACCGAGGAAGTGCGAGTTGAAAACCATACCCCATAGAATGCCACTTCCCTGCACGTTCACCCTGCTGGTGCCATATCTACAGGCAGCTACCCAGAGTCATAGCCTGAGCCAACTGACTTGGGTTCTGTCCCAGGGCACTGAAGTTCAGATGGCAAAAACATGTTTAATAATTATTTTTAAGAGAATGTGCTATTGCATGTTGGCAGCTCATGCCCTCCCTCGCAGTGTTGAATCAACTAAGCTATGCACTTGGTTAGCAGGTCTAAGTATTTAAAATAAGAAGCTACTCAGTGGGACCCATCGCTAGTGACCCCCCTTCCTGAGCCACATCACGAATCGTAGCGTTTGTGTTTGCAGAGAGGCAAAAAGCCATCTCCTTAATGTCTGGCCATCTGTTCTGAGTGCGTTTAATCATTACGGAGTTCAAGAGTGTAGGAAGGCGGGATGGGTTTGAGTGGAGCCATACTTTTTATTTCTACCTCTGACACCCTACTACACCCCAGGTAGCCCCAAGGAAGGGGTTGGAATATGAGCAGTAGGGGTCTTGGTGAGGTTTTGTGCACTGTGGCCTTGGGCAAGCTGTCCAGGTGGCCTGGCTTGGTTTGGTCACTCACCTGGCAGGACAGCAAATGTGGTGGCAGAAAACCTTCCTTCTATAACTGGCCTGGCCTCCTGTTATAATCCCATAGATGATGTTTTTATATAACACCAATTTTGTCAAGGACCAAAAGAACATTGAGAACGAACCTTACCCATGGGAGTAGGTATGAATATTCTTTGTCTGTTTGTTCAAGAGCAAACAAAAAGCCCCTGCTACTCTTTTCTTTAGCAAGCACATACGCATTCCACTGAAAAGTTGATGGTTTAGCTGAGGCGGGCGTTGGCAAAAATCTTACACGCTAGCCTTAGTAATGAATTACCCATATCTGGCTGCATTTTCCTGCAGTCATGGCAAGATTTTAATGTACAAGGTTCAGGTTCCTGAGTGTCCCTGTTACACCCTAAGCACCAAAATTGCTATTTATCAATCTAGGACTGTCTTTACCTAGAATCAAAGCGGAGAAGAGCTTTTTGTACCTCTAATCTGCACCTACGCCCTTCCCTCCTTGTACACAGATGTTGGAAGGCTTTGACCTAAGGGCATGTGTAGAAGCACCGTTCCTGACCATGGGCTGGAGAATGGTGCACATTTGAAAAATAGTGGCAGGGACTTCCCTGGTGGTCCAGTGGTTAGGACTCCGCGCTTGCAACACAGGTGGCGTGGGTTCGACCCTGGCTGTGGAACTAAGATCCCGCATGCTGTGTGGCATGGCCAAAAAATTTTAAAAAGAAGAAAGAAAAGAAAAATAGTGGCAGACACGTGGATGGTGATGAACACAGTATGTCATAAATGTGCTATTGCCTGAGGCAAAGGGCATTTCTGTTTCATACGTGTTCTGCGCTTCAAGAAAATAAGGCAGGAACCTTTAAAGGAATTAGTTTTTGTTTCTAAAACAGGACTGTTCAAATTCTTCCCTTCCTTTCTGGAATCTTCTGATTTGGTTTCCAGGAGGACGTGTGTTAGTTCGGGAGCTAATGGTGGGCATGTGTTTTCTGTTGGGCTGGTGAGCTCAGGGAGTAGAGATGGGCCACCTGGATTGTTGTGTGTTGGACACTAATGTTTTCTAAAGCCATGCATTTCCATATACATTGTATACTCGGTTCTTCTTAAGCACAGGATAATCAGCAAGGGCTAGTTATATATTACTTGGGATGTTTTTGGTTGGAAGTAACAGAAAATCTAACTCAGACTGGCTTGAACAGGGATACTTTTCAGCTCACGTCCCTGGAAGTCTAGAGGTGGGATAGGCTCCCGACTGGCTGGTTCACTGGAGCCAGGTTCTCTGCTCCATCTTCCATTCAGCCTCATTCCTCTTGTGGCATATGATGGTTACTGAAGGTAACCACGTCTCTCTTCCTGTGGCTCTCTCTTAAAAACAGTGAATCTTTTCCTAGCACCCCAGCAAATATCCCCCCTGTACATGGATCTGGAGTCAGTCCTGCAGCCTCATTACTGCTACACGATGAAGGGTGGAATGAATAATAACCTCAGTGCCGGCCTTCCCTGGTGGCGCAGTGGTTAAGAATCCGCCTGCCGGTGCAGGGGACACGGGTTCGAGCCCTGGTCCCGGAAGATCCCACATGCCGTGGAGCAACTAAGCCCGTGCGCCACAACTACTGAGCCTGTGCTTTAGAGCCCGCGAGCCACAACTACTGAGCCCGCATGCCACAAGCCCGTGCACCTACAGCCCGTGCTCCGCAACAAGAGAAGCCACCGTGATGAGAAGCCCGCGCGCCGCAACGAAGAGTAGCCCCCGCTCGCCGCAACTAGAGAAAGCCCTCGTGCAGCAACAAAGACCCAACTCCGCCATAAATAAATAAATAAACAAATTTATTTTTTAAAAAAATAAATAACCTCGGTGCCTACTCTGGCATTTCCCCTGATAATCTTCCCCCGCTGTCTTCCAAGCTTGGACCCAGTGGAGAAACAGACCCAGGTTTCAGATGAGAGAACAATATTGGCTTGATTGCTGGTTAGGCTGGGTTGAGGGGTGCAACTTGGACTAGGGACCCACGTGGGAAGAGCGACTCTTTCCCTCCAGCCCCTGATGGAGGCCGGTGAAGTAAAGCCCAGCCTCTCACCATCTCACAATCTGATAAACCATCCCCAGAGCCCGGGGAAGTGGGCATGGAATACGAAGAGGAATTCTCCCCCTAATATCCCAGAAAGCTGACATTTTCTTTCGTTTTAGATAATGGTAGAAACATTGGAAATGTGACCCCAAGGATATGAGACGTGGTTTGAGTGAAGGTCCCAGCAGGATGGTCTCAGCCTAGGAGTACATGCTGACCTTATGGGCACGTGCTGGCCCCCCGGGAGTTCTTCATGATAACTCCCTCTCCTCTCTCCTCTGACAGTGGAGGGGAACAGCGATGAGCTGGACGAGCCCATCAAGGCCGTGTTTGCCGACGTGGCCTTTGTCAAGGAACACAGTCTGATGAGTCTGAATTCCATCAACTGGTCCCGGGTCCTCGTGCAGATGGCCCACCACTTCTTCGCTTATTTCCGGTGTGCACCAACCTTAGACTTGCACCCACCGCCCCCCGTGGAGGTGGTTGTGCCATCGGGGGGTGCCGGTAGCCTCGCAGGTAAGGAGACCCCTGGGCGGAAATGGGCTTTCCAGAAAAACACCTGTGGTCCCCGTCCTCCCAGCTGCACTTTGGTTGAGGATAAAGGTTGGGTCCTAAGTGATGGGAAATGACACACAAGAAGCTTCCAGAAAACTTGCCCCAACTCCCTGGGGGTGACATCCTGGCCTCTTGCCACAGGGGAAGGAGGATGGGTTAACCCCGAGGTGCTCCGGCTGCCTGATCTGATGTGTTTGCTCAGCAGAACGTGGGGAGACCATGTCAAGGTTCAGCCGCTGGCCCGGCTGGCAGTGCCCTCTGCCAGGAGCGTGGACTTTCCTCCCAGCTCCAGCCAGCTGCCTGCTCTGAAGATAAGGGCTCGCCTGGCACCGTGTGATGTGCAAAAAGTCCTGGACTTAGGCTTCTGTGCCAGTTCTGTCCTTTACTAGCTAAACGTCTTGTCTCTTAGATTCAGCTCCTCAGCTATCAAAGATTGGAACACTTATCATATCTCTCAGGATGACCACGGAGCAGAAATAAGATTCTTTATGCGTGTCTGTGAACTTTATGAGGGTCAAGAGCTATAGAGCTACGTGGCATTCAAATCATTTCCTATAATAATACTTAACATTTATCAAGCACTGACTATGCATCAGGTACTGCTCTAAATGCTTCTCTCGTATTAACTCCTTAAATCCTCACGTGCGCCTGTGAGGGGGACGATACTGTTATTTCCATTTTATAATGAGGAAGCTGAGGCACAGAGAAGTTGGCCTCCTGATTGGCATGACTTTTTTTCTGATGGTTCTGTTAGTGGCATCGCTTCTGATGGGCGTCCAGGACAGCTTAGGTGAGACCATGAAAGTATCTTAGCGGTCAGGAGTCTTCCTGACTTCAGCTAGCACAGGGATGGAAAGAACGGCAGGCTGGCTGTTAGACCAGGATGGCTCAGCCTTCTTCCCCATCCATGGCTGCCCATTTGCATCACCCTCCAGGGAGTGATGCCACCTGCGCACGTCCCAGTATCTGCCACAGTGCCTGGCACAAAAGCAATGTTTGCAGAGGGGACTCCGATCTAGCCCTGCTCCATCAGGAACTAGCTGCTTGACCTTAAGCCCCTGGACCCCTTGAGCCTCCGTCGCTCCTCTGTCATACAAGGATATCGTGATGTTTACTGAGGATCATGTGAAATAAGACTGTGAATGTGCTTTGCAAAATTAAGAGTGATGTTGGGTGGTGTGGTTATCCTTAACTCCTTTTACCTACTCATCAGAGATAAGCCATTCATGGCAGTAGGAACCTTCCCCCAAACTACGTTGCCTTTCTGGGCTTTCCGTCTTTCAGGGTGAGGAATTCCTTGTTTGTTCCATGCCAATAGACACCGCTATTGGGGTAGACTGAGGCTGCTGCTCTGTGCCCTCTCAGTCCCTTTCCAGGGGACGCAGTCTGAGGGCGCTGGTTCTAGGAGACTGAGTCAGGGGACTCAGCATGTGCTCTAGACTTAGACAGACCTAGTTCAAATCCTTAGTCTGCCACTTAGCAGGCTTTGGATGGGTCATTTCAACTTCTCAGAACCTCCATTTTCTCTTCTGCAAATGGTGGCAAGCATGCTTGGGGGCAGGGTTTGGCACGGGAACAGTGTCAGGGCACAGTCACCTTCTCCTACTCTTTCCTTCTTTTTTATGGTAAGAGCTTCATTGCTCTATGATTCACGTATCGTACAATTCACCCACTTAAAGTATATAACTTAATAGTTTTTAACATACACAGATTTGTGTGGCCATCACCAGTTTTAGAACATTTTCCTCACCCTAAAAGGAAGTCCTGTTCCTCTAGCAGTCATCCCCCATTTCCCCTCATCCCTCCCAGCTTTAGGCAGCCACTAATCTATTTCGTCTCTATAGATTTTCCTATTCTGGACATTTTATATAAATAGAATCATCCAATATCTGACCTTCCATCACTTAGTGTAATGTTTTCAAGGCTCATCTATGTTGTAGCATGTTTCAGTACTTTATTCCTTTTTATGGCTGAATACTGTTCTGTTGTATAGCTATACCACATTGTGTTTATGCATTTATCAGTTAATGCACATTTGGATTGTTTCCATCTTTTAGTCGTTATGAATAATGCTGCTAGGAACATTTGTGCTTAGGACCTGCTTTCAGTTGAGTATATATAAACTAGGAATGGATTTCTGGGTCATATTGGAACTCTGTGCTTAACTTTTTGAGAAACTGCTGGACTGTTTTCTGAAGTGGCTGCACCATTTTACATTCCAGCCAACAGTGTATTTGGGGGGGGGTTCCAGTTTCTCCACATCCTGACCAAGACTTGTTATTATCTATCAATTTGATTCTAGCCATTCTAGTGGGTATGAAGTGGTATGTCACTGGGGTTTTGGTTTGTGTTTTCCTGATGACTGATGATGTTGAGTATCTTTTCATGTGTTCATTGGCTATTTGTATATCTTCTTTGGAGAAATATGTACTCAAGTCCTTTGCCTATTTTTTAATTGGGTTATTTTTATTGTTGAGTTGTAAGAAATCTTTATATATTCTGGCTTCAAGTCCTATATCAGATATATGATTTGCAAATAGTTTTTCCTATTCTGTGGGTTGTCTTTTCATTTTCTTGATAGTCTCCTTTGAAGCACAAAAGCTTCCAAAAGCACAAAATCTTCTTAATTTTGATGAAGTCCAATTTATCTACTTTTTTTCTTTTGTTGTTTGTGCTTTTGGTGTTGTGTCTAAGAAACCATTGTTCTCCTCTCTTAAGCTGGGTTCATCGCTCAGAAAATGGGCCTGCCCATCCACCTGGTCGTGGCAGTGAACTACAATGACATCATCCACAGGACCGTCCAGCGGGGAGACTTCTCTCTGTCTGAGGCCGTCAAACCAACCTTGGCATCAGCTATGGACATTCAGGTGGGGCCTGTGAGGCGATGTGCAGGTCTGACCCAGGTGTTGGTTGGGTGGAGGTGGACAAGGGCTGAGGTCAGCGTGACCCTCGGGACCCTGCCTTTCTGCCCAGGTGCCGTACAACATGGAGAGGATCTTCTGGCTGCTATCTGGCTCTGACAGCCAGGTGACAAGAGCCCTCATGGAGCAGTTTGAAAGGACCCGAAGTGTGAGTCTACCCAAGGAATTGCACAGCAAGGTCAGTTACCACCCATACACCATGGAGAAGGGAAAGGGTGCAGCCACAAGACCAGACTTGGGGTTTGAAAATGTGTTCAAGGAAAGGGGATGCTTGTTTCTTGAGTACCTACGATGAGCCTGGCACATCTGCAGTCACGTCATGTGGAGTTCTTTGTTGAATGAGGAGAGGCAGTAGAGGTTATTGGTTTAGAGTCAGGTGGGGCTTAACTCCAAGCCAGCTGTGAGACCTTGGACCAGTTTCTTAAATTCCGTGCTTCAATTTCCTCACCTATAAAATGGGGATAAAGAGAATGCCTGCCTCATAGCATTGTTGAATTTTAAGTCAAATAATACCCATGAAGAACCTTGTATACTGCCTGGCAATATAGGGCTTAATATATTAACTGTTGTTTTTATTTATTATTGTTGATTTCCAATAATAACTGGAAGCCACTTTTCCCATCCAGTATGAGCAGAGACCATTGCTCTATTAGCTTTTTTAAAAAAAAAAGAAAGAAGGAGAAATTTTATCTCCTCAGATGGGTAGGAGCCTAGGGAGGGATTGCTTTTATTTTAAGGTAACCTGGCGATGAAAACTTATTGAATATAAAAAAGAATTTCATATGTTGAATTTGCTTTTAATTTTCTCTGCCACATTCCCACCAAATCGTCATCCAGACTGTGTATATCTCCAGTGCCTAGGACCTCACTACCTCACATCAGCTCTAATCATTATGAAGTTCTTTATATCAAGCTAGAACCTGTTACTTCTTAGCTTGTGCACTGGTGAGCCATCTGATTCCCATACTTGAAGAGAATCTTCGTTTACCTGCTAAGCCCTCCTTTAGCTGTCCCTTACATGACGTAATTTTCAGTGGTCAATGTCCATCTTAAAGGGCTGTCTCCAGAACTAGATACACCCATACAGACTGGAGTGGAATTTCTGTCTTCTGGAATCTATGCTTCTTTTGATGCAACCTGTCTTAATTAGTTTGGACTGCTATAACAAAGTACCACAGACTGGTGGCTTAGAAACGACACAAATGTACTTCTCACAGTTCTGGAGACTGGAGGACTGAGGTCAGGGTGCCATGGTTGAGTTCTGGTGAGGGCCCCCTTCTGGGTTGCAGTTGGCTGCCTTCTCATACGTGGAAGGAGATTTAGCTAGCCCTCTGACCTCTTCTTATAAAGACGCTAATCCCATTCATGAGGGCTCCACCCTCATGACCTAATTAACTCCCAAAGGCCCCACCTCCAAATACCATCATATTGGGATTAGGGCTTCAACATATAAGCTTGGGAGGGACACAAACATTCAGACCATAACACAACCAAAGTTCAACTTATTTAATGGTTTGTATTGACACCCACAATCCTTCTCCTCATGTAAATGAGATGCTCCATGAAGACACACACCATATCCCCCAATTCTTCATTCTCTCCCCCGCTGTACACGGAAGATATTCCAACTGCTGGAACAGCATTCATTCATTCATTCATTCACTCATTCATATTACATATTGACCATGAGTCAGGAGCTATGCTTGGTGCTGGAGATACAAAGATAAATAAAACACATGCATTGTCTTCTGTGAACCCTAATGGGTCAGGAAGGTATCTAAACAATTTATAACACCCTCTGGTCTCTATTGGTTGCAGTTGAGCATATGCAGGGTTTTGGGCACATTGTAAGCATGCAGTGAATTTTCAGAGAATGATCAAATAAACCATCTACAACACCAAGGGAGCACTGAGAAGGAAGCCTTCCTCTGTTTAAAGGTAGTGGGGAGTTTTCCTAAAGGAGGTGCCACAAGAGCTGGGTGGGAACTGACGGGAAGCTATTCTCACATCCACAGGAAGGGGGCGTGCCAACAACAAAGCAGCAGGAATGCTTGAGTGCCCTTACTCTGTGTTCTGTCCCGTTGTTGAACAAGACTACATACACTAATTTGCTGATTCATGAGCCAAATTCTAACTAAATGTGTTGACCTGAAACTCAAAGGTATCCTTCCCCTAACTTGAGTGAATCCATTTAAAACTGGGAAACGTGGGAAACCAGATTTTTCTCTGAGCTGAATCTGAGCCATTCAATCTGAACGTTTCATTCGAGTTTCTGGTGCATATCTGGCTATGTTACGTGGCGGGAATTTTCTCCCCTTTTCCCCCACTTCCCCTCAGCCCTGATTCCCACCCCTCTGACCCTGAAACCTGTCAGCTTTCAGAGGCAGTAATTTCTCAGTCAGTGTCAGACGAGGCCATCACCCAGACCATGGGCCGCTGCTGGGAAGAGAACCAGTACTTGCTGTGCCCTCACTCGGCCGTGGCTGTGAGCTACCATTACCAGCAGGTGGACAGGAGGCAGCCCAGGTACAGGTGGTGGGTGCCTGTGTGTCGGGGGGACCCCTTGGCTTTCAGGGGTCCTCCTCTTCCCCAAGCAGGGGAGAGAGGAATGTGAACAAATAGACTTTTTTTGGGGGGGCTGCCCCTTGCTGCATGCGGGATCTTAGTTCCCTGACCAGGGATGGAACCCATGCCCGCCTGCAGTGGAAGCACAGAGTCTTAACCACTGGACCGCCAGGGAACTCCCACAGATGGCTTTCATGAGCATGATGGGTGCTGCGTGGAACTGTGTCTTGAGACTGTGATCCTGGAAGGGGGAGCTGGGCCTCCAACAAGGAGGAGCAATTTGCTTGCAGAGATAAGTTCAAGGGACCAAACATGTCTTTTTCTCTCTCTCTTTCTCTGCACCCTACCTCTCCCCTTCCCCTGTTCCTTCTTCTCCCTCCTGGCCTTCGTTCTGTACCTGTCCCTCTGTCTTCTGTCTTCCGCCCCCTGTTCCCACCTGCCCTGCCTCCGCAGCCCTCCCCGCTGTTGTCTGGCTCCCGCCTCTGCAGCCAAGTTCCCGGAGGCCGTGCTGGCTGCTGGGCTGACCCCAGAGACTCCCGCGGAGATCCTCACCCTGGAGCACAAGGAGGCGCGCTGTACCCCGATGCGGAAGGGTGACGACTGGACACGGATGCTTCGGGGCCTGATTGAGGACCTGAGCCGGCAGCGGCAGGGGCGCTTCCGGAACGCGCCGGCATAGCCAGGCTGGAGCTGGCTTCCTTTAGCCTTTGGACCCTGGGAGGTGTCCCCTCTGAGCTGCCTGGTGCACCTTCTCCCCATGCAGGTGCAGGAGTTTCTCAGGGGGCTGCCCAGCTGGGTCTGGAGCCAGCGGGCTGTGCGCTGTTCCCTGGCTGCTCTGTGCTCTCACCGTGGCTGGCTGGCCATGTTGGGCCTGGTCACCGGGGAGGCGGGGAGGGAGTCGTGGATGATTGCTGGGGGTACAAGCCCAGGGCCAGACAGTGCAGGAACATCACTGCTTCCTGTGAAACTTTCAGGGCCTGCAAATGAAAGGTCTGGGGCTCAGGGGCAACCTTGGCTCCAAGATTTTGGACCCCCAGATCCTAAAACCTGTGCAGGTGGGGCCCGCTGCCTCCATTACCACAGGTCTGGCTCTGAGCCTTAGTTTATCTGGTCCCCAGGTCAGATCCAGAGGTCTTGGCCACAGGGCTTCCACCCTGTCAAACGTTGGGAATCCCTGGAATAAAAGTGCAGGTTCAGTGCGATGGTGACTCTGCGTGCCCTGTGGGCAGAGCCCGGTGCCTGTCAGGTGGTGATGGTGGTGCCATGGTGTCCCTCATCCATCTGCTGCCCCGGGTTGCCAGCAGGGCAGGTGGCACAGGAGTTGAGGTTCAGGATCACCAGATCCAGGCCATGTAGGAAAGCAGGGGCCTCAAACTAGGTCAAGTTGCCCTGTTGCTCATGTACCAGGTCCACCATCCTTATTAAACCAAGTCATGATCATAGCAGCGAGAAGCAGTGGTCCCTCCTTAAACACTAAATAAAGTCCAAATGCCTACATTTCCACAGGTACCTCCATAATCAACGCTGCTTCAGAGAAGTCAAGTTGTTCTTTCCACTGAAGACACGACTGACGCTCTCCCCTCTCCATGCCTTTGACCCTACACTTGCCTCTGGGAGACTGTCCTTCTTTGATGAACCCACAAGTCCCATCTCACAGGCTATTTGTCTTGGTTCCTGGTACTTGATTACTGTGTCTTGTTTACTCGTCAGCGCAGCTGGAAATAAGGACTCCTGTTTCCTAGCTCTGGCAGAACTCCAACTGTAGCTTTCTTAAGCTGTGTATTCCCTTCTGCCCTGTTTTATGGTTATCCACTTGAGACATTATCTTCGTGTCTCTAAGCTCCTTGAAGATAGGAACAATTGTTTAACGCAAGGGCTAAAACTTTTTGGATTTGCCCCTATTGATTAAAAATCTTTTAATATGTTCTCCCAACATATGTGTACTAAATTATGTATAAACTACACAAACCGTGTGCTAAAATAGACATGAAGGAATAATAACGACACCTATATTTATCTTTTCTCCCCATTCTCCAATGGATTGCCTGTGGGCCTGTCTTTGGCAGTCCTGGTTGAACACAGTGCCTGTTACATTCCAGAATCAGCAGGAACCAGGGGCATAGCTCCCCTGTGATTGCACATCTGCCAGATACTGTGCGATGACTCTCAAAGTGTGGTCCCTGGGTTTATCCAAAATACACTCTCCTGGCCCCTACCCCAGACCTTCAAAGGCAAATCTGTGGGCGTGCGTGCGCCATCTTCAGTCCTTACAAATGCCCCAAGTAAGTTTCGACCCTCTCACTCGGGAAACCTTGGCCAGAGGCTTTAAGTGTATAAATAATTCTCTTCCACAGGGAGATAGGCTTTTTCACAAGGGCATGCTTTCTTCCTGCTACTGTTTTCATGATCTAGCCTGCACTGTCCAATTCAGGAGCCACTAACCATATGTGACTGTGGAGCCCTTGCAATGTGAATAGTCTGACTGAGGAACTGAATTTTAAATTTTATTTAAGTTTAACTTACATTTAAATTTCAAAACTATTACTTGATTCAGTCATTGGAAAGCTTTTAGGTATGATTGGAAAAATGCAGATATGTGAATCTGCTTTTTCAGCTGTGAAATTTATGAAGTACATAAAATACAGATAAGTATTTCCAATGTTCTGATTGACATGTGTCACAGATGTAAACTACATATTGGATTTCGAAGGCTTCCAATGAAAAAAATCTAAACTATCTCATTAATAATTTTATACAGATGACCTGTTGAAAGGATGATATTTTGATGTATTGAGTTAAATAAAACACGTTATCAAAATTAATTCCGTCTTTTTCCTTTTCCTTTTCCAGGGACATTTAAAGTTATGTATGTGGTTCACCTTTGTCTCTCATTGTATTTCTACGGACAGCAGTGATCTAGGCTTTGGGTACACATGAACACATGTCAGATAGTTGTAGATTTAGTTATACTACTGGGTTCAAATCTCATGTGGATTGAGGGAGGGGGTTAGACAAACACAAACGTGTGTACGTCAACACAAGCCTGAGGCTCTGGTCTCTGGGGGCCCCTCTGGAAGGCAGTTAAGGCAGGCACAGCGTGGAGGTATTTTTGGCCACTAGACGGCGCTGTTACCACCACTCTGAGGGCCGCTGTGAAAGGAGCCAGTGGGCATCTGGCCTCCAAAGCTGCCTTTCCCGGCCCCCGAAGTCTAAAGGAGCTTCTGGGCCACCCAGCTTGATCTCTGCCTGCTACCTCCACATCAGAACCACTAGCTCCGCATCTACTTGGTGCCCAGGGGCTGAAAGGAGAGGCCGGAGGGCATCCTCTTACTGGAAAACTTGACATCGAAGCATGGCATTCAGCACGTAGAGAGAGGGCAGGAAAGCTGGGCGCACAGGAGGATGGGCGAGATGACCGTGACCCTTACAGCCATCAGCACCTGACAGCTTCCGAGACACTTTAATATCCACAAGAGCGTACCTGAGAGCCCCCAGGACCCATTTATCTTTTAGGCAAGACCAGGCTGATACTTCGGGGTCATGAGATATTTAGAGGCCCATGAAAATATCTTTATTTCTATTAAAAGAAACAATGAATATAATCCGGCTTGGATTATATTCATCTTTATACCAACGGTTTAGTAAAAAAGAACTTTAAATATTTTTTGTAGAAGAACCCCTTGAAAGCAAAAGTGCCTGGAGCCCACGAAAGTCATAATGCGGCCCTCATAGGATCTGCTCTACGCCAGGTAATACTTCACCAGAATCAACTAATTTAATGCTGACAAGCAAGCTGTGAAATACGTGTTACTACCATCTATGCTTTAGAGATGAGGTAACCTGTCAGGGTGGTACCACAAGGGAGCAGAGGGGCTGGGACTTGAACCCAGGCGCGTGGCTTCAAGTTTGACGTGTATTTTCATCTTATCATGTTGCATGGAGCTGGTCCATTCTGCTGTGGCCCGCCACTCTCCATCCTGCCCCAGGCCGTGGCCCTTCCGCGGGATCCTCTTCCACCCTCCCTTTCATGGGTGGATTTGGGAGCGTGGCCATGATGCTCCAGGAGGTCCACCAGGGGCTGCTGCAAACCTGCTTCCCAGGCCTCTGCACGGGCCCTGGCACCCACCCGCTGCATGCGGCCAGAGCCAGTGGTTCCTTATTCTTTGCTGCCGCATTTCTGAGGCTCCCAGGGCAGTGCTGGGAGTTACAGGGGGTCACAAAACCCTTCACCTTCTAGAGGCTTCGGAGTGATATCCAACTCTCAGAGCCCACTGCACCTGTGAGAGGAGACCCAGAATAAAGCCATTGGACACAGCACAAACAGACATGAAACATGAACTACAAGATATTCTGGACACAGGGAACCTTAGGGCTGAATGGAGGAGAGGACAGGAGTGAGATGAAGTCTGAAGAAACATCCACCCCTGTGAACATATACACAGGCACACAAACACAGACAGACAGACACACACACACACATACAAATACATACCTACATACACACTCATCCCCCTCAATGGAAAAAGCAAGGATCCTGGTACCAATTGAAATTAGAATCAGGTTGAAGTTGTCCTTCTGAGTCGTCTGCTAATTGGCGGTGTGACCACACACAAGCCATTTCATCTCTGTGAGCCTCAGTTTCCTCATCTGCTAATTGTAACACTTACCTCGTTAGTTTATTTTGAGGATTGAGATCATGTATTTCCAATTCCTAGGTAAATGCTAAAATGCCATACAAGTGCTTCTTACTAACATAGTTTAGTCTGCAGTGAACAGTTTAGTACTTTTAAGCTATCTTGTGTTTTTTACTAATTGCTTCCCGGATTCGTCTTATCTTGCCTCTTCCTGAAGGATGAAGTTCCTTCGTGGCCCTGCGGTGCTGGCACAGCTCTGGGTGCAGGGTTGGAGTTGCCCTGGCCTGCTCAGTGCACCCAGCGACAAGCCCTGTAGGGGTCATTTGGGGATTGAATGTCATGGATTAATCAATAGGGGCTCTGCTGGGCAGTTAACAAGCCTCATTAATTTGCAGTGATGAGGATGGTGGAATGATTCCCTTTCCTGAGCACTCATGATGGGCTGAGCCCTTTATAAAGCACGTTCCAGACATTGGCTCCTTCAGTCCTCACAAGGACTGTATGAGAAAGTACCATTAGGGGCTCCATTCTAGAGATGAGGAAATGAAGCTCAGAGAGGTTAAGTAATTTTCCCAAGGCCACCCAGCCAGTGAGTCCTGGAGGAAGGATGTGAGGCTGAGTTAACCTCAGAGCTAGACTAGGAGAGGAACTTTGGGCCCGATGGCTTCCAAGTTTTCTTCAATCAGAGTCCGCGAGCTCGATGGGGAGAGGGCTGCGTCTGAGGGTGGAGGAGAAGAGAAGAGGACCCATCACTAGGAGACGGGCCATCTGGGGAGAGGGGCACAGAGCCAGTGCCTTTGCAGGGAGCTCTCCTCTGGCTCAGGCTCCCTCTTGGAGCTGGGTTCCTCGCGGGGATGCTGGTGTCTGCTGAGTGGATTGGGTATGGTTACGGGACAAGAGGGAGGTGAGAGTAATTCTGTGGGATCGTCAGCTGCTGGCAGGGAGGCCCAGCCTGGTGATTCCCACTGGAAAGACTCAAACTTAGATGGATGAAGTCGGGGAGCCTTTGTTGAGTTTTCTGTGTCCCCAAATAGATAACGGGTGAGCAACACAGGAAAGGCTGGGCTCTTAGCCTCCTGGAAAGAGGAGAGGGCCAACTTCTCTGTCCTGCTCACTGCCTCTGTCCAAAAAAGCATCTCCTCAGAACTCCCTTTCAGGCCCAACCCATCAGTTTATCCATTCCACAACCTGGGCATCTGTCAGGTGCCAGCTGGGCAAATGCTGAAGGCCACTGTGCTGACTGCCTACCAAGTGCTGGGGAGAGAGAAAAAGTAGGAAAAGATGGGGCTGGGGTTGACTTATGCAGAAGGATAAAAGTTTGTGGCAGCACCCAGGGGCTGTCCCAAGGCTGTGAGGGACTGGTTACTGGTTCTTCGGGGCAGGAGCCCAGGCAGTCCCCCTGCGGCCCCCTCCCACACTGACCCTCAGTGTTGCAGTGATTGGTTTAGAGCCTGCTCCCCCGCTACTTAAACAGTCCTTAAAGGCTGCTGTCAAATACCCCATAAGCCAGGACCTGGCGTCCACACCTAGCCTTCACTGAGTATGGAACAGAACAGGCGAGAGGAACTGCAGGGCCCAGAGGAGGAAAGGTGACTGGGCAGGAGAGGGTGAGGCTGGAGTGAAGAAGGCTGGGCTGGGTCTCCAAGGGTCTGCTAGGTACCAAGGGGATGCTCCTCGGTTCAGGACTGTTCCCTTCTCTTCTTCAATGGTTTAGCCATCACAAAGATCTATTATAAGAAGGCAAGGGACCTCCTGTTGCAGCAGAAGTGTCTGTGCACTTGCTCCTTGGGGAGAGGACCTTCTTTTCTCTGAATGAATGCGCAGGTCTTAAGTCACCAAGGCCAAGGTCCTGTAACAGGTGCAGAGCCAAGAACTGAGGCAGGGCTCTGCATGGGTTAGGCCAGGGTGAAGCCCCTGGAGCCTCCCCTTGGTTTGGCTGCTAGGGGGACCTATTGAGTGTCACCTCTCCAGCCTCCCCTTGGTCTCCTAAGTCGCTGGAATCACTGGCTTCCACCATCCCCGATCCAGACCTCATCCCCAAGCAGGGACGGCGCTTGTTTATAAAACGGATGCAGTTTAGGTCTTGAGGCTTCGGAAAGGTCAGGGCGCAGCTCTGGGTAACCTCCTGCAAATGGACGTCCCTTCGAGCTGCATTCTCGCCCTCTCTCCCCTCGCCACCCCCCCAACCCCTGGACAAAATCTCCCTCCAAAGTCTTCTTCAAGCCCGGAATGGCCAGCAGAGAGCAGCAGAACACACCCAAAGTCCCTCTCCCTCCAAAGGTGACTGACCGCACCCCACAGGCATGCAGGTCTGACCTTGTTCTCTAGGAATTAGAGCCCCTGAAGGTCAGAAAGGGGGTGGGCCCCAGAGATTTTTCTTTTTTCTTAGCTCATTGTTTCTCAAATTTAATATTGGGAAGTCCCTCCTCTAAAGCTTAAAAAAAAAAGGTATATATATATATATATATATATATATATATATATATATATACTCGCATATATATATATAAGTATATATATCTACTCACAACGTATATATCACATGTAATTCCAGTGTTGTCATAAACAGTTTGTGCTTTGTAATAATGCTACCACAACATGTACAAACATGAAACTACCTATGAACCCCTTATATTGATATCTCCCAAACAAGGAGAAACAAACATTCAAATGAAATGAGAACAAAATCAGTAAAATTCAGAGTATTGATTATACACATTAATGTGTATAATCCATCGTGTACTGCACTCAAATTTCTGGTGCCCTGTGACAGTGGCAGGGCTGTCTCAGACAGGATTTCAGACAGGATTTTCGTTGTTGCTGCTTGTCTAGCGTACTTACTTTCCTTTTGTGGTGGAATAACTTTACTCCTTCAACACTTTTCGTACATTAACCACCGGGAAACATCCCAAGCACAGTACGCTGTGATGTCATATAACCTTTACATGGCACCAGCTCATCATATATTTGCCACATCTGTCTGCCTCTCCTTGTGACAATTGAGATGGTATTGTTGCTTGCAATTGTAAATACAGGTACAAATGCAGACACTGAAATTATGTGATGACTTACTTTTTTTTTTTTTTTTTTTTTGCGGTACGCGGGCCTCTCACCGCTGTGGCCTCTCCCGTTGCGGAGCACAGGCTCCGGAGGCGCAGGCTCAGCGGCCATGGCTCACGGGCCCAGCCGCTCCGCGGCATGTGGGATCTTCCCGGACCGGGGCACGAACCCGCGTCCCCTGCATCGGCAGGCGGACTCCCAACCGCTGCGCCACCAGGGAAGCCCGTTGATGACTTACTTTAAGGTGGCTGGCAGATGATGCAGAAAATGTCTTTAAAAAATTGTCAAATGAAATCACACACACAAATACACTATTGATTAAGAATTCTTAAACAGCAAGAGTACTTACTGTATGATATTACTTATATGTGGAATCTAAAAACTAATACAAACTAATGTATATGCAAAACAGAAACAGACTCACAGACCTAGAGAACAAACTAGTGGTTACCAAAGGGGAGAGGGAAGGGGGGAGGAGGAAGTTAGGGGTATGGGATTAAGAGATACAAACTACTATGTATAAAATAGATGCACGATAAGGATAAATTGTATAGCAGAGGGAATTATGGTCATTATCTTATAATAACTTTTAATGGAGTATAATCTGTAAAAATACTGAATCACTATGCTGTGTACCTGAAACTAATATAATATGGTAAATCAACTATACGTCAATTGAAAAAATAAATAAAATAAAAAAAAGCATACATGTCTGAATCCCTGTTTGACAAACATTATCTCCCCCAACCCTTGCTTTTTACAGATGAATGACAGGCTCAGAGAGGAGAGTTAGACTTAGCCAAGGTCACACAGCTAATCAGATGGGGCAGCTTTGAGGACTCTGAGACTCTCTCATTTTACACAGTAATACTTCCCATTACAGGCTTGACCCAAGGAAAGGAGTTTTTAGGAGATTCTCTTAGGAATTAACCATTGCAGTCTGGGTAATTTTCCTGCACATTTCAAGCAGCCATCTTTCCAAGCTTGGAACAGGAAAGAAATTAGATATACACAGCCACTGCCACAGATAGAAAGAACTTGTCTAAAGCCCTACCAGACTCCATTTTCTGATATATATACATGTATATATGTATGTGTATATATATATATATATATATATATATATATATATATGAAAGTTTATGGAGGAGAACAAAATATATACTTGTTTAAGCCTTTAAGATATAGAGGCCTTATTGATACTACTTTTACGGCTTGGGGAATATAGACTATCTCTTCCCAACTCCAAGGGCAGGTTTTTTTTTTTTTTTTTTTTTTTTTGCGGTATCGCGAGCCTCTCACTGCTGTGGCCTCACCCTTGCAGAGCACAGGCTCCGGACGCTCAGGCTCAGCGGCCATGGCCTCACGGGCCCAGCCGCTCCGCGGCATGTGGGATCTTCCAGGGCCGGGGCACGAACCCGTGTCCCCCGCATTGGCAGTCGGACTCTCAACCACTGTACCACCAGGGAAGCCCAAGGGCAGGTTTTTAATTTGAGGTCTTTTAACTCCCAAAGGGTCCATGGATAGAATTCTGGAGGTTTTGAGAACCAGATGAGAAAAAACTGCATCTTTATTTTCCCTAGCCTGTACCTGAAATTTAACACTTCTGTTAAAATTATAAATGTTGGCAACAAACCAATTAACACTAATAGCACCTGGGACTTTTGGAAGATAAAAATCACAGACATTTTCACATGGCGTTATAGTAGCAGTTGTAGGTGTCTTGAAATAGCATTAACACTCAACACTGCTTTAAAATAATATTAGATCTGACACTATATTATGCTATTTAATTATTATTAAAGATTGTAATATTTCTATATTACATATATTTAAACGTATTTTCGTAACTGTCTTTCAATATAATTAGTTTCCTTTCTTATCCCATGTATTTTATTTTGTGCATTTGAAATATTCCTCCAGGCTACTGAGGAAACACACAAGAAAAGTTCTCTTCATTTGGGGAAAACAAATCTGTAAAGTACCATTTCTTGTTCATCAATCATAAATTGGGCACATTCTGGGTTCTATATGGTACATTATCGCTAAATCTTATAACACTGAGCTGGGACATTATCATCTCCTTTATACATGAGGAAACTGAGGCTCAGAGAGGTGCCTAATATCAACACACTCCACAAAACATAATAAATATGTCCAGTACTGTAATAGAAATAGGGACAAAATGAGGGTAACAGTGTCTGTTTTTGTTCACTACTGTATCCCCGATGCCTAGCACTTCTAAGATGCTCAGTAGATATTTGTTGAGTGACTAGTTGAGAAGACATCATGTGGCCCTGCCAGAGTTGGGATAGGAAATACTTCAAAGGAAAATGAGAGTTGGGATGAGCCTTGGGACTTGGGGAAATACAAGCTGATATAAAGCAATCATGGTACTCCATTCCCCATGCCAGTTTCAGAAAGGGTTGGTCACCTGGCTTTGGCCCATGAAATGCAAGGGAAAGCTCATCCAGGACAGGCTCTGCCTCTTGACATTAGAATGGGAGGTGGGGATGTTTGGAGCTGCTGCAGCCACTTTGCCCCCATGAGGATGACAGAACAGAGATCAGGGCAGGGCCCTCAGCCCTCAGGGAGGCTGCAAACCTTTGAGCTGAGCAGCTCTGCAGCCTCCCACCTCTGGACTTCTAGTTAGAGGAGATAACAAGGCTGGTTATATTTAATATTTTAGTTGAGTTTTCTGTACTTTGTGGCTAAAGGCATCCTAGTGAAAGGGTGTATATGAAGAGAGAGGTGGGGCCATATCAGGAAAGGCTTCCATGCTCTTCTAAGAAGTTTTGTGGTTTATCCTCAGAGGTGAATGATGGGGGTTGGGTGGGGTGAAGGATTACATGATTGGAGGAAGGGACTGAAATGGTGTGATTTATGCTCTAGAAAGCATACTTTGGAGGTGGTGCGGAGGATGGGATTGTGCAAATGGTTAATAAACGGTAAGAATAGTGGCAAAGATGGTGAACAAGCAAACTGGGGTTGGGAAACTTGTTCTGCTCTCAGCTTGAGGAAAAAGGAAATAAAGTAAACATGTTGAAATTTGAAATTTACCATAGAACTCAGCTTCCAGGGGACCCACCATGGAGTAGATCCAATCTCACAGATGTCAGAGAGGACAGGCTGCTGAGAGGATGCTCAGAACGGTGACCTGAGATCCTGCCAGCACCAGGGCCATTATCAAATAAGGGATCAGTCTGGGAATTCCCTGGAGGTCCAGTGGTAAGAGCTCCATGCTTTCACTGCCGTGGCCCATGTTCAATCCCTGGTCGAGGAACTAAGATCCCACGAGCTGCACCTCATGGCCAAAAGAAATAGAAAGGGTAGGTCTGCCCGGTGCCATTTAGTACCAGGAATCTTCCCTTCTAGTCTATACAATTCTTTGAAAGTTGATAATCTTTCTATGATTTAAGTGGTTACTCTCAATGAGCCAGAGTACTCCCCCGCCCCGCCTTTTTTTCTAGGTAAAAGAAAGCTTGCTATGTTTGGGTGTGTGGATCTGTGTGTAATCAGCTCAAGGGGCTGGGGCAGAGCGTTCTAGTCATCTAGACCTGTCTTTGGGACAGAGGTGGTGTTTGTGGTGGACAGGTGAGTGGCTTGGGAGTCAGGAGAACCGGTTCCTGCTTCTGCTTCTGCCACTGTCCGGCTGTGGTCTCAGATGTGCCTCGTCCACTCTCAGTGCTGTGAATGGTGGGGTTGGCTCCACATCTCTGTGTTCTTCCCAGTCCCAGTGGCCCTGGACTCTGACAACCTTCCATTGGGCTGCATCGATTGCTTGCATTGGTCCTTCAGAGGGAGGGGATGGGTTTCCAACGTTTCTAATCAAACCGCTGTTCTCAGAGTCAAATAAAACGTTGGTATCAGTGGCCAGCTGAACATTCAGCATTTATAAAACCCCTACTATGTGCTCAGTACCATGCAAGGCATGAGGAAGCATCTTGAAGAAGAAGGAAGCTCCTGCTCTCCAGTGGTTGCCAGAAGACCTGTACACCCCCCCACACACCCCCCACACACACACAAGCACACACACCCACACACACACATACACACACATGCACACACACAAATGTGAAGTGCTGGGAGCCCTGGGTAATTTCCTGTGGTGGTTCTGAGAATGGGAGAAATCACTGGTGCAGTGTCGGGCAGTTGGTAAAAGCTTCTAGAGGGAGTGGGTCAAGTGTGTTTCGGGTTTGGGCTAAGGGAATTCTTATCATCTTTTATGGACTGAATTGTGCCCCCCAGATGTTCATACGTTGAAGTCCTAAACCTCAGTGCCTGAGAATGTAACTGTATCTGAAGACGGGGTTTTTAAAGAGGTAATTAAGGTAAAGTGAGGTCATTAGGGTGGGCCCTAATCCAACATGATTGGTGTCTTTATAAAAAGAGGAGATTAGGACACAGCACGTACAGAGGGAAGACACAGGGAAAAACCATCTTCAAGTCAAAGAGACAGATCCTGCCCTTATGGCCCTCAGAAGGAACCAATCCTGCCAACACCTTGATCTCAGACGCCTAGCCTCCAGAATTATGAGACCATCAATTTCTCTTGTTTAAGCCACCCAGTTTGTGGTCCTTAGTTATGGCAGCCCCAGGAAACTAATATATACCTTAAAATACCTTTTTAAAATAAATAAAATAGCATCCCCCCATCTTCAAATAAAATGTATGGTTCCTTACGTTCCAGTAAGATACCCATGCTTAGTCCTGTGGCCTAACTCTACCCACTTGGAAAGTCATGGGCTTGCATTCATTCATTCATTCATTCATCCAATAATTTTTTAAGGCGTGCCGGCTATAAGCTAGACATGGTTTTAGGTGCGGGGATATAACAGATAAAGTACCTCCTCCTCTGGAGCTTTCATTCTGGGGAGGGAGGGGGGCAGGCAATAGAGGAATAATAAATAAGCAAGATAATTCCAGACTGTGATAAAGGTGTGAAGGAAAATAAAACAGAGGGGTGAAGATGTGATGGACATCAGAGGGTAGGGCCAGCTTTTGGTGGGTGGTCAGGAGACGATCTCTAGGAGTTGACACCCCAACTCTGGGACTGGGTAGCCTAGCATAAGAACATTCCAGGGGGAAGTCACAGCAGAGCAGGGGCTTAAGGGTGGTGCATGCTTGGGTGTCTGAGAATCCCCAAGAAGGTAAGTGTGTTTGTGGCAGGGTCCATAGGGGAAAATGGGATGAAATGAGCTCCTGAGCCCTGCAGGGAGCCCATCATGCAGACATTTTCAGGCCCAAGAGAGGCTTAGACAAAAATGGTTAACTTTGCATAATTAAAAGTCTGTACAATATGATTCAGCAATTCTACTTCTGGGTATATAGCCCAAGAACTGAAAGCAGGGACTTGATCAAGTGTTTGTACACCCATGTTCATAGCAGCATCATTCACAGCAGCCAAGACAAGGGGACAACCCAAGTGTCCATCAAGAGATGATTGGGTAACAAGTGGTATATCCCTACAGTGGAGTATTATCCGGCCTTAAAAAGGAAAGAAATTTTGCCACCTGCTACAGCATGGACGAACCTTGAGGATATTATGCTGAGTGAAAGAACCAGACACCAAAGACAAGTACCATATGATTCTACTGAGATGAGGGGGCTTCCCTGGTGGCGCAGTGGTTGAGAGTCCGCCTGCCGATGCAGGGGACACGGGTTCGTGCCCCGGTCCGGGAAGATCCCCCATGCCGCGGAGCGGCTGGACCCATGAGCCATGGCCGCTGAGCCTGCGCGTCCGGAGCCTGTGCTCCGCAACGGGAGAGGCCACAACAGTGAGAGGCTCGCGTACCGCAAAAAAAAAAAAAAAAAAAAAAAAAGAGATGTGGTACCTAGAATAGGCATTTTCATAGAAACAGAGAGACAGTGGTTGCAGGGGAGATCGAATGGGAAGTTAGTGTTTAACGGGTACAGAGTTTCACTTTGGGAAATGAAAATGCTCTGTAGGTGGGTGGTGGTGACAGTTGCCCAATACTGTAAACGTACTTAACGCTACTAAACTGGACACTTTAAAATGGTTAAAGTGGCACATCTTCTGTTCTGTGTATTTTGCCACAAATGTAAAAAACTCAGTCTGGTTGCAGCTCAAGAGCAGAGGGAGGGAGAGGCCGGAAGAATGGGGGCAGCCCAGGCCACTTCCCCATTGCTCTGCACCCTATAAGGCTGGCTCTAGGATTTCCACCCAAGGACCTTCCCAGGTCCCCGGGCCATGGATGTTGAGCCTCGGTCCAAGGCTCCCCAGGTAGGAAGCGCCCCGTGACCTTGCCTTTGGTGTCACACTGCTGCTGAGGTGGGAGGTTGTGAGGTGGGGGCCTGTGCCACCAGCTTCTGCCCTGACCCCTTGCAGCCTCCCCGGAACGCAGCAGCCTGATTGGCCAGCATCAGACAATTCCTGCAGCCTCCTTCCTGCGCCGGCCCCTGGCGCTGCCTGGGCAGGCCTGCACGGGGGAATAACCCTGCCCCGAAAATAAAAAAAAAAACAGGCGAGAGAGGGAGAAAAGCAGCACAATTAAAATCTTAGTGTATGAATAATTACATTTTTAAAATCCCAACATTTGTTTTTTTACATCAAAAGGAATTCTGTAATCAGAGGTTTAATTTGCAGATTTAGTGGCATTTGGCAGGTTAAAAGTAGGTGCTGTGAAGTGAGTAAGCGTGGGATTTGGGGCTGGAAGCAAAGAATGGGGGAATCTGCTGGGCCAGAAATCCCGGCTTTGAGCTGCCTCGGAGCCTTGTGGCCTTATTTCCTCTGCCCACAAGCCACGCTGGACCGCTCTGCTCTCGGGGAAAGAAAGCAGGAATAGAGAGGGAGAAGAATTAAGTCCTCCATTCCTCCTTCAAAATAGCTTTCTTGGGTGTTTTTTGTTTGTTTTTTTTTCCCGATTATTCGCTCATTGCAAAAAAAAAAAATCCTGAAAATGTACAAAAGCGGAAAAAAAAAAAGCAAAGATCACCTGAAATTTCACTGCTTGGAGGTAGTAACAGTACCTTTTCCTCTTCTCTAAGACAATGTGGATGAAAAATCCTTTGGCCAACTGGACTGGGCTTCACAACAGGCAGGTCTATTATCCTTACCTCTCTCTTATTTTTCTTTCCCTCTTCTTTTCTGGAAGTCTCCCTCCTTTTTCTTCCCCATGAAAAACAAAAAAACAGGAGCCTTGACATACGAAGGTCAGGAAGGGAGATTATGGTCCAAGAACCTTTCCAAAAGTGATGCTGGCTGGCGGAGCAGCCTCGAGGAAGGGGCCCAGAGGCGGCCATCTTGGCTGAGGGAGGGGTGCAGCTGGGTGGGTAACAGAGAAGGGTTATTCTAGGGCGGACCTTTCAGAGGAAGGGAAGGGAGAGAAGCAGGCATGGACAGTGTTTATCTCCCAGATCAACTAGTCATTGGTGGCAGGCTGGCACCAGGAAGGGGGTCCTTGGTGAGGTGACTCCCCTCCACTGAGATAATTTCCACATAGGGTTAGGGCTCAGGGCTGTCTGTAGCGGTGCTCCCAACAGCTGGGGTGTGGGGCGTATTCCCCTGTACGCCCTTCGGTCCTAAAAGGGGTGTGTGTGTGACAGGGAGAGAGAGACAGACAGGATTGCTGGAGCTCACCAAGGCCCGAATCTAAAACCAGTTAGAAGCCAGCTGTCCCTGGACAAACTTTACCAGTGGCCTCTGTGAAGACAAACACAGGAGACACCATCTGGGCTGTCCGGAAGCTCACCCAGATAGGAGCTAAGCCATTGGACAATCCGGCAGTTTGCGGGAACAGGGCAGGCAGTTTTAGGAGACATGAAGGGAAAACGCAGAGTGGTAACAAAACAAGCTCTTCCTGAGGAAGCCAACTCTGCTGGCCCTGCAGCGCCTTCCTCAGCACTTGTGGGTGGAATCTTCTTCTCACAGACTCTGCAGATATGTGGCAAATATTAATGGCTACCACTAATTTAACATGTCTGTCTCACCCCCAAGATACTGGGATTCTGCCCTTGTACTAAAGCCAGAAAACAAAGACTAAGAGAAGATGAGGAACTTGCCCTGGGCTCCCAGGTAGGAAATGGCAGGGTAAGAGGTTCAAACTCAGGTCTCTCTGACTCCAAGGCCCTACACACATCCATCAGCCCTTGTGACCATGTTTCTCCGACTTATATCATCATGAAATACTTTTTAAAAGCGTAATGGACTGAGGAGACACCAAGATGATTAAAGGCAGTAATGTGCTTGGATCACACCAGGCAGAATGTGGTCTCGCAGATTAACTAATTGTAGCAAGAAATTATGAAAAGGAGTTTTGTATTTTTCATTTAGAAGAGAAGTTCCAAATTCTGTAAATTAAACCAACTTAATTTTCTTAATAATTAAATAGAACACACTTTTAAATATGTATTTTTATACTTTTTTTATAATGTATGACCTCCACAAACATTTTTTAATCGAAATAATCCTTATTTATTTATTTGGCTGTGCCATGCGGCTTGTGGGATCCTAGTTCCCCAACTGGGGATCGAACTTGGGTCCGGCAGTGAGAACACGGCGTCTTAACCACTGGACCGCCAGGGCATTCCCTTGAATTATTTAAAAGCTACCTTTTCACTTAGGAGCAAGGATGTGGGTTTGGATCTTTGTTATGAGTTTTAACATCAAGTCCATTTCCGTTACCGCTACAGTGTAGCAAAGGCTAAAACATCAAGAACCCAATTTGCCACATTTGTGTTGTGTTTTATCGTAGTTATTATTAGTAGTATTGGCAATTAATTACTTCCTTTTCAAGAGCTCTTCTTCCAACGTTTTAGAAACTCTCTTCATTTGGGGGCTGCTTACTTCTGTGATTGTATGATTCAAACCCAGCTTGGAAGCGCACGATTCTTTTTATTTAAGACTTCCTTCTTCTAGATCCATGAGGATTGATACGGGACAGCAGATATGTTTAGGATACAGGAAACATTGAAACACATCATGAGTACCTTTGGATCTTATAAGTCTGAACATACAATATAGGCTGATGTTGATCACATGTCAGGAGCTGTTTTTGCAATAATGGCACATCGTTTTCTGCTGCAAATGCCTCTACCCTGTTCCTGAACCCCAAGAGTTGTGTTGTCACACAGCATAAGGGTCAATTGTTAGACACCATACATCAATGGAGGCTGTTTTGGATGTCGCATGTGTATGATTAGGTAATGCTTTCCTCCATTCTTCAATAAGGTTCATCATTTTTGAAAAGCAGATTATCACGTAATAATATCAATGGCACCTCTATAAATGTGTCCAGTATTTTTCTTAAGCAGATATTTAATTTAATTATTTATTTATTTTGCGGTACGCGGGCCTCTCACTGTTGTGGCCTCTCCCGTTGCGGAGCACAGGCTCCGGACGTGCAGGCTCAGCGGCCATGGCTCACGGGCTCAGCCGCTCCGCGGCACGCGGGATCTTCCCAGACCGGGGCACGAACCCGCGTCCCCTGCATCGGCAGGCGGACTCTCAACCACTGCGCCACCAGGGAAGCCCTTAAGCAGATATTTTAAACATTTTTTTAGAGCAAAATTATGGCTACTAGAGCTTTGAGCTTTTTTTTGGTGAAACACCTATTGACATCCCACAGCACACAGGCTGAACCTGAGCCCCCATAAGAAATTGGTAAAATCATGCTAATTTGGTCCAGTGTGCAAAAAGTAGCAAATACTTGGTAAAAGACACACCCCCTAGAAATGCATTCTAGAGAAAAACATAAAAGATTCAGGGAACTGCTCTATTGATAAAGTTATTAAGGGTCCAGTGATTTGAGCCATGGTCAGGCCAACTCTCCAAAGCAAAGGACAAATTACTGCATCTTAAACTCCCACTACTGAGAAAGAAACACATTGCTTGGCAGACTTCTTGGGGTTTTGAATGTTATATATTCCATACTTGGGAATCCTGTTATGATCCATTTATCAGGTGATGCAGAAGGCTGGTAGTTTTGAGTTGGGTCCAGGGCAAAAGCAGGTTCTACAGCAGCTCCAGACTATAGCACACGCAGCCCTGCTTCTTGGCCTGGTCGACCTGGGAGATCACACAGGGTAGAGAAAGATGCCAGGTAGAACTTCTGCACACCCCAATAAGAGAGCGACAACACGGGTCTTAAGGTTCAGAAACAGGGTTGAGGCATTTACGGCAGAGAACTATGCACCATTATTGGAAAAACAGCTCCGGACATGTTACTGGGTTCTTGTAGAAATGTAGCCTCTGACCATGGGAGGCCAAGAGGTCACAAGGCCATGAGCTGGATATTGTGAGAGCCAGTAAGTCATAGGCTGAGGGGGGGAGGCAGCAGAAATCTATGAAAGTGATACATTGGGGATTGGGCGGGTCCAGGGGGACAAGTGAGCTGAAAGTGGACGGCCCAGACACACACGCCACTTACCACTACTGCTCCAAACATACCTCCCTCGGCTCACACCTGTGGTCTTATACAGGGAGGAGGTGTTCCCTATGACCAGCTGACAAAGTACAAAAAGAGCCCCGTATGGATCATAGATGGGTCAGCTCAGTGGTAGCTATGAGCCCAAAGAGGACTGCTGATACACTATGACCTCTCAAGGGTGGCCCTGAAAGGTAGTGGTAAGGAGACCTCCAATGGACTCTCGATCATCCTCTGTGAGACAGAGGAAAGAGTCAACGCAGACTCCTGGGCTGTGGTCAACGGCTGGCTGATTTGTCAGGGCCCTGGAAGGAGCAAAATTGGAAGATGAAGGACAAGGAAGTTTCGAGAAGAGGTCTGTGGCTAGACCTTGGGGGCTGCGTGCCAAGTGTGAGAATCTTTGCATTGACCGGTTAATGCCCGTCAGACACCATCCCCTGCGGAAGAGGGGAATAAACAACTGAGTGATTAGGACTTCAGCCAATAGCTGTCAGCCCACTTCTGTTCTCAGCCACCCCCGTGTTTGCACACTGGCTCGTGAGCAGAGTGACCCTGGTGGCAGAGAGGGAGTCATGCACGAGCCCAACAGCATGGACTCCAGCACACCTTGTTGCTCCCTACTTTCCATAAATAGCTTTGTGATCTAAATCCGATCCAGCCTCTAGATCCAAACGCTAGGTTACAGGGAATACAGAAGAGGGAGGAAAGAAAAACACTTTAAATCACGCCTGAGAGATGTAATCAAGAAACCCAAACTATGGGGAACTCCATAGGAAAAAACGCCTGAATTTCTTCAAAAAATAATTGCAAGATGAGAGAGAGCACAGATTAAAAGATTATTTTAAGACTTAACTAACTGTAAAGTGAGGTCCTTACTTGGATTATGATTTTTTTAATGGAAATAATTCTGACATTTACCAAATAATTGGAAATGTGAAAACCTGATAGCTATTTGATGATTCTAAAGAATTATATCTAATTTTAAAAATATTATAATGGTATTGTGGTTATGTGTTAAAGAGAGAAAAGAATCCTAAGCTTTTAAAGATATACACTGAGGGACTTCCCTGGTGGCGCAGTGGTTAGGAATCTGCCTGATAATGCAGGCGACACAGGTTTGAATCCTGGTACGGGAAGATTCCACATGCCTCAGAGCAACTAAGCCCCCGTGTGCCACAGCTACTGAGCCCACGTGCCACAACTACTGAAGCCCGTGCAGGTAGAGCCTATCCTCTACAATGAGAAGCCACCGCAATGAGAAGCCTGTGCACCACAGTGAAGAGTAACCCCTGCTCACCGCAACTAGAGAAAGCCCGTGCACAGCAACGAAGACCCAACGCAGCCAAAAATAAATAAATTTATTTTAAAAATAAAGATATACACTGAAATATTTGTGGATGAGATGGTATAATGGCTGGGGTTTGCTTCAAGTAAAACCAGAAAGAGGACATTGGGCTTCCCTGGTGGCGCAGTGGTTGAAGTCCGCCTGCCGATGCAGGGGACACGGGTTCGTGCCCCGGTCCGGGAAGATCCCACATGCCGTGGAGCAGCTGGGCCCGTGAGCCATGGCCGCTGAGCCTGCGCGTCCAGAGCCTGTGCTCCGCAACGGGAGAGGCCACAGCAGTGAGAGGCCCGCGTACTGCAAAAAAAAAAAAAACAAAAAGAGGACATAGATGAGGTATAGATAAGGTCAAACTGGCCAGGGCTTGATGGTTATTGGGGTTGGATAATGGATACTTGGGGGTTCATCATACCTTTCTGTTCACTTTTTGTTCTTGTTTTGTTTTGGTCACACCACATGGCATGCGGGATCTTAGTTCCATGAGCAGGGATCAAACCCCCCTGCAGTGGAGGCAGAGAGTCTTAACCACTGGACCACCAGGGAAGTCCCGGACTTTCTGTATGTTAGAAATTCTCCACTTAAAAAAAATGTTGTGTGACTGAGACATGTTACCTTACCTATAATACAAAAAGAGAAATCCTTCAACCTCCCTCAAGAAATGTTATGAGAGTAAACTAAGATAACAGATAAGGAGAAAAGATTGAAAAGTTAAAATTACTCAGCAAATTAAAATGAAATAATATCACAGATGAACTTGTAAGTGGAGCTTGACTTGAGCCCGTGTGTCAAGAAGGGAGGACCTCTCCCAAATCCCAGGACTAGAAGGATGCTCTAGGATTTTTCAGGCTGGGCTCCATGACTCTCTAGGGGTCCTCAGAGTCCCTGCAGGGACCTCAGTGGGAGGCCTGTGGGGAGGGGCTCCTGGCTCTTACTTCTGCTTTGATCTGTTTGTTATAATGAGCTCAGGACCAGATTAAGACTTTAAAGGCCCCTAATACTGAGAAAATTGTGATGCCTCCATGCCTACATACAACTGGATTTTAATTGCTGACATTAAAGTAGCTCATTTCTAGTTTTGCTGATGGAAACATTCTAGCTGCGTTTATTCAAGTGGAACTTTTCTCTCTCCCTCCTCCCACTTCACTGGTGTTCTGAGCATATGCTTAGAATGCCTTTTGGGGAATCACAGCATTGACTGGGGTTTGACAGTACGTTTCATCTAAAAGGGAAGTTTCATTTGTTTAAACTTTCGATCGAATCTAATGTCTATTTAAATCCTCTCTCCAATAGCTCACCAAGTATTTCTCCACCTTTGGCTTAAACACTTCCTATATGGGAGATTTACTATCCACTAAAAGACCCTGGCAGATTTTCAGACTATTATTAGAAAGTCTTATGTTGAGGCCAAACATGTCACCTTCGAGCTTCCACCATTGGTTGGTCCTCTGCCCTCAGGGCTACGCTGAGCAAGCTTAATCCTTCTTCCACTGTCTGCCTCTGCTCAGCCGGGAGCTCAGGCCCAGTTCTTGGAGTCAGCCTGTCTCCTCCACCTCTCCAATCCTGCCTCCTCAAATAGTCTCCCCAGACAGTAATAGTAATAACCATAACAATAATAGCGGGGCTTCTCTGCTGGCGCAGTGGTTAAGAATCCGCCTGCCAATGCAGGGGACACGGGTTTGATCCCTGGTCCAGGAAGATCCCACATGCCACGGAGCAACGAAGCCTGGGCACCACAACTACTGAGCCTGTGCTCTAGAGCTCACGTGCTGCAACTGCTGAAGCCCACGCGCCTAGGGCCCGTGCTCCGCAACGAGAGAAGCCAGAGCAATGAGAAGCCCGCGCACCGCAACGAATGCAACCAGAGAAAGCCCGCGTGCAGCCATGAAGACCCAACACAGGCAAAAATGAATAAATAAATTGATTAAAGCAAAACAAAACAATAAGAGCCACAATTAACTGAACTCACCAAAGTCACACAGCTGGAGGATTTTAGAACCAAATGCTAGTTTGTTTGATTCTGGGGTCTATGTTTTTAGCCTCTGCGTTTTGCTTTTAACCTCCCTTCTAATATGAAACAAACTCAAAGTTTTACCTCTTCAGAACATTCAGAAACCATTGATATAAGAAAAAAATTTCAAGTGCCCTCCAGCTTTTGATAGGGAGCGTTACCTAGAGTCTGAAATACTGAATCAAGGAGTCTTCACTGGTCAGTCAAAGGCCGTGCCCCTGAGCCGGATGGCCGTGGTGCGTATCCGCTCTGCTCCTCCTTTACTGAGATCTCTTAGGTGCAGAGGCTGAGCTGTAGCTTGCGATGGCCTTTTGGCAACGGGGTTGGATCTGCTGTCTGCTCTCTGGATCATCACTGAACGTATTTATCAAATCCAAGGTCCCTGTAAGGCACAGTGAGTGGGAAGGGAACTGTCACCTTTAGTTGAAACCTCCAAAGAGCCTGAGGTCTTTCAGCTCCAGCTTACACCAAGCCTTAATTGGGCTCTTTATTTACAGGACCAGAGGTCAAATTAGGGGGTGGAGGAAAGATGAAAGTGACTTGCCTTATCCTCTCAGACTTAGAATGCCCAGCTCAAATCCCCAAACTCTCACCCTACAGCCAGGGCTTACACAGGGCTGTCAAGGTGACATTCCTAAAACGTAGGTAAAATTGTGTCACCTCCACAGCTCAGAAATCCTTGATTAATCTCCATCACTCAGACACTAACCCATTCATTCACTCATAGGGTATCGGTGCCTATTATGTGCCAGGTACAGTGCTAGACACTTGGAATATAAAGATGAAAGCCATGGGCCCGGCCCCCAAGGAGCTCAGGGTGTAGCCAAGGAGAAGGATAAGAGCACAATGTCATGCAGGAAGATGGCCAAGTGTCCTTGGTGCCTCTTGTTGAAATGCCCTCCCCGGAACAGCAACCCCCATACTTGTATGCTGTAAATCCCGTGCTTCCTTCAAATCAAATCTAGACTCCTCCCTGGGAGATCTTACATGGTTCTCTGTGTGTTGTGAATGCTGGAATCCTCCAGAGAGCTCTCTGGGGAGGGTGGGGGGGGGGGCGCTATGCCATCTTTACTATGTGTTTCCTGTAATGCCCTGCAGAACGTACTCTTAGCGGCTAATAGGATGACCCTTCTGATTTCTCTTCCAAAAAAAAAATGAACACATGTCTGGTAATGCCTTTCAGGAAGATGAAAACCCATTTTCTCTTTTCTGTACCCAAATGTGATGGGGCTGCTCCCAAGGTCACATTTGCCACGTGCCCTGCACCTAGAAGGCACCCAGTGACGGTCCATGGGATTTGTTTGGAGGCTCATCTTCCATCCCAATCAGTGCCTGCGTGGGGCTGGGCTCCTTAAGTGGGGGGCTCCCTAAGCTGACTGGGGGCTTAGAGAGAGCTTTGCTGCTGGGGGGGGGTGGGGAGGGCTTCCACCTCCATCAGTTTTAAGCGAGGAATCTGGACCCAGAAGATAAAATGGTTTTCTGCCTGATGGAACTTGCCACTTCTCAGATTGGCCAGCGAGCTTTGGTCTCCGGCCAAGTGCACGGTGGGCTTCCCTGCTTTGATGTGGTTTTGCAAGGAAAACATCTGCAAATGAGCAACAAGCAACACATTTTTCTTTTCTCTGTTAGTGCACCTTGAGTTTGAAAAAGCAGTGCTAATTAGCCTCTTGGAGCTGGTTGAGTCCGGGAGGCCACCGCCCTCTAGAGGAGAGAGTGGATATAGGTTTCAGAGTCTGAATATCAGCATAGATTTAGATTAATTTAGGATTTCCAAGCAGTTATTCAAATGTTTGTCATTGGTGGAAAAGGAGGAGAGGGGAAATTTGGAATCGGGAGAACTAGGTCCTGAATCAGTCATGCTCTACCTCTTAGTTAAGGTGTATAATTTTTATGTCTGAGCCTTGGTTTTCTGATCCATAAAATGGAGATATCAATCAAAGTACCACCTCAGTACTGATAGTCTCCAGTGAAATGATGCCTGTGGAAGCCTGTGTGATCTGTAAAGCACAGATATTAATCAGGGAGGAATACCAATCCCAAAAGAATTGTTCATTGATATTAGAGGCAAAACACATTGATCACTTATTTTTGGAAGAGGCTTTTAGTTGAATTAGATATGCTTTATATTGCAATGGCCTAAAGAATAATATTGCCTGTAGAAATAGATTTAATATTAAAAACATTTCAGCTTGTCTTTTTTTTTTTTATTGTGGGGAACATTTCTTATTTGAGACAAGTGTGGATTCACAGGAGGTTGGGAAAAAAATGAATAGGGAGGTCTATGCACCCTTCACCCAGGTTTCCCCAAAGTGAACGTCTTGCAATTCCTCTAGTACAGTATCAAAACCAACAAGTTGGGAATTCCCTGGTGGTCCAGTGGTTAGGACTCCACACTTCCACTCCCTGGTCGGGGAGCTAAGATCCCACAAGCTACGTGGTGCAGCCAAAAAAAAAAACCCAAAACAAAAAAACACCAGCAAATTGACGTTGGTATAATGCACAGAGCTTGTTCAGATTTCACCAGTTTTACAAGCTCTCATTTGTATATGTGTATACATAGTTCTGTGCGATTTTATCCCCCATGTAGCTTTGTGTTACCACCGCCCCAATCAAGATGCAGAACTGTTCCATCACCACAGGGCTTCCCCATGCTGCAAGATTCACACTTTCCCCTACCCAGTCCTTAACCCCTGGCAATCGCTAATCTGTTCTCTATCACTATAATTTTGATATTTCAAAAATGTTATATAAATGGAATCATACAGTATGTAACCTTTTGAAATTGGCTTTATTCACTCAGTTTAGTTCCCCTAAGGTCCCCTGTAAGTTGTTGTATGTATCAACAGTGTGTGCCGGGACTTCCCTGGTGGTCCAGTGGCTAAGACTCTGCGCTCCCAATGCAGGGGTCCCGGGTTCGATCTCTGGTCAGGGAGCTAGATTCCACATGCCACGACTAAAAGATCCCGCGTGTTGCAACGAAGATCCCGAGTGCGGCAACTAAGACCTGGTGCAGCCAAATAAATAAATATTTAAAAAAAACCCAAAAACAGTGTGTACTTTTTCTTTGCTGAGTAGTATTGATGGTGTGGATGTACCATGGTTTGTTTAAGCATTCACCCACTGAAGGGCATTTGCGTTGCAATTATTCCTGATGAGAGAAGGAATAAATATTTCCTTTATTGGTTCATTCAGTAAATATTTAGGGAGTTGCCCCCACGTGCCAGGTTCTACGTAAGTACTGGTGATGCAGCAGTAAATTAGAGAAAGATGATAAACCCGTAAACAAAGAGGACGATTGCAGAGGTGATAAAGGATGGGCAAGAAATAAACAGAATAAAGGCAGAGTGCATGTGGCTCCTTTAGAATGGAGGTTGGCGGTCGCCCCTCAGAGGAAGCAACATTTAAATCTAGACCTGAATGGGGGGAATCAATAATTCAAAAGCTCCAGTAAAGAGCCTATGAGGCAGCAGGCAGAGGGAACAGCAAGTGCAAATACCCTGAGGTGGGCAAGGGCATGGTCGCTAGAGGAACAAAGAAGAAGCCAGGGAGGCTGCAGCAAAGGTGGAGGCCCGGGGAGGAGTGGTGGGAGAAGCAGGTAGAGCCTGTGCGCTGCAGGGACGAGTTTGGATTTTATTCTAAGCCTGTCAGGCAAGGGGAGGCATGATGTCCTTTAACGTTTTAAAAGATCGCTCTAGAGTCTACAGGCAAATTCTCTTTTAAGCCCCCGGGGGGGAATTTTGCTGAGTAACTACTCATTTATTATTCACAAACCCCTGAACAAGAATTGAATGCTAACAGCCTTTGCTGCCGCTTGCCATTGTGGGACTCTCCACCCCGCAGTCGAATGGGAAGGTAGACAGGGTAAAACATTCTTCTGCAGCTCCAAAGCCAGCGGCTCAGCAAGAACAGATTTATACAGAAGCAGAATGTGCAAATGCTTTCTTGATAGATACCCCTTTGGCCTTCACGTGACCTCCATGAGAACTTGCTGCACTGCTCCCCCATCCCACTGTGCACCTGGCTCCCACCCCCTACTCCCCAGTTAGTGGTGGAGGTGAGAGGAGGAGGGAACATGTGCAGACAGAAGAGAGGGGAGATACTCTAGCAGGTCTCAGGGAGCTCCAGGTCGGCCTGAGGGATGGGTGGCTGGGTTGGGACAGAGAGAGAGAGACAAGAAAAGACCAGTGTGGACTGATGTGGGAGACAGGCAGGTGAAGGACCGGGAGGTAGGGCACGGAGTATCCCATCGCAGCCTCGGTAGTGGGGAGTGGTCACTTTGTCCCTCTGGACCTGGGGTCCTCACCAGAGGCCTGTATGTTCTGGTCAAAGGGTACTTTCCAGCCTGGGGACAAATCAGTTCAGGACAAATAAGCATTTCTCCGTGTCTGACTTGCCTGAGTGAAACTGAGGAGGGAATTGTGGTTCAACAAATGCAAGGACTATTTCCTTCCTTCAGAATAGTCTGGGAAAGAGTCTCTAAACTGAACTATCTCTAAAACTCAACGGCAGAAGTTGACCACATGCAGAGAGGCTGCCCAAAAGCCTCCGACTCTGGAGTAACTCACATTAAGAGAAGTTGATACGCTGGGAATTCCCTGGCGGTCCAGTGGTTAGGAGTCAATGCTTTCACTGCCTTGGGCCCGGTTCGATCACAAGTCGCACAACGCGGCCAAAAAAAACAAAAAAACCTTGATATGCAAAACTTAAATTTTTCTGATAAATGAGGACGAGTTTGGCAAAGTAGAGCTCACAGGCCAAATCTGGCCCACAGCCTGTTTTTATCTCTTTAATTAATTATTTTTATTTATTTATTTCTGGCTGTGTTGGGTCTTCATTGCTGCACAAGGCCTTTCTCTAGTTGCAGCAAGCGGGGCCTACTCTTTCTTGCAGTGCGCAGCCTTCTCTTGTTGTGGAGCACGAGCTCTAGGCGCATGGACTTCAGTAGTTGTGGCACGCAGGCTCAGTAGTTGTGGCGCACGGGTTTAGTTGCTTTGCAGCTTTGGGATATTCCCAGACCAGGGCTCGAACCCGTGTCCCCTGCATTGGCAGGCGAATTCTTAACCACGCCACCAGGGAAGTCCCCCACAGCCTGTTTTGTATGGCCTGTAAGCTAAAAATGGTTTTTACATTTTTATTTATTTATTTATTTATTTTTTTGTTTTGTTTTTGTTTTTGTTTTTTTGCGGTACGCGAGCCTCTCACTGTCGTGGCCTCTCCCGTTGCGGAGCACAGGCTCCGGACGTGCAGGCTCAGCGGCCATGGCTCACTGACCCAACTGCTCTGCGGCACGTGGGATCCTCCCGGACCGGGGCACGAACCCGTGTCCCCTGCATCGGCAGGCGGACTCTCAACCACTGCGCCACCAGGGAAGCCCGGTTTTTACATTTTTTAAAAGATGGGGGGAAAATCAAAAGATGAATATTTTATGACATGTAAAAGTTATCTGAAACTCAAATTTCACCGTCCATAAATAAAGATCTATCGAAACATGTTCATTTGTTTACATCCTGTCTATGGCTGATTTTGTGCTACGATGGCAGAGATGGGTAGTTGTGATGGAAATGTGTACTCTCTAGTGTTTTTTTTTTTAATAGATCTTTATTGGAGTATAATTGCTTCACAGTACTGTGTTAGTTTCTCTTGTACACCAAAGTGAATCAGCCATATGCATACACATGTCCCTGCCATCCTCCCTATCCCACCCCTCTAGGTCATGGCAAAGCACTGAGCTGATCTCCCTGTGCAACGCTGCTGCTTCCCACTCCACTAGCTATTTTACATCTGGTAGTTTATATATGCTGACGCTACTCTCACTCTGTCCCAGCTTCCCCCTCCCACCCCGTGTCCTCAAGTCCATTCTCTATGTCTACATCTTTTTTTTTTTTTGGTGGGGGGGTGGTACGTGGGCCTCTCACTGTTGTGGTCTCTCCCGTTGCACAGCACAGGCTCCGGACGCGCAGGCTCAGCGGCCATGGCTCACGGGCCCAGCCGCTCCGCGGCATGTGGGATCTTCCCGGGCTGGGGCACGAACACGTGTCCCCTGCATCAGCAGGCGGACTCTCAACCACTGCGCCACCAGGGAAGCCACATTCTTTTTTCTTTATTCTGTTCCTCAGCAGTTATTTCTGCCATTTTGTCTTCCAGCTCACTTATTCGTTCTTCTGATTCAGTTATTCTGTTATTAATTCCTTCTAGTGTATTTTTCATTTCATTTATTGTGTTGTTCATCTCTGTTTGTTCTTTAGTCCTTCTAGATGTTTGTTAAACATTTCTTGTATTTTCTCAATTTGTGCCTCCATTCTATTTCCAAGATTCTGGATCATCTTTACTATCATTAGTCTGAATTCTTTTTAAGGTAGATTGCCTATTCCCTTTTCATTTATTTGGTCTTGTAGGTTTTTACCTTGTTCCTTCATGTGTGACATATTTTTTTGCTGTCTCTCTTTTTTTTTTTAATGAGTGGAATTGTGTTCCTGTCTTACTGGTTGTTTGGCCTGAGGCTTCCAACACTGGAGTTTGTAGGCTATTGTGTAGAGTTGGGTCTTGCTGCTGAGATGAGGACCTCCATGGGACCTCACTCCAATGAATATTCCCTGGGGTCTGAGGTTTTCTGTTAGTCCAGTGGTTTGGATTCAGAACTCCCACCACAGAAGCTTCGGCCCAATCCCTGGCTAGTGAACCAAGATTCCGCAAGCCATGTAGCATGGCAAAAAAAAGAGAGAGGGAGAATAATAACAAAGTGAAAAAAAATTAGACTATGAAACTAACAATATGTTAGAAAGAATATAAGAATATAGATGAATCAACAGCCAGAAGGTACAACAGTACCACACTAGTAAAAAAGAGGAGGGAAAAGAAAAAAAAACGGGGGAAAAGGGCTTGGCTGTGGAGGGCGGGGCCTAACCAAGGGCAAGGTTTGGATGGTGGGCGGGGCCAATGCTCAGGACCCACAGGGATGGAAAAGGCCTTGGGGGCTGTGGGGGGTGGGGCTTAGGCTCAACGGAACAGAAGGGGCCCAGGCATGCCCCCCACCCGTGGTCTCAGAGGGCGGGGGACTCACCTGGGAGCCCAGCAGGCTTCCTGGGCTCGAGTGGGTGGGGCAAACACCCTCGTCTCCTCTCCTGCTCCTCCAGTCCCAGAGGACCCTTCCTGCCTGACTCTCCTGTTCTCCCCTGGCCTCCCTCCTATGCCCCCAGGACCCATGTGGCCTGCAGGGGCCTTTGGAGGGCAGGGTACCAGCCTGGGAACTCAGCAGTCTCCCCAGTCCAAGTGGGCAGGGCAAATGCCCTCTGTTCCTCTCCCGTTCCTCTGGGATGGCCCCTCCTACCTGCTTGTCCTGATCAACCCGGTCTCAGGGATGCCGATCCTGTCTGGCCTCCTCTTCTCCTCCCCCCTCAGCTCCCCCCACATCCTACTGGTTCACTTGGGGGTTCCTCCCATCTCCTTGGGCGTCAGGGTCTCCCACCAGCGGCCGGCAGTCTCCCTAGTTGTGGGGAGATGCTAACTTGGCGTCTTCCCACACCACCATCTTGACTCCACCACCCCTCCCCTCAGCATTTTATAGAGGTCTGCTGATCCCTGTGATGGGCAGACTCTAGGTGCCCCCATGCTGCTTGCTTCCTGGCATTCACGCCTCTGTGGAACCTCTCCCTTTGAAGGAGGGTGAACCTGTGACTTACTTCTAACCAACAAATACAGCAAAGGCTGCCACTCCCATGATCACTTTACATAGCACTGTAACTTCCATCTTGCCATCAGACTCTCCCTTTTCTCCTTTGGTGAGGGCAGCTGCTGTGTTATGACTTGTTCTGTGGAGAGACGCAAGTGACAAGAAACTGGGGGTGGGCCCTGGACAACAGCCAGGAAGAAACTGAAGCCCTCAGTCCGACAACCTGCAAGGAACTGAATCCTACCAACAACCACATGAGCTTGGAAGTGGGCCCTTCCCACCTGGAGCCCTCAAGGAGCCCAGCCCTTGCTGACACTTCGCTGACAGCTTCATGAGAGACCCCAAAGTAGAGGGCCCAGCGGAGCCATGTCCCAACTCCCGACTGAGAGAGACTGTGAAGTAATAAACGTGTGTAGTTTTAATTGCTAAGTTTGTGGTACTGTTTTTTTTGCAACTATCGATAACTAGGGAACTGGGATTTAGATTTCCTCAAATATGGTTGTCCAGTGGGATTCCCTTCAGACAGACAAGATTTCTACACAGAGCTCCTTGGGAGCAAAGCAGAGAAGCGAGGCTATGGCAGCCTTGGGGTTGTTGGAGGACCAGGTAGATGAAGATTCTTCACCAAAGCCCCTAGGACAGAGATCCCAAAGATGCCCCCATTTAAATGGATCACCGAAAAGCCTGTTACTTGGTAGGCAAGACTGGAACAATGTGAATCCCCTAAATGTGCTTAGGGTCCTGGGCTTCTGTGGCCCAGAGACACACCGGCTGCTTGGCTTGAAATGGTGAGCTGGGCTGAGACTTGAGGACTCCCTGTGGCCCATTACTTTAGGTCTTAGGCTGGAGTCAGAACTGTGCACTCTACACCATGGCTGCTCACACCTGCTCCCCAGTGGTCACCCCCCACCCCCCGCTAATCAAGAAGAATGCCTTCCCCACCCTACCCTTGATCAGACAATCCTACCACCTCAGAATCATCAAGGGCAACAGACCAGAGCCCAGAGAAACTGAGGGCAAGAAGTGGGGAGCTCTGGCCTCTACTTAGAAGTTAAAGAACGTCACCCAAACATCAGGATACAGAGAAGATTTGGTTATGAAATTTAGGACAGTAAAATGAAAGATGCTGTAAATGTTTTTAAAGGAAAAGTTCCAAACCTTCGTCAATCCCCAGCTTAGTAAACATCACCATGGGATTTCAGGAGAGAGCTGTGCAGGATGTTGGATGGGTGGCTAGGCTGCCAATGGGCTTCCCCTTCCAGATTACCCTCAAGGCCCTGCCATCTACCTGCTGTCCTCAGGAGAAATGAAAGCTCTGCCCGCTGGAAGCAGAATCAGAAGGACCAATCGGCAGGGTTTCTGACAACTAGAGGAAATCATGAATGGTCATTTTTGGCACACAAAGTGTCCTTTTGCTTAAAACTCCTGAGCCAGTGTCACCAGGGCAAACCGTGTTTATGATAAATGTGACTTAGAACCTAAATAGAGTTTTCATTCATTTCTTCAACTGATACTTGCCAAAAATGTTCATTGAGCCTCTCTACTGAGCTCCAGGCACCCTTAAATGCTGGAGCTACAGGAGCAGGTAGTATGGGCTTGCTTCCTGCACCAGCTGGGGCAGCCTCAGGGAGTTTCAAGCCACACAACGGCAATAATAATAGCTTTTGTTATTAGGACTGTTACCAGCATTATATTATAGTGATGGTCTTCAATAACTGTCTTTTCTGTTCTCTCCTTAAAAGTCAGCCGCCTGTTAGAAAGAGTCCACCATGAACACCATTAACCATCAGGCCTCGTGGACTCCACCAGCCACGTAGTGAGATTACTCATGGGTATAAGAGAGTCTTCTCTGTAAAGTGCAGTTGCTGAGGTTGAGATAGATACTTCAGTGAAGACCAAGTTAGTATACACTTGACTGGGACTCTGAAGTTTTCATATTTGAAATCAAATGAAACCATTTTCTGGTAATGCTTTGGGACGTGTGTGTGTATATATACATACATACATATATATATATATATATATCAAACAAAAATGTGTCTTTATTACAAAACAAAAATCTGTAATGAAAAGAGTGAAAGACTCCTATGATACTTCTAACTTTCTGCATTCATTGTTAATAAAAATGAGAAGTCAAGAAAGTAGAGAGAGTAAACCTCCCTTTTACTCTTAACCCCCGACTTTCCCCCTCCCCACACACAAATAAAAGATCATCCCTGTTGGTAGCTGGTGTGTATCCTTTCAAGCTTTTATGTACATCTAAACATATATATATATATATATATATATATATATATATCTGAAATAAAAATGGAATATTATACCCACTTTAAAAAAAATGTATTTCATCCCAAGTCAACACTACTACATGGCTCAGCTAAACAGCATACACAATACTCATATGAATATACATGAGTCACCTACTCTGTTTTTTTTTTTTTTTTTTTTTTTGCGTTACGCGGGCCTCTCAATGCTGTGGCCTCTCCCGCCGCGGAGCACAGGCTCCGGACGCGCAGGCCCAGCGGCCATGGCCCACGGGCCCAGCCGCTCCGCGGCATGCGGGATCCCCCCGGACCGGGGCAACGAACCCGCGTCCCCCGCACCGGCAGGCGGACTCTCAACCACTGCGCCACCAGGGAAGCCCACCTACTCTGTTTTAAAAGCTGTGTAGACAGACGTAGAGAACAGACTTGTGGTTGCCAAGGGGGAGGGGTTGTGGCAGAGGGATGGATTGGCAGTTTGGGATTAGCAGGTGCAAACTATTATATATAGGATGGATAAACAACAAGGTCCTACTGTAGAGCACAGGGAACAATATTCGATATCCTGTGATAAACCATAATGGAAAAGAATTTTTAAAAGAATGTATGTATGTATAACTGAATCATTTTTCTGTACAGCAGAAACTAACACAACATTGTAAATCAACTATGCTTCAATAAAAAATAGAACAAAATAAAAGCTGTGTAGAATTCCATTAATGGCTGTTCCACAGTTTTTAATTCTCCATCGCTGAAAAATCAGATTGCAAAGAATCATTTGCCAACACTGTTGCAGTCATCACGTTTGTACAGACGTGTGCATTCTTTTATGAATATTCCTGTAGGGTAAATACTTAGAAGTGGCTTGTTTTTGAACCTGGCAGTCGTTGTGATAATGAGCTGTAGCAGAAAGAATGCTACCCATGGGTCAGGAGTCCCCACGATAACAACAATTCCTTCGACTCACTCATGGATAAGTCACTCAGCATCTCTGAGCCTCAGTTTCCTCACCAGGAAATGAAGATAGTAATCCCCATTGGCTTATGTCATGGGATGCTGCAGAGATCAATTGAAATAAAAAGCGCAGGGATGTTTTGAAGGAAATGCGTTAAACAGATGCAGGCATGGGTGGGGGACGACGTGTTATTACTCTTCCCCCTTAGGTGTGCAAGCATAGGAGAGGTTATGAAATTCCCTACTTGAATTTAATTAACTTTAATTTTTAAAGTATGCCAGAACATTTGGGGAGTAAGATACTTATAGGTGTCAGGGCTGTGGACTCAAAACAAACATGAGAATTTGCGGGCGGAGACTCCAGAACTTGTCTGCAAAAGCCCAGAGGGCTCCTGGTCTAGACTTACGCTGGGGCCTTGGAGGCCGAGTGAGACCAAAGACTCCTGGTCTCTTGTGGCTGGATCTGATGTGCTCTATGGAAGAGTTTCGTAATAATCGGAGCCACCCGACTTGCAAGAGCTTATCCTAAGAGGGGAGCTCCCGTCACTGGAAGTATCCAAGGAAAGGCAGATGAACCCTTGTAGGGATCACGCAGAGAGGTTTTCCATGGGAAAATCGCCACCAGGAGTCCGTGATGGATCTTCTTCTCTGAGAAGCCAACTGTCTTAGTCCAAAGGTGGCTGAGGGCTCTGCCACCAACCTGGTCATCACTGGGCGTCCTTTGCGATTTATCCCCTACTCTGTGGCTCTGTTCCTCAAAGACTTTGCCTACCACCAAATAAACCACTTGTACTATGAAACAGTGAGGGTCCATTCATTTTAATTTATCAAATCAGAGACAATCCGAACTCCCTTTCCCTATAAAATAACCAGGGGTAGCCTCTCCCAGCTTACGTGGTTACAGCCTTGAACAACGACGTTTAATTCAGAGGAGTTGGTTGATTTGTCGAAGGACACACAGCAGGAAAATTGCCGAGCCGAGCCGAGCCAGGGCCACCTGAACCTGCAGGATCCCTAGTTCTAGGATAAAGCGCACTACACTTGTCGTTAGAAGATGGGAGTTCAAATCCCAACCCCGCTGCTTTCTAGCTGTACAAGCATCTGGAAAACAGGAGCAATGACACTGCACTCTCAGAGCTGCTTTGAGGAGCAAATGAGACAGAAAACTCTCTACAGTTACATAAACGGGTGAGCGTGAAAGGAAGCAGCAGGTGAGGGGGTAGAGACCTTCACGCACATTCGGGGTGAGCATGACTGCCTTTTCCTGGAGCAGGAGAACTGCTGTACGTGAGGGGTGGTCTCCGCAGTCGGAGGACCAGCTTCCCCACCCTGGAGCCGGATCTTTCCAGGAGGAAGTGATGTGGAGCCTGACACTTCCAGCTGCCTCACGAAAAACACTGGCTGCACAGGGAGAGCAAGTAAGCCGCCCAGCGCCAAGGAAGCTGCACTTCCTCACTTTGGAAATTCACATTTTAATGTCTCTGAAATGTTACAATCAACAAGGGCATTTGGTGTAGTCTTTCTTCTACGTTGTACTGTCTGTGGAATAATCTATCTCCATCAGTGCCCCCAACAGCTCTCACAGTCCCTCTCCACACAGAGCCCAGGGAGTCCTCGAATCAAATGGATAAACTCTGAGCACAGCTCACCCCTTCTCTTTACAGGAAACGGAGGTCCAGAGAAGGTGAGTGATGAGTCCAGCATCATGGAGGCAGGAATGTGACTTGGCCAAGGTCACACCACCAGGAAGTGGTGGAGTTGGGATTTGAACCCAGCGCTTGTCAGAAAATGTCATCAGAAACAAGAGGGCGATGATATGCATCCCTGTGGTTGGTCTGAGGGTGAAGTAGTTGAGGTCAGGAGAGGTGCTTTGTGAATGAGAGGGGCCATCCCACCCTGGTCCATGTCCTGCCACTGGGCCTACACTCAGCCCTTCCAACCTGGGAGTCTCCACCCAGCCAGGGCACCCCAGCCCAGACCTAGAGGGTCACAGACCCTAGATTCGTGGGTCTCAAACCTGAGCACACATCAGAACAACCTGCGGGACTTGTTAATGCGGGGATGCCTGGGCCCCACCCCGCCGGTTTCTGGTTCAGGAGGTCTGGGGCGGGCCTGAGAATCTGCATTTCTAACAAGGTTCCAGGTGACGCTGAGGCTGCTGATTGGGCCACACTTTGAAAACCGCTGTCATACATCATGTTCTTCTCCCCCTCACTCATACCCCAGCCCCATCTGGGTTAAGAGATGGGAACTTAACCAGCAGCAGCCTCTGGGAGTAAGATGAGAAAGGACTTTCAAGTTTTTAGTCTCTGTGTGACCCTTTGTTAACTTCCCTAACTCCTCTGTGCCTCCGAGAATTCTCTAGAAAATGCAGGTGTTAAGACCAGCTTCATAGAGCTGCTGAGGTTGTAACTATAAACCCACTTGGCATATAGTCGTAGCTCAGCTAATAACAGTTACCCTGTGTCTGGCACATGGTAGCTTCTTTTTGATTTCTGCTTCTCCACCAGGCCTCCTGGGCCGGGATGCTCAAAATCCCGGGGGGCTGACTGCATTCTTTATTTTTATTTATTTATTTGGCTGCTTTGGGTCTTCGCTGCAGTGTGCGGGCTTCTCATCGCGGTGGCTTCTCTCGTTGCGGAGCACAGGCTCTAGGTACGCGGGATTCAGTAGTTGTGGCACGTGGGCTCAGTAGCTGTGGCTGGTGGGCTCCAGAGCGCAGGCTCAGTAGTTGTGACGCACGGGCTTAGTTGCTCCGCGGCATGTGGGATCTTCCCGGACCAGGGCTCGAACCTGTATCCCCTGCGTTGGCAGGTGGATTCTCAACCACGGAGCCACCAGGCAAGTCCCTGACTGTGTTCTTTAAACACGAATCCTAAAGGCAGCATCGGCCTGATGAAGAGAGCTGCACTCCAGCAGCTGCTGCCATCCCAGGACCACACAGCCAGGGAAAACAGGGAGGCAGCAGACAAAAAGGCAGAGGAGGTGGGCTCAGGTGACAGAGGAGGGAAACTGCCTGGAGTGTAACCAATTAGTGACCCAGGGCAGCGCACCCTAATCCCTGACAGATGTAGGCTCCGGGCTGTGTCACGTGGGAGGAAGCATCTGGCTTCTGGGTCCCTACCTGTCACAGCAAGGCCGGGCTGCCTGGAGCACAGGTGTTAGGGCTGGAGGTTTTGATCTTACGTGGAGCCTGGCAGCTTGCAGGTGGGGCTGCTGGCATCTGCTCAACGGACTGGGCGCATGCCTGGCCCCATCTGCTCTCCTCACCTCTGCCTACGTTCCTTCCTTCCTGGGGGCTGCTGCAGTGTCCTCAGTGGCAGACTGGCTCCCTCCCACCCAAGCTCAGAGAGAGGTGCACGGGCGTGTCCCAAGGTGCCCTCATCCTTGGCCGGTGCTCGTCCTTGAATGCAGTTCAGGTTTTCGGTCCTCCAGGGGCCACCCCATAGGCCTGTTCAAGAACCTCCCCTCCTGTATGGGTCAGGCTTCAGTCAGAGAATCAGAACCCTGGGGTTCGTGACAGGAGGTGACAGTACGGAATTACAGGAGCTGGTTCAGCAGTCTCTGGGAGTCTTGTCTTCCCTGATGCTGGAGCTTGGGGCTGGCAGAGCAGACAGTTGGGAAAGAAAGATAGACACAAGGTAGGGAATGTCAAGGGCAGGCTGGATGCCACATATACGAGCTGGAACCCACATCGGGCCCTATATAGTTTACTACAGCTGCCCTCACAAAATACCACAGACTGGGTGACCTAAACAACAGAAATTAATTTTCTCACAGCTCTGGAGGCTGGAAGTCCAAGATCAAGATGTTGGAAGGTTTGGTTGCTCCTGAGGCCTCTCTCCATGGCTTGCAGACGGCCACCCCTGGCTGTGTCCTCATATGACCTTTCCTCCATGCACATGGATCCCTGGTGTTTCTTCCTCCTCTTATAAGGACACCAGTCATGTGGGATTAGGGCTCCACTTTCAGGACCTCACACAGATTAGGATATTAATTACCTCTTTAAAGGCCCTGTGTCTAAACACAGTAACATTGGAAGTTAGGGCTTCAACACATGAACTTGGGTGGGGACACAGTTCAGCCCATAACGAGCCCTCACTGTCCCCCGTGGCCACGATGGTGGGTGTCCTGCAGGAGAAGGACCTTTATCATGAAGGTGAACACCACCCACTCTGGAGCTGGAGCATCTGCGGGCCTGGCAGCTGGCCATGCCAACAAAGTCAGCCAGCAGGCACGTGACATGTGTGGGCTGCGGCGATGCTTGGGCCCCGGCAGCTCACACACACCTCATGGTTGCTGCTTCACTTTCACCCCTCCAAAGACCACGCATAATCTTTCTTGAGGTCACCCTAACTGAAAACACAGGAAAGGGAATCTGAGGAAACACCGTTCATCCCAGCCAAGTTGACGTACGGTAAGTCCCCTGCATATGAACCTTCAAGTTGCGAACTTTCAAAACCGCGAACGTACGTGCCAGCCCCTGGATGCCAGCTGTTGTACTGCACTACTGCACTTTTCAAGGTACATACCGTAAGATTAAAAATATTTTCCTTATGTTCTGTGTTTGATTTTTATGTACGTATTCTCTGTGTGAAAACTATTATAAACCTATTACAGTACGGTACCATATAGCCAATTGTTTTAGTTGGGTACCTAGGCTAACTTTGTTGGACTTACGGACAAATTGGACTTACGAACGTGCCTCGGAGAGGAACTCTTTCGTATGTAGGGGACTTATTGTATTACAAAGCCACCGTGGTCCACCCGTTGTCAACTTAGCACTCATCTATACCACTTTAAACCACACTTAGCAAATAATGGCAACAGCCAAGTCACTTTCACGGAGCACGATACCGCTATGCCACATAACTGATGACATGCTAAACTCTTTCCCCAAAGGAGGATACAGAGTCCCTTTCCTGTCTTTGGTTGCTGTTCATTCTTCTAGCTCAATCACACTTCCCCTTTGATAGCCTGTAACAAATACTGAGCTATAAGGTTGACTGTTGTTAACATATCTCATGTTAGATGGTAGGGGGACGGGAGAGGAGTAAAAAAAATTAGTTAATATACACACAAACATATTTATATCCAAAAGGAGGAAGAAATACAAATATTAAAGTCCTTGTTTCTGCAGCTGGTCTTGTGACAGCTGGTATTTATAATTCTTTCCTTCCTCCGCCCTTTCCACACTCTCTGCCCTGGACAAACACCTTGGCTGGACCAGGTTCCTTGCCTAGGGGGTTGACCCAAATCTTTCTTCTTGAAGGGCCTGGGCCAATAGCAGACCTGCCTGCATTGGGCTGTTGTAGTTTTCCACTGAATTTTATCACAGCCTTCGGGAGTCCTAAGAGGACCCCAGGGAAGCCCCTGCATTCCAGACATATTCCTCGTCATCTCTGTTGTGCGGCTGCAGCCCGATTTTCTCTGGAGAGTCAGGATCAATCACCCCAAACAGTAGAGTGACCTCTTTGCCTGTTGATTCACTGGAGTGAAGAGGCAACGTGTCCAGATGGCCGCCCCAGCTTCCTCTTCAGTGGACCCCGTGCTGTGTCCCCTGTGGGAGATCCCCACCCCCTTGGGGACTGAGACCTCTTCACCAGCAGAGCTCGGAGCTGTGGAAGCGGGAAGCCAAATGCTGGCTGTGGATCCGCAGGGCTAACAGTGAGAGGGGCCACTCCCATCCCTGTCCTGTGGTCCCCTGCCTGCAGATCCTGAGGACAGCAGCGTACGTGGGTCACTGATTCACTGCACACAACGCACCCCGAGGACGTCGCCACAGCTACAGGATTTGACAACCAGCCCATCCTCTGCCTTTCCTCTCCAGGCTATCTGGAAGGGGGAGCTCTCTCCTGTCTGCCTGTCTGTCCCTCTCTGGATGGGCATCTTTGTTACTCAAATACTGGGTGAGGCTCCAGGGGCACAGCGGCATCTCCTCACACCTGAGAACAACTTTCCAACCTCAGTTTATCATCACAGTCACCCCGTGATAGGGGAAGGGAAGGAAACTCAGTCCTGTTTTCCCTTTTATTTTGTTTTTTTATTTGTTACTTTGTTTTATAAACAAAAGAGTAATCAAACAACAGGTTCACTTATGTGCCTCAGGTCACCTAGCCAGCTGGGGGGGTGGGGGGAATCTTGCCTGCAGGGCTTCTGACTCCTAACTTGGCAGTACCTTTCTGCACAGCAAAGAATTTCACTGCTTCTGGAACTTTCACCACCAATAATGATAATGACATTTGCTGACAATATGTGGTTCCGGACCCCATAAATTCTTGTCACGTGACTTTGCACTACCAGGCGTCTCCTCTTCTGGATGCCTCCCTCGGCTGATGAGACATGAACTGGATTTTCTTTTTTAATATATTTATTTATTTATTTTTGGCTGCGTTGGGTCTTCGTTGAGGTGTGCAGGCTTCTCTTTTGCGGAGCATGGGCTCTAGGAGCAAGAGCCGCAGTAGTTGTGGCACGCGGGCTTCAGTGGTTGTGGCTCGCAGGCTCTAGAGTGCAGGCTCAGTCGTTGTGGCGCACGGGCTTAGCTGCTCCGCGGCATGTGGGATCTTCCCGGACCAGGGCTCGAACCCATGTCCCCTGCACTGGCAGGCGAATTCTTTAACCACTGTGCCACCAGGGAAGCCCCATGAACTGTAGTTTGTTCCCAACCTGGCCTGTGGTGTAGTTGGAGGATCGAGGGATTTGGAGCCAGGTCCCCCTCAACTTACCATGGGGAAACTTTGGGGGAACGCTTTGCTTCTCTGAGACTGGATTTTTGTCTATAGATATGGCAGAGATGGTACCTTCTACGTGAAAGGGATCTGGAAAAAATGAAGGGCTATGGTATATACAAGATGGTTTTGTAAAATTCTAAGTCTTTTGTTATCAGAATGACCGCTTATCGTCAGCATGAAACGCTTGTGTTGTGGGGAACAAGAATGTCTGTCCTGGGCTGCGTGGGGAGGGGGGCGGGGTGGGATTGCAGAACGGAGTCGCGTTGGCTGGCAGCCTCCTGGAAAGGGGTCTCCTTGGTGATGTGACGGTCAAGTTGTATGGGGCCAATGGGCTACAGGTTCATGTGTGCTGCTAACAATGGGAGGAAAGGGCAGAAGGAATATTTATGGGACACCCAAGGTGTACCAGGCCCTTTCTGTAGTTCCTAATATTTTTCTCATGACATCCCCCATTCAGATGCTCCTTCGGCAAGATGTGGTTTTGTTGGATACCTGTCCCGGGTGGGGGTCAGAGCCAGTTCAAATACATCACAGATGCTGGGAACAAAGTGACAAGCTCCACAGACACCATCCCAAGTCCCAAGGAATGTAGACCTTAATGAGGAAGATGGGCATTACACAGAGCATGGCTGGCTTCATTCAGGCCTCTCGTGCTGCTTTCCATGGCCACCTATTGTAAGGGCACCTCAAGCCTTCCCCCTCACCTCCCCCTTCTCCAGGACCCGTCCTTCTCTTGCCCATTACTTTCCTCCATAAACTTGTCATTATCAGAAATGATTTTATTTCTTTGATTAATGTGTTTAGAAGCTCTTGTTTGTCTCCCCTGACCCACTGGAACACAAGCTCCCTGAAGGTAGGGGTATTGTTTGCCTTGTTCAGTGATGTATCCTGTGGGCCTAGAACAATGCTTGGCCAGAAACAGGTGATCAAAAACTAGTTTTGGAAAGAATGAATGGAAGAAGAAAGGAAGGTGTGTTCCCTGCCCTCACAAAGCCTCTCCTCCGTCTCCTGCGGAAGTGCCCCCCCTTGACTAGCAGAGGAGACAGATAGGTGAGTGCTGGGAGGAGGCATGCACAGGTGATATGTGGTTATGCTGGGCAAGGTGGTACAGGGGAAGGCTTCCTGGGGGGAGTTGTGTGCTTAGCTCTGAAGGAAGAGGCGTATTCGTTTCCTATGGTTGCTGTAACCAAGTACCACAAACTGGGTGGCTCAAAACAAGAGAACTACATTCTCTTACAGTTCCGGAGGCTAGAAGTTTGAAATCAAGGTTTCAGCAGGGCCCTGCTTTTGATTAAGGTTTGCATGGTATTTGGGGGGGTATCATTTTTTTTTTTTTTTTTTGGCCATGCTGCGTAGCTTATGGGATCTTTGTCCCCCGACCAGGGATCGAACCCGCACCCTTCGCAGTGAAAGCACAGAGTCCTAATCCTGGACCGCCAGGGAATTCCCAGGGTATCGTTTTGTATTCAACCTATCTATATCATTATATTTTTGAACTGAGTTTCTTGTAGACAGCATACAGTTGGGTCATATTTTTTTTTTAATCCACGGGGCCAAATATCACTTTTAACTGGTGTATTTAGACCACTTACATTTAATGTAATTATTGATATATTAGGGCTTACTACTCATTTTTTATTTAGTTTTTGTTTATTCCTTCTGTTTTCCATTCTTCTGTTTCCTTTTACCTGTCTCTCTGTGGATTATGTGAACATTTTTTAGAATTTTATTTTCATATATCAGTAGTGTTTTGGGATGTATCTTTTTTTTTTTTTTTTTTGCCATATGTGGGCCTCTCACTGTTGTGGCCTCTCCCATTGCGGAGCACAGGCTCCAGACGCGCAGGCTCAGCGACCATGGCTCACGGGCCCAGCTGCTCCGCGGCATGTGGGATCTTCTCAGACCAGGGCACAAACCCGTGTCTCCTGCATCGTCAGGCGGACTCTCAACCACTGTACCACCAGGGAAGCCCCTAATTCCCTTTCTTTTAAAGAACATATTTTAGCTATTCTCATAGGGCAGGTCTGCTGGTGACAAATTCTCTTAGTTTTCCTTCATCTGAGAATGTCTTGATTTCCCTTTTATTTATTTAAAATATTTCTCTAGATTTCAATTTTTGTTATTTTTAAATTAAAAAAAATTTTTTTCCTGGCTGCACGGCTTGTGGGATCTTAGTTCCGCCACCAGGGTTTGAACCTGGATACCTGCAGTTAAAGCACTGAGTGCTAACCACTGGACTGCCAGGGAATATCCCTCCCTTTTATTATTGAGTGACATTTTTGTGGACATAGAATTCTGAGTTGACAGTTCTTTCTTTCAGCACTTGAAAAATGCTGTGTCACTTCCTTCTGGATTCCATGGTTTTGGATGAGAAATCTGCTGTCATTCACTTTTTCCCTTTGTAAGTAAGGTGTCATTTCTCACTTGATACTTTCAATATTTTTCTTTGATTTTAGTTTTCAAAAGTTTAATTATGATGGGTCTTGGCATAAACTTCTTTGGGTTTATACTCTTTGGGGTTTAATCAGTTTCTTGAATCTGTTTATGTCTTTTGCCAAACATGGGACAATTTCAGCCATTATTTTGTAGAATGTTTTTCAGCTCCAGATTCTTTCTCTTCTCTTTGTGGTACTCCAATGACATCAATGTTAAATCTTTTGTTATTGGCTTAGAGATCCCTGAAACTCTGTTCTTTTTTGGTCTGTTTTCTCTGTGTTGTTCACATTGGATCATTTATTTTGATTCATCTTCAAGTTCATTGATTCTTTCTTCTGTCACAGCATTATGCTATTGAGTCCACCTAGTGATTTTTCTTTTAGTAATTATATTTTCAGTTTTTAAATTTCCATTTTGTTCTTCTTTATGTCTTCTATTTCTTTGCTGAGCTTTTTTCATTTGCTTCAAGTGTGCTTATTGCTTGTTAGAACATTTTTATGATAGCTGCTTTAAAATCTTCATTAGATTATTCCAACATCTGTGTGATCTGTATTGGTGACTTTTGAGTTTTGTTTTTCAAATTGAGATATTCCTGATTCTTGGTATAAGATGTGTTCTTGTAGTGTATCCTAGATATGTAGGGTATTGTGTTATAAGACTCTGGATATTATTTTTTTTATTTTTTATTTTTTGCAGGACGCGGGCCTCTCACTGTTGTGGCCTCTCCCGTTGTGGAGCACAGGCTCCAGACACGCAGGCTCAGTGGCCATGGCTCACGGGCCCAGCCGCTCCACGGCATGTGGGATCTTCCCGGACCGGGGCACAAACCCGTGTCCCCTGCATCGGCAGGCGGACTCTCAACCACTGCGCCACCAGGGAAGCCCTGGATATTATTAAAATATTCTATTCTAGCAGGCCTCTACTGCAGGGGAAATGGTGTTGCCATCTCATTACTACCATGTAATGCAGAAATCCAGAATTCCCATTTAGTCTCTGCTGACACTGCAGGTGGTGGGAAGAGGAAGAAGAGGAACCTGATTACAACTGGGCGTAGATGAAAGCCTTGGCTACCACTTGATCTCAGCTGTAGACAGGTATCTTGTTTTTTCCCATGATGTTTGGCTAGAATATTTCCAAAATGTGTTTGATTTTCTAAGCTGCCCCTTTGCTAATTCTTTAGCTAGAGATTTTCTTGGAGATTATTTTTTCTATACTTTTTGGTGCTTCCAGATGGAGGGAAGCCATAATAGATATAAGAGTAAATGAGAAAATCTCAGAACTCATTACTTTGTCCTCAAATCCTGAGATTCCCACTCAGTTCTCCTTTCTTCCACATTTCAGAGTCTTTTTATATTTGTCTTATGTATTAAATCCAGGGTTTTTACCTGTTCTTAGAGAAAGAGGAAGAAATGTGTCTATTCCACCTTTTCTGGAACCAGAAATCTCTACCCCATAATATTAAAGAATTATTGTTAGTTTTTTCCCAGTTTTATTGAGATATAATTGACATATGTTAGTTTTTATTAAATGTAATAATGAGATTTTTTAAAAAAAAATAGTCCTTTTGCTGAAATATTTACATATGAAGTAATATGTTATTTGGAATTTATTGCTAAACAATTCAGTGGGGGTGGAGATCGGTAGGGGTATAGAGGAAACAACAGCAGAAATTGGTAATTGTTGAAGCTGAGTGATTTATTCTACATCATCTTGATTCAACAGAAATTTAATGTGATCCATATACATAATTTAAAATATTTTAGCCACATTAAAAAAGGAATGAAATGTATATTATTAGTTATAATAATGCTAGCTTATTTGCTCCACCATACCAAAACTAGTTAATATAAAAATTACTAATGAGATATTTTACATTTTTTTAATACTAAGTCTTTGAAGTTCGCGGGTATTTTACACTTTTAGCGCATCTCATTTCAGACTAGTCTTTTTTCAAATGCTCAATAGCCACGGAATTAAACAACACAGTTTTATATTCTTTTCTTTTGTAAATATTTGGAATTTTCATTTAAAAAAGTATTTTAAAACAAATCTAGGTCTGGACTTCCCTGGTGGCGCAGTGGTTAAGAATCCACCTGCCAATGCAGGAGACACGGGTTCGATCCCTGGTCCGGGAAGATCCCACATGCCATGGAGCAGCTAAGCCCGGGCACCGCAACTACTGAGCCTGTGCTCTAGAGTCCATGAGCCACAGCCACTGAAGCCTGCATGCCTAGAACCCGTGCTCTGCACCAAGAGAAGCCACCGCAATGAGAAGCCAGTGCACCGCAATGAAGAGTAGCCCCCACTCGCCACAACTAGAGAGAAAATCCTGTGCACAGCAGCGAAGACACAATGCAGCCAATAAATAAATAAATATATATTTTTTAACATCTAGGTCTGAATTCAAACCTCATGTTCTTAATACCTACTCTCTCCCATTCCTGACAGCCTAATCCTGTGATTTAGGGGTCTCGGGCACTACCTGGTAAAGGATGACACACATAGATCTTGGGGGAGGCATCTCCGTCCTCTGGTTTCTCTGTTGCTGCCCCTTTCATGATCCGTCATCCAGCTCTATCCCCTGCTGTGTTTCTGAAGTTCAGATAAGGCAGATCCAGGTGCTGGCTCTCCCTCAGCACCTAACACAATACTCAGCACATAGTTCATGTTCCATATATATTTGCTAAGTAAATAAGTGTCAGGAGGTGATAAGAGATCCTACATATTGTAAAGTAAGTGACAGTAGAAGGATATTGAACACTTGGAATGTTTTAGGCACCGTCATGTGTGTTGTCTTTCTGAACTCTTGCTAAAAATATGTGCCTCAAGTATTATCACCGCCCTGAAGATGAGGAGATAACTGAGTGTCTGAGTTACTAATCATTAAGTGTTAAAGCCAGGCTTCTAATCCAGATCTGCCTGACACCAAAGCCACATTAAACCATCTCCCAGAAATTTGCCCAACAGCTAGAATGAAATGTAGAAACTGACCAATTTTCCATAATGATGGGCCCTCTTATGCCACACTTTTACTGGCTTGTGGTGGACAGAATAATGGTTCCCAAAGGTATCTGTGTGTTAATCCCCAGAACCTGTGAATATGTTAGGGTAGATGACAAAGCAGAATTAAGATTGCAGAATGAATTAAGGTTGCTAATCAGCTGACCTTAAAATAGGGAGATTATCCTGGATTATCCAAGCGTACCCAATGTAATCAAAAGGGTCCTTAGAAATGGAAGAAGGAATTGGAAGAGAGAACCAGAGCTATGGCAGCATAAGAAGGACCCAGCCTGGTACTGAAGGAGGCTGACGAGTGCGGGTGGCCTCTAGAAGCAGGAAAAGACAAGGAAATGGCTTCTCCCCTAGAGCCTCCAAAAGGAACAGGGCCTTGCTGATGCCTGGATTTTAGCCTACTGAGACTCTGGAGGATTCTGACCTCCAGAAGTGTAAGATAATATATTTTCATTGTTCAGACACTAAATTTGTTGCAACTGGCTGTAGCAACAATAGGGAACTAATACATAGCTCTTGCCCTGGACTTGCCCTGCCTCAGTGTTCAGAATGGGCCGCTGTTTCTGTTTCCTGCCTTGCTTCTCTTGAACCCTGATAGGACAGCTGGGCACTGGGTCAGGAACCATGGATGTCTTGGTATTTCTGATACCTGTTCGCTGTTTCCTGGCCCCTCCTGCCCAAACCCTTGGCAGTGTTCGGTTGGAATTCCTGGAATCATCTGACACGTATACCACAATTTTATATGCACAATTGTATTGGCACAGCACAGAGCTCTCTGTCTCCTGGGACAGAACACATTCTTTCCCCTGCAGAGCTGTGTAGGGTGGGAGAAAGGATTTGGCCCCCAGTGTCAGAAGGCTTGGGGCCATGTCCTAGATTCACATGGGCCAGCCACCAATGTGCTATGCTTCCTCATGGGTAACATGGGGATGATAATAATGATATTCATCTCACAGGATTCCAAATTCAATTTAACTCACAGAGTTAATATAATAATGATTAATCGTTACTGAGTGCTTTATACTCCAGATATTGTGCTAAGCATTTGATGTATTGTTTAACTTAATCCTCAGAGCAAGTATGTTTTATAGTTAAGGAAACCAGACGAGCAGGACTTTTTTACCCTACCATCTTGAAGATAGGAATGCTAGGAGATGGCTGTGCACATATAGCCTCTGCCATTTTTGTCTGATATACTCTGCTTCAATTAAAGGACCATGCAAAGAATCAATCTTTGTATAATTAACTTATGTTGATGATTACTGGTAGAATTTACCTGTAGAAATAATAATCAAGAAAGAAATCTGACATCAACTGAAATAGTACCCAGTGAACTCTAAAAACTGAGGCATCACACCGAAACAAAAAGCTCCTCTGTTTTCCTTTACTGCAACACTCTTCACAGAATTTTTCATTCCTGTGGAAAACCCACACACCAGATGTGTGGGTTTTCCACACCAAGCAATTCTGCAACTCCTACAGAATTGGGACCTGCAACACCTATAGCTGGGTGTCCTACAATTCAATTCCATTTTGATACTGACCAGAATTTGTACATACCCCTCAGGTTAAGGGCTCAGTCCCACAAGCCTGGCCCCCTCCAACTTCAGACACCAATCACAAGTGGTGTGTCTCCATGTTACCCATGACTCATCAAAGTTGGCTATAAGTCCGAGGTTCCTATGACTCCCTCTCTGGGTTCGAGCATTTGCTAGAACAGCTTACAGAACTCAGGAAAACAGTTAATTTACTAGATTACTAGTTTATTGCAAAGGATATTAAAGTATAAGAACGAACAGCCAGATGAAAAGATACGGCAAGGTCTGGAAGGGTCCTGAGCACGGAGCATCTTTCCACATGGAGTCAAGGTGCACCACCTTCCTGGCACATGGCTGTTCCTTATTCACCAACCCAGAAGCTCTCCAACTCTATCATCATTTGGATTTTTTTTGGAGGCTTCACTATGTAGGCATGGTTGCTTAAATCACTGGCCACTGATGATTAATTCAACCACCAGCCTCTTTTCTCTCCCAGAATGGGGGAGAGACTGAAATTCCAACCCTGTAACCACTTCGTTGGCTCCTCTGGCAACCAGCCCCCATCCTGTGGTTATCTAGGGGCTTTCTAAAAAATCACCTAAAAAATCGTCATTAACATAAACTCAGGGGGAGACCTTCAAGATGGCAGAAGAGTAAGACGTAGAGATCACCTTCCTCCCCACAAATACATCAGAAATACATCTACACGTGGAACAACTCCTATAGAACACCTACTGAACGCTGGCAGAAGACCTTAGACCTCCCAAAAGGCAAGAAACTCCTCACATACCTGGGTAGGGCAAAAGAAAAAAGAATAAACAAAGACAAAAGAATAGGGACGGGACCTGCACCAGTGGGAGGGAGTCATGAAGGAGGAAAGGTTTCCACACACTAGGAAGCCCCTTCGCGGGCGGAGACTACGGGTGGCAGAGCGGGGAAGCTTCGGAGCCGCGGAGGAGAGCACAGCAACAGGGGTGCGGCGGGAAAAGCGGGGAGATTCCCGCACAGGGGATTGGTACCGACTGGCACTCACCACCCCGAGAGGCTTGTCTGCTCACCCGCCGGGGTGGGCGGAGCTGGGAGCTGAGGCTTGGGCATCAGAGCTTAGATTGCGGGGAGAGGACTGGGGTTGGCTGTGTGGACACAGCCTGAAGGAGCTAGTGTGCCAGAGCTAGCCAGGAGGGAGTCCGGGAAAGAGTCTGGAACTGCCTAAGAGGCAAGAGACCATTGTTTCGGGGTACGTGAGGAGAGGGGATTCAGAGCACAGCCTAAATGAGCTCCAGAGACGGGTGCGAGCCGTGGCTGTCAGCGCAGACTCCAGAGATGGGCATGAGACGCTAAGGCTGCTGCTGCCGCCACCAAGAAGCCTGTGTGTGAGCACAGGTCACTATCCACACCTCCCCTCCTGGGAGCCTGTGCAGCCCACCACTGCCAGGGTCCCGTGATCCAGGGACAGCTTCCCCGGGAGAACACACAACACGCCTCAGGCTGGTGCAACCTCACGCTGGTCTGAGCGAAGAACAGATGCCCTCCGGCGACCTACATGCAGAGGTGGGGGCCTATCCAAAGCTGAAGCCCAGGAGCTGTGCGAACAAAGAAGAGAAAGGGAAATCTCTCCCAGCAGCCTCAGGAGCAGCAGATTAAATCTCCACAATCAACTTTATGTACCTGCATTTGTAGAACACCTGAATAGACAACAAATCATCCCAAAATTGAGGTGGTAGACTTTGGGATCAACTGTAGACTTGGGGTTTGCTTTCTGCGTCTAATTTGTTTCTGGTTTTATGTTTATCTTAGTTTAGTATTTAGAGTTTATTATCACTGGAAGATTTGTTTATTGATTTGGTTGCTCTCTTCCTTTTTTTATCTATAGATATATATTTTTTTTCCTTTTCCTGTTTTTGTGAGTGTGTGTGTGTTTGCTTCTTTCTGTGATTTTTGTCTGTACAGCTCTGCTTTTACCAATTGTCCTAGGGTTCTGTCTGTCCTTTTTTTGTTTTGGGGTGTTTTTTTTTACTATAGTTTGTAGTGTTTTTTATCATTGGTGGGTTTGTTTTTTGGTTTGGTTGCTCTCCTCTTTCTTTCTTTTTTTTATTACTTTTTAATTTTTTATTTTAATAACTTTCTTTCTTCCTTCCTTCCTTCCTTCTTCCTTCCTTCCTTCCTTCCTTCTTCCTTCCTTCCTTCCTTCCTTCCTTCCTTCCTTCCTTCCTTCCTTCCTTTCTTTCTTTGTTTCTTTCTTTCTTTCTCTTTCTTTCTTTCTTTTTCTCCCTTTTCTTCTGAGCTGTGTGGCTGACACAGTCTTGGTGCTCCAGCCAGGTGTCAGGCCTGTGCCTCTGAGATGGGAGAGCTGAGTTCAGGACACTGGTCCACCAGAAACCTCCCGGGTCCACATAATATCAAACAGCAAAAGCTCACCCAGAGATCTCCATCTCAACGCTAAGACCCAGCTCCACTCAATGACCAGCAAGCTACAGTGCTGGATACCCTATGCCAAACAACTAGCAATACGGGAACACAAACCCACCCATTAGCAGAGATGCTGCCTAAAATCATAAAAAGGTCACAAGCACCCCAAAACACACCACCGGATGCAGTCCTGCCCACCAGAAAGACAAGATCCAGCCTCATCCACCAGAACACAGGCACCAGTCCCCTCCACCAGGAAGCCTACACAACCCACTGAACCAACCTTAGCCACTGGTGGCAGACACCAAAAACAACGGGAACTACAAACCTGCAGTTTATCCTAGGAATGCAAGGATTCTTCAATATACACAAATCAATCAATGTGATAAACCATATTAACAAATTGAAGGAGAAAAACCATATGATCATCTCAGTAGATGCCAAAAAAGCTTTCGACAAAATTCAACACCCGTTTATGATAAAAACCCTCCAGGAAGCAGGCATAGAGGGAACTTACCTCAACATAATAAAGACCATATATGACAAATCCACAGCCAACATCATTCTCAATGGTGAAAAACTGAAACCATTATCTCTTCAATAAGTGGTGCTGGGAAAACTGGACAGCTACATGTAAAAGAATGAAAGTAGAACACTCCCTAACACCATACACGAAAATAAACTCAAAATGGATTAAAGACCTAAATGTAAGGCCAGACACTATAAAACTCTTAGAGGAAAACATAGGCAGAACACTCTATGACATAAATCACAGCAAGATCCTTTTTGACCCACCTCCTAGAGAAATGGAAATAAAAACAAAAATAAACAAATGGGACCGAATGAAACTTAAAACCTTTTGCACAGCAAAGGAAAACCTGAGCAAGATGAAAAGACAACCCTCAGAATGGGAGAAAATATTTGCAAACGAAGCAACTGACAAAGGATTAATCTCCCAAATTTACAAACAGCTCATGCAGCTCAATATCAAAAACAAACAAACAACCCAAACCCAAAATGGGTAGAAGACCTAGATAGACATTTCTCCAAAGAAGATATAGATTGCCAACACATACATGAAAGGTTGCTCAATATCACTAATCATTAGAGAAATGCAAATCAAAACTACAATGAGGTATCACCCCACACCAGTTAGAATGGCCATCATAAAATATCTACAAACAATAAATGCTGGAGAGGGTGTAGAGGAAAGGGAACCCTCTTGCACTGTTGGTGGGAATGTAAATTGATACAGCCACTATGGAGAACAGTATGGAAGTTCCTGAAAAAACTAAAAATAGAACTACCATATGACCCAGCAATCCCACTACTGGGCATATACCCTGAGAAAACCATAATTCAAAAAGAGTCATGTACCACAATGTTCATTGCAGCTGTATTTACCGTAGCCAGGACATGGAAGCAAGCTAAGTGTCCATCGACAGATGAACGTATAAAGAAGATGTGGCACATATATACAATGGAATACACTCAGCCATAAAAATAAACGAAATTGAGTTATTTGTCGTGAGGCTGATGGACCTAGAGTCCGTCATACAGAGTGAAGTAAGTCAGAAAGAGAAAGACAAATACCGTATGCTAACACATATATATGGAATCTAAAAAAAAAAAGTTTCTGAAGAACCTAGGGACAGGACGGGAATAAAGATACAGATGTAGAGAATGGATTTGAGGACACGGGAAGTGGGAAGGGTAAGCAGTGACAAAGTAAGAGAGTGGCATGAACATATATACACTACCAAATGTAAAATAGATAACTGGTGGGAAGCAGCTGCATAGCACAGGGAGATCAGCTCGGTGCTTTGTGACCACCTAGAGGGGTGGGATAGGGAGGGTGGGAGGGAGATGTAAGAGGGGGGAGATATGGGGATATATGTATATGTATAGCTGATTCACTTTGTTATAAAGCAGAAACTAACACATCATTGTAAAGCAATTATACTCCAATAAAGATGTTTAAAAAAAATATAGGACTTCCCTGGTGGCGCCGTGGTTGGGAGTCTGCCTGCCAATGCAGGGTACACGGGTTCAGTCCCTGGTCCGGTAAGATCCCACATGCCGCAGAGCGGCTAGGCCTGTGCTCCACAACTACTGAGCCTGCGCTCTAGAGCCCGCGGGCCACAACTACTGAGCCTGTGTGCCACAACTACTGAAGCCCGTGCACCTGGAGCCTGTGCTCTGCAGCAGGGGAAGCCACCGCGGTGAGAGCCCCATGCACCGCTTCAGAGAGTGGCCCCCACTCGCCGCAACTGGAGAGGGCCCGCACGCAGCAAGGAAGACCTAACACAGCCAAAAATAAATAAACAAATTTATTTAAAAAAAACCAAAACATGTAAACACTGGGGGGGAAATACAGTGACGTGATTATGCCTATAGTTCAGGGACCAGATAGAATCAACTACCTCCAGGGCAGAGGCACTGCCTGAGAAAATTATTGACTTAGAAAATTATTCGCCAAAGCCTTAAAGGAATGTGTTAGTTATACTGGAAAGCAATGGCAAAATGTATAACCCTGTATGCAGATGGTTTTCTGTTATTTTGTTATTGTTGTTAAAGGTAAAGCATGTTTGTGTTTTCTTTTGCATTATTTTATGAGACAGGTGGGCTGAAATAGAAAAGCCTTTAAAAAACAAACAAACAAAGAACACAAACTTAGGTATGGTTGAAAGGGGTTTGTTATGAATAATAAAAGACATCTATTTATCTTCAACTCTCTGAAGCTATTTCAGGAACTGAGGACAAAGCCCAAGTATTATAACAGAAGATGTTCTTAGATTTGGTAGGAATAAAACCACAAAACAAAAATGACAATGTTAGGAGATATGGTTTTATTTACTTTCAGGATTATTTATTTTTTATTATTTATTTACTTGAAGGATTTATTACTTGCAGCAAGTAAGGAGAACACCAGAGATCTTTCCCAAAGCGGTGTCTCCTTGAACAGCAAAATTGGGGAAGTTTTAAGCTAAGAGTACATGTGTATTCGTGAGGGGGCTGGAGCAGAGGAGAATTCAGCCTAGAATTGGGGCAAAGGTTGACAGAGTCCAAGCTTTAGTTGATTGAAGTTCAAGGATCAGAAAATGCCAACATCATCATTCCATCCTCCACGTGGGTGGGGTTTACTGCAGAACTCAAAGATAAGTATCAGATTGTGATGTATATCCCTTGAGGAGGAGCTAGGACTCTGTTTTTATTGCTGAACTATTGTTTCTCGACCTCTTTTCCTTTGTTCCTGTATTCTTTTTTTCCCCTTAAGATTGTTAATTACTGAGACCTGTTCAAGGGCAAGCACTGTGGCCAGGCTCAGATCACAGAATGCCTTAGGTCAAAATGGCTTCTCTTCTGTCAAGAAAGCCATGCCTGACTCTCTTTCTCAGGGACCGCCTTATCCTATCTGCTTACACTGCAGCTAGCACAGATGACATCCAGAGGATGGGAATCTAGCAGTCACTGTAAAGCTCACATCTGCAGAAGCTTTCTCTCCTGTCCCTGGTGCTGGAGGGGGGATGCTTCTGCTTTGCTTCCAAATCTCTTGCAAGTTGATGGATTGCAGAACCTTAATGGAATCCTTGCTGGCAAAGAAGTCTGGGAAACATAGGTCTCAGGTTCTAGCCTCTGCAGTGCACTGGAGAGCATAGAAGGGCAAGGTAATGAATGTTGATGACATTTAAGCGCTATCCAGCACAGGGAGGTTGTGATGATTAATTTCATGTGTCAACTTGTCTGGGCCCCTTGGTGCCCAGATATTTGGTCAAGCATTATTGTGGGTGTTTCTGCAAGGGTGTTTTTGCGTAAGATTAACATTTGAATTGCAAGACTGAGTAAAGCAGATTGCCCTTTCCAACGCGGGTGGGCCTCATCCATCAGTTGAAGGACTGAATAGAACAAAAAGCCGACCCTCTCTGAATAAGAGAAAAATTCCTGCCTGACAGTCTTCCAACTGAGACATCGGAAGACCTGATTGTACAGCAGCTTCCAGCCTTCACACTCAAAATGGGACACGACTCTGTGGATTTTGGACTTTGCCAGCCTCCATAACCATGTGAGCCAATCCCTTATAATAAATCTCTTCACATATATATGTAAAACGAATATCCTATTTGTTCTGTTTCTCTGGAGAACCCTAACACAGAGGTCAAAACACCTCGTGTCCTGATAAGGGTCTTAGAGGGGTTAACCTGACCCCCACTGTGTGAGTCACTGGGGAATCAGAGCTGGCCTGGGACAGAGCTCACGGTGAATGGAGGGAACAGACCCAGAGACAGCCTCTTCTAAATTATGACCACAGGACTTCCCTGGTGGTCCAGTGGTTAAGACTCCATGCTTCCAATGCAGGGGGCATGGGTTCGATCCCTGGTTGGAGAATTGTGATCCCATATGCCTCACTAAGACCCCACATGCTGGTGTGGCCAAAAAAAAAAAAGTATGACGACTTTTGCAAAGAGAGTTAAACTTACAGTGAAGTAGTAGGGAAGAAACAATTCACACTGCCTGGAGCAGGTGGAGTCAAGAAACGTTTTGAGAATCAACCATCTTTATTTTGGTGTTGAAAGGTGGCTGCATTCACATGGTGAGGGGAGGTAGGGCTTGTTCAGAAGAGGAAACAGCCTGAACAAGGCCTGGCAGTACCTTCTGCATTTGGACATACAATGTGGCCCTGAGTACAAGGGTACCTTGTTTTATTGAGCTTTGCAGATATGGAGTTATTTGTTTTTTTTGTTTTTTGTTTTTTTTTACAAATGGAAGGTTTTTGGCAACCGTTGAGTCCAGCAAGTCTATTGGCACCATTTTTCTTTTTCTTTTTTTTTTTGCGGTACGCAGGCCTCTCACCGCTGAGGCCTCCCCTGTCGTGGAGCACAGGCTCCAGACGCGCAGGTCCAGCGGCCATGGCCCACGGGCCCAGCCGCTCCGCGGCATGCGGGATCCTCCCGGACCAGGGCGCGAACCCGCGTCCCCCACATCGGCAGGCGGACTCTCAACCACTGCGCCACCAGGGAAGACCTGGCACCATTTTTCTAACAGCATTTGCTCACTTCATGTTTGTGTCACATTTTGGTAATTCTCACAATGTTTCAAAATGTTCATTATTATTCCATTTATTATGGAAATCTGTGATCAGTGATCTTTGATGTTACTGTTGTAATTGTTTTGGCCCATGAACCAAGTCCAGATAAGATGGTGAACTTAATGGATGGATGTTGTGTGTGCTCCGACTGCTCCACCGACTGGTCATTGCCCCTCTCTCTCCCTATCCTTGGGCCTCTCTCTTCCCTGAGACACAACAATATTGAAATTAGTCCAATTAATAACCCTACAGTGGTCTCTAAGTGTTCAAGTGAAAGGAAGTGTCACACATCTCTCACTTCAAATCAAAAGCTAGAAATGATTAAGCTTAGTGAGATAGGCACGTCGAAAGGCAAGATAGGCCAGAAGCTAGGCATCTTGGGCCAAACAGTTAGCCAAGTTGTGAATGCAAAGGAAAAGTTCTTGAAAATGAAAAGTGCCGCTTCAGTGAACACACAAATAATAAGAAAGGAAAACAGCCTTATTGCTGATTTGGAAAAAGTTTTAGTGGTCTGGACAGAAGATCAAACCAGCTACAACATTCCCTCAAGCCAAAGCCTAATCCAGAGCAAGGCTCTAACTCTCTTCAATTCTGTAAAAGCTGAGAGGTGAGGGAGCTGCAGAAGAGAAGTGTGAAGCTAGCAGAGATCGGTCCATGAGGTTTAAGGAGATAAGCCATCTCCAAAATGTAAAAGTGCAAGGTGAAGCAGCAAGCGCTGATGTAGAAGCTGCAGCAAGTTACCCAGAAGCTCTAGCTCAGATCATTAACGAAGGTGGCTACACTAAACAACAGGTTTTCAATGTAAATAAAACAGCCTTCTACTGGAAGAAGATGCCATCTAGGACTTTCATAGCTAGAGAGGAGAAGTCAATGCCTGACTTCAATGCCTCAAAGGGGCTGACTCTCTTATTAGGGGCTAATGCAGCTGGTGACTTGAATTTGAAACCAATGCTCATTTATTGATTTCCCCAAATCCGAGGGCCCTTAATAATTATGCTAACTCTTCTCTGCCTGTGTTCTATAAATGGAACAACAAAGCCTCGTGACAGCACATCTGTTTACAACTTGGTTTACTGAATATTTTAAGCCCACTGTTGAGACCCACTGCTCAGAAAAAAAGATTCCTTTCAAATATTCCTGCTCAGTGACAATGTACCTGGTCACCCAAGAGCTCTGATGGAGATGTATAATACGATTAATTTTGTGTTCCTGCCTACTGTCACAACATCCATTCTGCAAGGAGTAATTTCTACTCTCAAATCTTATTATTTAGGAAATACATTTCATGAGGCTGTGGCTGCCATATATACTGATTCCTCTGATGGCTCTGCACAAAATCATTGGAAAACCTACCGGAAAGGCTTCACCGTTCTCGATGCTATTAATATTTGTGATCCATGGGAAGAGGTCCAAATATCAACATGGACGGGAGTTTGGAAAAAGCTGCTTCCAATCCTCATGGATGACTTGGAGGGGTTCAAGACTTCAGTGGAGGAAGTAACTGCAGATGTGGTGGAAATAGAAAGAAAGTTAGAAGTGGAGCCTGAAGATGTGACTGAATTGCTGCAATCTCATGGTAAAACTTGAATGGATGGGGAGTTGCTTCTCATGGATGAGCAAGGAAAATGGTTTCTTGAGATGGAATCTACTCCCAATGAAGATGCTGTGAAGACCGTTGAAATGACAACAAAAGATTTGGAATGTTACATAAACTTAGTTGATAAAGCAGCAGCAGGTCTTGAGAGGACCGACTCCAAGTCTGAAAGGAGTTCTCCTGTGGGTAAAATGCTGTCAGACAGCATTGCATGATCCAGAGAAATCATCGTGAAACTGATGCAGCAAACTTTACTGGTGTCTTATTTTAAGAAATTGCCACGGCCACCCCAACCTTCAGCAACCACGACCCTGATCAGTCAGCAGCCACCAACATCAAGGCAAGACCCCCCCCACCAGCAAAAATATTATGACTTCCTGAAGGGTCAGATAAGTAGCATTTTTGAGCAATAAAGCATTTTTCAATTAAGTTATGTACATTGTTCTTTAGACGTAATGCCATTGCACTCATAATAGACAACAGTGTATTAACATAAATTTTATATGTACTGGGAAACCAAAAAATTTGTGTGACTTGCTTTATTACAATATTCATTTTATTGCTGTGGTCTGGAACTAAACCCCAGTGTCTCAGAGGTGTGTCTGTGGTCAAGGCCTTAGGTGCTCAGTTGGTGTGTGGTTGGAAAAGGAGCAGCATGGTTGGCAGGCCAGGTTGTGACTGGTAGGTGTTGCTGTTGGCCACCAGCAGTGGAAGGGAGCAGTAGAGTGGCACCTGGGAGCCCCTTGGAACTCACCAACGTAGGACTTGGGGAGCAGTGCTGGGCTCAGTAACCAGGCTGGAGAGAACATTCTGGGCCAGGCTCTCCAGTGGAATGACATTGCAGGGCTGACTCTAATATCTTCCTCTCCAAACAAATTCAGTCCTTTACTGTAGTTAATCCACCTCCCAATACCACTTTCAGCTTATTGGCTCTAATATTCTAAACTTCTAACGAGTAAAAGATTTTTATAATCTTCCAGATTTTCCAAATCCATCTACCAGATTAGCAGTTCCTGATGTGTAGCTGCTTCAGCTGATGGAGCACTGAAAGATGGGTTGGATTTTTTCCAGGCGTAACTTACAGCTCTCTGAGTGGACCCCACAGGTGGTGAGTCCCTGACCCTGGCCCAAGGTCCCCACTGATTCCATGTGACCAGATGTTCAACAATCTTGGAGAAAAACTGGCTCAGTTGTAATTGAAAAATGAAGGTAAAATGGTTCATTCAAGGTGATGACTGCAGAGAACAGAGCCCACTAAGGCCATTTACCTTCAACAACCTTGTGAGGTGGGTATAATTATGCCCATTTTACAGATGAGATACCTGAGTCCTACTTAGGTAGAAAGCCTACTTAGGTATGGCTGAGACTTTAAGTTCTCTGCCTCCAAGTCTAATGCTCTTCCCAATGGGCTACATGGCAAACCCAGCATTTGGTGGCTCTTGTTTCCTGCCTTCTTTGATGCTTAGCCTTGAAAGAATGTTCTATACTTAACATCCAAATAGGGATGCTTTTGATGATGACAAATAGTAAACTGGATGGGGTGCCAGGACAGCAGATGCAAACCTGACTGTCCCAGTCAAACTGGGCTGTAGGGTCACTCTATTTGTAGTGAGCAGAATTTGATGTGCAGGGGAGAAAAAAGATGCACACATGCCAATTTCCTAGAAAAAGGGTGGGCAGATTTGTCCTAGGAACAAACTGGGGACAGGATATAGACTAGCTCTAGGCACCCCTAGGAAGGGTCCCCTGCGTCCTATCCTGCTTCCAAACAAATGCTTCGAGATCACCCATGGAAGGACCCCACCTGGGTGCCAAGCTTCTCTGCCAGGCAGCTCCCTACCTCCCCCGAATCTATTCTTCCCCCTGCTGTAATCTCCATTAATATTCTGGTCTGAACCGTGTCCTGTAAGGAGGCAACAGGAAGCTCTGCCTGGATTAACCAGACGGAGTGAGACTCTCAGAGGACAAAAGACATCCAAATCTTGCAGGTGTGGGCTGAATTCCAAGTCTACTTGGCAGGAGCAGAATGCCAGAGGTTTCCAGGAATATCTACATCCTCTTCCTCTCTCTCTCTCTCTCTCTCTCTCTCTCTCTCTCTCTCTCTCTCTCACACACACACACACACACACACACACACACACACACACACACACACACTCAAATGTAAAATTTCCCCTTTAAATTTGAGAAGTCAGTTGCATAAGAACATAATGGAGAATATCAAACCTCACTGGAAAACACTTGGTGGTTCCTACCTCATCCCATGTGTAACCTGAGCCGGCTGGGTGACATGTTTGCTAAAAACATGCCCTCGAAGGAACCGTCCTAAGATTTGGCATCACGAGACCTAGGTTAGGTTCCTGTCTTTGACGCTTCTAGCTGTGCAAGCCTGAGAAAGTCACCTGAGTTCTCTGAGATTCAGTTTCATCATTTGTAAAGTCAGAATATTTAGTTCATTGAATTGTTAAAGGACCCAACAGCCACACTTATGGGAATACATAATAAATTCTGGTATTAGTTCATGTGTGTGATGTGAAGATGAGGATGATAATGATAAAAGATGATGGTGTTGATAAAGATGATGGTGAGGAGGCTGTTGGTGACGGTGATAATGAAAGGCGATGATGTTAATGGTTATGATGAAGATAGCGAAGGGGAGGAAGGTGCTGAGGATGCTAAGGGCTGGGGGACTACCTGAGAGTTGTTTTCAGTTTTCAGTTGAAGAGCTGACAGAGGTCCAAAGAGTAGGTATAATTTGTTTTGCTCCAGGTTGACACAAGGGAGGGAAAGCCCACGTTTCTTGAGCACCTGCTGTGTTCCAGGGATGCTAAGAGCTTCCACAGCCTTCTCTTGCATCACCCTCACAGTGACTCTGCAAAGTCTCCACATGAGTCTTAGCAAAGGCAAAGTGATTTGCCCGAAGTTGTATGGGCTAAAAAAAGGGGCAGAACCCCAAATGACCCAAACTGGTTTTGTAAACTTTTTTTTTTAAATAAGTTCACTTGTGGGGCTTCCCTGGTGGCACAGTGGTTGAGAGTCCGCCTGCCGATGCAGGGGACACGGGTTCGTGCCCTGGTCCAGGAAGATCCCACATGCCACGGAGCGGCTGGGCCTGTGACCCATGGTCACTGAGCCTGCGCGTCCGGAGCCTGGGCTCCGCAACGGGAGAGGCCACAGCAGTGAAAGGCCCGCGTACCACAAAAAATAAAAATAAATAAAATAAAATAAGTTCACTTGTATCTTTATTTTTTAAATTAGATTCCACGTATGAGTTATATCAGGTGATATTTGTCTTTCTCTGACTTACCTCACTTAGTAGGATAATCTCTAGGTCCATCCTTGTTGTTGCAAATGGCATTATTTCATTCTTTTTTATGGCTGAATGATATTCTATTGTATATATGTACCACATCTTCCTTATTCCTCTGATGATGGACATTTAGGTTACTTCCATGTCCTGGCTATTGTAAACAGTGCTGCAATGAACATTGGGGTGCATGTATCCTTTCAGATTATGGTTTTCTCCAGATATATGCCCAGGAGTGGGATTGCTGGATCATATGGTAGTTCTAGTTTTACTTTTTTAAGGAACATCCGTACTGTCCTCCATAGCGGTTTTACCAGTTTACATTCCCACCAACAGTGTAGGCGGGCTCCTTTTTCTCCACACCCTCTCCAGCATTTATTGTTTGTAGACTCTTTGATGATGGCCATTCTGACAGGTATGAAGTGATACCCCATTGTAGTTTTGATTTGCGTTTCTCTGAGAATTAGTGACGTTGAGCATCTTTTCATGTGCTTTTTGGCCACCTGTATGTCTTCTTTGGAGAAATGTCTGGCTTTGTAAACTCTTTTTTTTTTTTTTTAGAAATTTTTCCATTTCATCTTCATTGTCCAATTTGTTGGCATAGAGTTGTTCACAGTATTTCCTTATGATAATTTAAATTTCTATAAACCTGTTAGTGATGTCTCCTCTTTCATTTCTGATTTTGGTAATTTGTATTTCCCCTTTTTCTTGGTCAGCTTTTCTTTTTTTCTAATATAAAGATAATACTCATCTTTTAGAATGAGCTGTGTTACTTCCTTTTCTATTTTCTGGAAGAATTTATGAAGGGTTGGTATTCTTCGGGCCTCTCGCTGTTGTGGCCTCTCCCGTTGCGGAGCACAGGCCCCGGACACGCAGGCTCAGTGGCCATCGCTCACGGGCCCAGCCGCTCCGCGGCATGTGGGATCTTCCCGGACCGAGGCACGAACCCGTGTCCCCTGCATCGGCAGGCGGACTCTCAACCACTGTGCCACCAGGGAAGCCCTGGTTTTGTAAACTCTTAATCTTTATATTCATCACTTCCCCATATAAGGAAGACTGTTTCCATGCCGACAGAATGAGTGTCCTCAAGAGGAATAAGGAAAACTTCACTGGAATGTCCAGAAGCTATTCAAACATCTGCTTATGAAGGCTGTCACCTTTATGATTCAGATGACCTCCTGACCCTGTCAGCTTTATGATTTCAGTTCGTATATACATACATACATAGTGCCCTACTGACACTTGTACTCCCTGGAATGACCAGTCATTTTCATCTCTCCTAGCAGTATAAAACAATGGTCTAGATCAGAGATTCTGGAGTCACACAGACCTGGGTGCGGGTCCTGGCTTCCCATTGTATGGACAGGCATGGAAAGGCCCAGAGAGGGTAAGAGAATTGCCCAAGGATGCATAGTGAGTCAGGCAGCGACTCCAGACGCAGAACCCAGGTGTCCTGATTCGTCATTTGCTTCCCTAAGAGACCAATCCCTCCTTCATGGATGTCAGTAGATGCTGTCTGCACTGCCTCTCAAGTGGCACACTGACTCACATTTACGCAGTTCCTCCCTGTTTACCCAAACAGTGGGCTGGCTGTCAACGGGTGCCCAGAGGCTCTTATGGATTCCATCTGCTTCAAATAGTTCATCATTGGCCTGGCTCCTTCCTCTGAATCAACCAGAATCCTGGGAAACTGTCAATGGTGCTCCTCTGAAGGCAGACAGTGGTGTGTGTGTGTGTGTGTTGCCGTGATTGTGACGGCAACTGGTCTACCCAGGTGATATTATTGACATGTCAACCACAGCTGGGTGAAGCAGGTGGGGTGGGATAATTATGTCTTGTTGACAGATGAAGTAACTGAGGTTCTCTGGGGTTACATGCCAGTCCCTCCCCTCTGTGGGCCTCAGTTTCTTCCTCTGGGCCTAAGGTCTTTTTCAGTTCTAACAGTCGATGCCTCTATAATTTATTTGTCCAAGTTCACACAACTATTTAGAAACAAAGTCAAAATTAGGACAATAGTCTTGGGGGTCCTAGACCAGTGATCTTTTTAATGCTAATTGTATTAGTTTTCTAGGGCTGCTGTAACAAAGTCACAAAATGGTTGACTTAAAACAAGAGAAAGTTATTCTCTCATAGTTCTAGAGGCTAGAAGCTTGAAATCGAGGTGTTAGCAGGGCCATGCTCTTTCTGCAACCTCGAGGGTAATGTCCTTCCTTGCTTCTTCCAGCTTCTGGTATTTCCTTGGCTTGTGGCAGCGTCACTCCCATCTCTGTCTCTGTCTTCATATGGCCACCTTCCCTCTATGTCTGTGTCTTCAGTGCGTTCTCCACCCTGTGTACATCCGTGTCCAAATTTCCCTCTTCTTGTAAGGACACCCGTCATATTGAATTAGGGTCCATCCGAATAACCTCATTTTAGCTTGATTACATCTACAAAGACCCTATTTCCAAATAATGTCACATTCACAGGTACTGAGAGTTAAGACTTCAACATAACTTTTGGGGAACTCAGTTCAACCCGGAACACTAATAATAGCTAACCTTTAAAAAAAGACTTTCCTTTATGCCAGGCTTTTTTACATGGACTATCTCACTTAACATGAAATAAGCATTATTATCTCCCTTTTACATGTGAGAAGACTGAGCTGAGAAGCTGAGTGACTTACTCGAGGTCAAACAGATACTGAGGGACAGGGCTGGGGGCTGACCCTGCCTCAGCTGACACGGGTCTGCACCCTTCACCAGCGGGCCAGGCTGCCTCTCTGTTCCATGAGGCCCTGTGATCCCCAAGCCTGTGGCTTCACCTGAGGGTGGCTGGGAAGAAGGCTGCGTCTATGAGGTAGAGGACCAAACATGGCTGGCCTGGTAATTTTGTTTTCTCAGCTGAAACGCCAACACAGAGTGAGTCGATATTGAGTCTGGCGTCTACCACATGGTCCCCTGAGTAGCTGCGGTTTCCCAGAGCAGCCGTGGCCCGGGGTGAAGTCGTACAGAGGGAGTGGGCATGACGTGAGTCCATGGGAGGCTGGAACTCTGGGAACTTCACCTCGACTTCGGGCTTGGGTGCTGGAGGGGATGCAAATGCAACCCAGCTGACCAGCCCAGGGAGGCCCAGCATGGGGTTGGGGCAGAGTGGGGGTGAGCAGGGCCTGTGGGTTCAGACATCCCTGGGATGAGATCCACACCTATGAGCTGTGTGACCTCAGGCAACTCACCTACATTCTCTGAGCCTGACTTTCCTCAGCTGTTAAATGCACATCATAACCGTTTCTACCTCACAGGGTTGTGAAGACACATGAGAATAATCCACGTCCAGAGCTCAGCCCGGAGCCTGACGCAGAGGAAGTGCAGCCAACACCCACATGTGGTGGCTGATACGATAGATTTTGGGTGTGCCAGGAGGTGGGAAAGAAAGTGGAATATTGATCCTTTCAAGGAATTTACAGACAGGAGGTCCCACAAGAAACCGGCCTTAGTGCGTTGAAAACAAACTCAGATTAAATTAAAACTAAGACCTGGAGCTGACAGGGAGTCAACAGAGAGGGTCCCTGGAGAAACAGGATCCTGAGAAGGATTCTGAAGGAAGGCAGGAGGGAAGATTGGAGCAGGTGAGGCCTATAGAGCCCAATGCCCTGAGGGTTCTAGAACCTTCTGCCAGCAGCACCAGCCCTGGGTGATGCTCATCTCCTCTGGGGACCTTGTCCCAGACATCTCCTGGGATACACACGCTCCTCCTTCCCCTTCTCCTTTCCTGCAAATCACACAATGCATCACCCCCAACACAAGCACACACACACACACACACACACACACACAAACACACACACAGACACACACACAGACACACACACAGAGAGAGACACACACACAGACACACACAGACAAACACACACACAGACACAAACACACATACAGACACAAACACACACAGAGACACACACACACGGACACACACACACACAGAGACACACACACATGGACACACACACACAGAGACACAAAGACACACACAGACACACACACACACACACACCACCTCTCCACACCGCTTTTTGTTTGAAGAACCACCAAGCTTGGGTTTTCCCCGGGAAGGGCCTGTCAGTCAAGAATTGTGTGTCACCCAGAGCTATGAGTAACTCAAGAGAGATCAAATGATAGAAACGATACCTTTTATTAAGCTCGCAGATTTATTATAAGTGAGTCGGCAGGACCACACAGGTCTCCCGTCCTAGTGCAAGAGAACCGAGTGTGTGTGTGGTCTGCAGCAGCCGAAGGCAGGGAGACGGCGGTGTGAGCCTAATAAAGGCTGTAATTGGCACCTCTTTTCCCTGAAAAAGCAACTGCCTTCTCCCATTGCCAGGCTCTCTCCTTGTGGGGAGGGGTGCACGTGGGGGGCTCAGCCCAGGGTAGGGGCCGGGGATGGGCAGGTGAGACTTTGGCTGGAGGGCCATGGCAACAGAGCAGGGGCACTTCTTGCTGGGAGACTCTCCAACGGGCCATCAGGACGTGGGTTTTCAAGGGCCCCCCTGACTCCCCCAAGGCTAATCACAGGCATTCAATTCATGCCCGTTGCTCAGGACAGAGGACAGGGAAGACGGGTCATTTCCACAAATTGGTGCCTGGTTCATTATTAGCGTTAATATTTCATTATAATAAATACTGTAAATGTTGCAATAGCAATCAAAACTTTTCAAAAGGCTCTAACAGTTGGCTTCAGCATTCACAAACCCCAAATTCCAAAAGAAAGACAATAGTGAGTGAGTCTGTGTGTGTGCGGGACCCTCTCTGCCCAGGGGTGATGGACGAGTAGGCGATATTGCCTGCGACATTTACATGATGAGCTGAGCACTTTCTGGACGTCTATTTCTACTTTGTCCAGAACAGGACACTGGACTTCCCTTCTCTGAATGACCCCTAGGAAGCCAGCCATATATCTCTTCCTTCACAGAACATGCATGTCCCTGGGCAAGTCAGGACATGGCTGGGTCTCAGCTTTATCATCTGTACAGTGAGAGGGTAGAGCCCCCAGATGGTGAGCCTTTTCTAGCTTCGGTATCTAAATCTGGGCCATACAGCAAGGCCGGTCTGTAACTCCAGTGCACAATGCCCGGCCCAGCATCCCTGCTACCCCCATCACGACCCCAGCGCATGTTTGCCGCCATCCTTCCAACGCTCCCCTGCAGCAACCCCACCCCCTCCCCGCCTCCTGCCTTGCTTTCAGGCATCTCCGCATCTGCACGGCGCCCACCGCAGGCATCAGAGCCCGGCTAATTCTGCTTTGGCAAACCCACACCCCTGATCATTCCCCCCAGCATTCCTTGGCAGGCTCCTCTTCTCCTCCTCAGCAGAGACTTAAGAGCTAAGAGCAGCCGTGAGCTCACGTTCTGCTCCCGGATTTATTACTTCTGAAAGCCGGCTTCATTGACTAATGTGCTATTAATTATTGCGACAATTGAGACTAACTTGAATATTCTGAGACAGCTTAAAAAAGAAAAAACACCTTCGATCCAGGAGATTGACTTTGAATGCTTTTTTATTACTTGCTCTGCCTTCAGATAAAAAAAATAGAAAGTTGTTGCTGATACTAAACAACGGTGCTCAGTAGACGGGGAGGGGATTGGGAGAGGCTCCAGAGATGGAGGAGATGAAGAACACTGACATGAAGTAGGACTTCATATTTGTTAGCTCATTTAAACATCAGAACAATGGACTTTTATTATTTCCAGCTTCCAGGGGATAGGACTGAAGCTTCAAGAAGGTAAGTCCTACAACTAGTGGCAGAACTAGGTTTGGACCCAAGCCTGTCTCACTCCAGACACTGAGTTCTTCCCTGACGTCCATGACCTGTATTCACTGAGGCTGAAGTTTATGCAAATATAAGGACAAGGACATCAGCCCTCACTAAGTACGCGTAGTAAGACTTTTCCCTGCTTGAGAGCTTCAGTACTGACCATTTGTTTCATCCGAAAGTAAGAACGGCTGACCATTTTTAGACTTTAGAGAAAATCACTTAAAATTCTGAGCAGGTAAGAAAAATTAAAAATAAAATCTAAGCATTATAGTTAGTGAGAAATGATTTCTACTTTGTAATACAACAATAGAGAAAAAAAGTGGGTGGGCCTATACTTTACAGAGTTGAATTTTGAGTCACTATCACTCCCATGGATTCTACCACCACTTATCTTATTTCTTAAGAATCTTACTCCCTGTGCTAGGCAGTAAGATTCTTAAGAAATAAGATACGCGGTGGTAGAACCCATGGGAGCCGCATAGCACAGGGAGATCAGCTCAGTGGTTTGTGGCCACCTAGAGGGGTGGGATAGGGAGGGAGACGTAAGAGGGAAGAGATATGGGAACATATGTATACGTATAACTGATTCACTTTGTTATAAAGCAGAAACTAACAAACCATTGTAAAGGAATTATACCCCAAGAAAGATGTAAAAAAAAAAAGAACCTTACTCTATAGAAAGCTCTGGATGTTCCTTAATCTTTCAGCTACAGGAAAGTGAACGTGTGGTTGAGGACCAATTTCTTGAATGTTAACACAAGTATAAGTGTTTGTTAGAGGACGGGCAAGGTAGAAGCCAAGAGAAACAGTCTGAATGTTTGTTACAGGATAAAATGTGAACGTCATGGAGTAGAAGGAGGGGTGGAGAGAGAAGAGAAGGCAAGAGGGAAGGAAAGCTGGAGACGTGCTTCTTTTTGGTAGTTTTAACTCCTTACTTTAGATCAGGCGTCAGCAAACTTCAGCCCATGAGCCAGATCTGGCCCCCTACTCGTGTTTGTATAGTGCATGAGCTGCGAATGGTCTTAAAATGTAATAGTTGAAAAAAAATCAACCATTGAATATACAGCTCCAAGAGTGAACTATGTAAACTACGTACTCTGGGCGATAACGATGTGTCAATGTAGGTGCATCAGTTGTAACACATGGACCACTCTTGAGGGGGACGTTGATGATGGAGGACACTGTGCCTGTGTGGGGCCATGGGGTAGACCTTCTACTCAGTTTTGCTGTGAACGTAAAACTGCTCTAAACAAAGTCTTTTAAAAAATCCAAAGAAGAAGAAAATTTTGTGACACATGAAAAGCATTTGAAATTCAAATGTCAGTATCCATAAATAGTTATTGGAGCACGGCCAAGCTCACGGTTGTGCCTTGTCTATGGCTGCTTTTACGCTACAACAGCAGAGGTGAGTAGCTTCAACAGAGACCGAAATAGTTACTATCTGGCCCTTTACAGAAAAAAGTTTGCTGACACCTGCTTTAGACAGTTCCTGCTCTAACCATGCCCCCATTCTCTTTCTCTCTCTGTTTCCTCCTCTCTCTGCTTCCCTACCATCCCCTTTACCATCAGGAAGGAAAAAGGAAGAAGGAGCTACAGGTTGCATTCAAAGTGAGTGAGGAGTGTGTTGAACTTGATAATGCTTTATTTCTTCTTTTTACTTTTTGTTGCTCAAACAGCAAATTCCAGTCATCTGGAAATTTCACATTCTAGTAATATAAATATATATATTTTGACCGCACCGTGTGGCATGTGGGATCTTAGTTCCCCGACCAGGGATTGAACCCACATCCCCAGCATCGGAAGCACAGAGTTTTAACCACTGGACCACCAGGGAAGTCCCTGGAAATTTAATCTCCTAACTCAAGCACTTAGCTTAGATAGACACTGTGTTAATCAGATCCACATTCATCCTTCCCTCAGTTGGCGAGATAGACGATGTTTTAATGAACACATAGATTCCAGGCTCAGCTGGACGTATGAGCCAGGGGCTGAACAAAAGAGTCAAGGTAAAATAATTGTCAGAATAATTTGAGCCCCTCCCTCAGCAATTAAAAAAAAAAAAAAAAGAGGAGGTGTGGCCTGAATTATCCGCAGAGATGGTGGAGTGCGCCATTGTGTCGTGACTCCTCTAGGGTTGGCCTACCCTGCAATTAGAATCTGTGCTGGGAGAAAATCCCTTTCCATGTACAAAATGCTGGGGTTGTTACTGCTTTCAAAGCACTATACTTCTACTGTCTGTCTTATTCCCATGCTGTTGGTCAGGGGTACAGAGAGGGGTGTGAAGAGGGGAGTGACCCATCCTGGTCCATTTGCTCCAGGAGAAAGAGTCACTAGTGTGTCCTTCTCAAGGTCTCACACTCTGAGCTGCTTTCCTGCAGCCCAGCTTGGTTTGTACCATGTCTCCTTGGCTTGGTTGGCACTCTGAGAGTCCCACGTTTTGTCACCTCTCAAGGACTTGGAGTTCCTTCTGATGGTTAAATCACCTTGGCATTTTGGGCTTTCTCCCTCACCACCTGTGGACCTCCTCTCCTGAGGCTTCTTTCTTCTTCAGCCTCCATGGACTGGAGATCCTGAAGTTTCATCTTTGCCCTCACATAGTTTTCCTGGGAGACTGCCTTCTCCCGGAAAATCAAATATCCCTTCTATACCGATGACTTCAAAATCTATCTACTTAGTCCTGGTCCTTCTCTTGGCCAACCAATGTATGTTTCCAATGCATTTGTTTAATTATTCATTGAGAACTTGCCCTGCTCCGGCACTGTGTTGAACACCGTGGTCCAATGGTACCAAGCAGCTATGAACCCTGTCCTCAGGGAGAAAGGAGACAGAGGTACGCCAATAATTTCACAAAGCATAATGACCACTGTGTAAAGGCCCGGAAAAAGGTACATAGTGCTATGAAGGTGCATAGCAAGGGGATACGATATAATTTGGAGGGGGGTTGGGGACTTCACCAAGAAATGGGATTACAAGCTAAAGTCTGAAAAACTAAAAAGAGTTAACAAGATAAAGTGGAGAATGTTCTGGCTAGCAGGAACAAGATAAGTAAAAACCCAGAAAACGGGAGGGAACATGGTGTGCTCATGGGATTAGAAGAAGGTCATGGTGGATGGTGGCTGGAGTATTTTAGAGAAATGGGAAAGTGTTTCAAGATGCTGCCAGAGAGACAGGCTATAGAAAGATAATATGCAGTCTTCTTTTGATCAATTTAGCGTGCTTTCGGCTGCATGTAACAGAAACCTAACTTATATAGGCTTAATAAATAAGAAAACGTATTGCCTTATGTAACTGGAAGCCCGATGCACAAGGGCTGACTTCATCTAATGACTGTGTTAGTTAACAGTTGCTGCAAAACAAATTATCCCCGAAACTAAGCAGCTGAAAACAACATTATCTCACAGTTTATCCGGTTAAGAGTCTAAGAATAGCTTAGTGGGATGCTCTGGCTCAAGATCTCTCATGGGGTTGCAGCCAAGCTGTCAACCAGGGCTCCAGTCATCCCAAGACATGACTGGGGCCGAAAGATCAGCTTCCAACATCAGTCGAGTGGCTGTTGGCGGTGGTTATTCAGTTCCTCCAGGGTGGTTAGACCGAGAAACTCAGTTCTTCACCAGGTGGGTCTCTCCACAGGGATGTGCTCAGCATGGACGTTTGCTTCCCCCAGTGGAAGTGAGCTGAGACACAGAGAGAGACAGACAGACAGACAGAGAAGACCTAAGGTGGAAGCTGCAGTCTTTTTATCATCTAATCTCAGAAATGATACGCCACCACTTCTGCCCTTTTCTATGCATTCGAAGAGAGTCCCTAGGTCTTGCCCACACGCAAGCGAAGGAGATTACACAATGGCACAGACCACGGAGTTGCGGGGGCGGGGGGGAGCAGGTGGAGCTCAGAGGCCGCCTACCACAGGCTCCATCTATGCTTTTATGATTTCTCTTGCCTCTGCCCCTCCTCTGTGCATCACTGCTTAACAGGCTGGAAACAAGATGGCTATAAGATTGAAGAGCTTTACTCCCATGCAAGACTGCATCCTAAGGAAGAAAACAAGATCATTTACAGATGTTGTCCTAGAAAAGTAAAGAAATCACTTTCCCAAAAGGCCCGCCAAACCTCCCTCCATGTCCCAATGGCCCGCTTGACGAATCATGATTGATTTAAGTCAGTCACGGTAATACCATTTCCCTTTGCCATATTTTCACTTTCCTAGGTTCTTCTGTCATTAGAAAGGGCCATTGTGACACAGTAATGATGTGTGAGAAGTGAGAGGAAGTCTGCTGGGAGGCTTCTGGGCAATATTTATTTTGCTTATAAAAGGAGACTATCATTTGAGGCAATGCCCCATTCACCACCTTCCCCTGGCTTCCTGCTTTTAAACGCAGTTGTGAAACATGGTGCTGTAGCAGCCTTCCTGTGCTCATGTGGTGACAGACGCGAGGGCCAACAGCCAACATGCTGAAGATGAGGGAGCAGAAAGGGTGTGTGTCTTCGACAACACTGTAGAGCAGCTACATTAAACAAGGAACATGCATGAGATGCTTAAAAGTCTTTATCGCTCAGGCTACTGTGAGTCAGGTACTCTAGTGCTTGCATCTCAACACAGTCTAGCTGACAACATGTCTCCTAGGAGGGAGGGAGAAGGCAATGATTGCTAAGAAACCAAGAATATCCTTTAGAGGTCTTTATTCCAAGAACAGTCAGATTCGCGTTTTTAAAAGATTGGAGAGGGGGCAATAGTGCATGGGCAGAGAAAGGGTAGGACGTGATTGCAGTATCCAGGAGACAGGTCCTTGTCTAGGGTTTCGGGCAGTAGAAAGCAGGACTTGATGCCTTGGAGGCAGAAAAGCGTGGGAGGTAAACAACCGGGATTGATTCGAAGCAACCATGTGGGAAACTCTTTGGGAAAGTCCTAACTTTGTTGTTTCTCTTTCCTGAAAATGTTTGAGTTGGGTGGAAACATATATGTCCTATAACCCTTTGCTTTAAAGAAGTTCTGTTTAGAAGCTTTCCAACACCTTGTCTCATTGTTTTTGGCAAATTCTATGTGTCTTCAAGTGGTTTCCCCCACGAAGGTGGGAGTGAATGAATTGGGAGGTGAGATTGAGGATAAATTCTTCTTTATCATTTGATTTGCACCTCTGTTGTCATGTGCAGGTAGTAACTTATCATTTAGAAATAAAACACATCACATGTTTAAAAAGGTCCTTTTGATTTTAAAAGTACTTGTAGAGCATGAGGTGCTTACTCCTAAATGGGATTATAAATATCTCAACCTTTGAAGAAGCTCTGTCTTGCAGAATTGCTTTCATTTCTAGGAAAAAGCAATTAAACTGTAGAGGGCTCAAGTTGCACATTTTGCCTTATATAAAACAGGACTGAATGGACTGAATCTTCTCGCCTGATTCATCCTTAACTTGTACGTAGAAGCAGGATAGCTCGGTGATGGAGGCCCTGGGGTTTGGGGTTAGCCAGTCCTGGTTTCCAATTCTAACTGTTACTAGTTCCATGATTTTAAGAAAGTTTCTTAATGTTCCTGAACCTCAGGGAAGTTTCCCGGCTGTAACATTGGTGGTAGTGGGGGATGTGTGTGAGTCTGGGTGGTGGGGTCCTTCTGGGGGTTTCAGGGAGAAGAGTGCATGGCAAGGTGCCTGGAGCCCAGTGGCTGATATGATACCAGGCGCTTAATAAATGGTAGTTGATTATTAAAATTTTTAATAAAATCACCATGAGAACATCCCTTTATTAAATCTCCTCTGCTCTAGGCTACACACGTTAAATATTTCATGTGGGTAATTCAAAGAGCCCACCGTGTTTATACTAGGTTTTCTTTGACTTCAGAGCAGAAATGAGTTTGGCAATTCTTCCTTCTCCCCATGGGAGACTCAATGCCTTTTGTGCGTGGGTGGGGCTGGCAGGCCTCCCTGTGGCTGAGACCTGAGCCCACCGACCTGGCTGCCCTGCTCACCCACCAAGCACCATTGAGGGGTCCTGTGGCCCCTGGCAGCACCCACCCCCACCCCCGCAACCAAGGCTAGAGCTGGAGAGGAGCTGGGGATTCTGACGGCAGAGACCCTCCTGGACGCTGCCCGCACAGCCCTGGCTGTCTTGCTTTCTCCTTCAACTCCCACCCTCACCCACCAGCTCCGGACCTGTCTTGTTCTCTCTTCCACCTGCTGCTTCTGATCGGTTTTCTCTCTTCCTGTTTTACTGCAGAACAGATGGCGGGGAGCTGTAGAGGAGGGTCCGTGCATGACGTCCCGAAACAAAACCCTAGTCCTTTGAGAGTTTCCGAGGCTTGTGGTGGCCAGTAACAAAGATGGTAACCCTGTGGGCTGGAAAGGCTCAGCCCTTCCATTTTCTCTCCTTGCTTCTGTCCCCACTCCCTCCTGCTTTTTTTCCTTCTTTCCTCTCTCCCTCCTCTCCCCCTTCTTCTCTTTCATTCTTTCTTTCTCTCTCTCTCTCTCTCTCTCTCTTTTTTTTTTTTTTTTGTCTCTCTTCTCCCCTCCTTCCCCCTCTGCCTCTGTGAGGAAAGGCAGATATGTATCTTGGTGGTGATGATGAAGTTATGGGTGAGAGATTCTCTCGAGGAAAAAACAGATACATGCATCTCCCAAGATCTTTAGCCCAGGATCTGGGAAGGGAACCTGGGAGTGAGAATAAGGATGGGTCTCTCTAAAGGTGGGAAGCAAGAAGGGGCCGTGGATGTTGTCCATAGGGCCCCCTTGGCGGTGATGTGGCCATGAGAGAAGATAGGAGAATGACCCCACCTTCCTTCCTCTCTCTTCCATCCAGTCATTGGAGGCCCTCACAGCCCCCAGCTGCGCCGTGACTGTGTGAGAGAAGAGGGAGGAGCTTGTCCCCATCGTGGTGGGACTGCAGTTATGAGAGGAGGGGAGGGAAGTACCCAAGCTGGCAGGGGAAGGAGGACAGAGAGGGTGGTGTTGTCAGCCAGCTGGGTGGACAGTTATGGGGTCCAGAGTGCACCCACATCAGGGGTGTCGGGGACCATGCCTACCGAACACCCTCATATGCATTTGCATTTACATATATAGGGTTGTGTACACTGCATGCAAAACTGTATCTACACACAGAACGAATGGGCCTGTTGAGATGTTGCCCCTGCCAGGTTGCAGGTGGCAACGAGAAAATCAATCCCACAAGCAGCTTCTGCTTAAACATCACCTTTTCAAAGAGTTCTTCCCCTACAAACCTCGTTAAAATGGCCCCCCTCTCCCACCTTCTGACTCCCTGCCCACCTTCCCTCCTTAGCTGTTTTCCCACAGCCCTAATCAGTATCTACTTTGCTTCTTTGTCTCTCCCCGAGTTAGAACTTAAGGCCCTTGAGGACGGAGACATTGTTTTATTCACTGCTACATCCTCAGCTCTAAAAATAATGTCTGGTTTATAGTAGATGCTCAGTAAATACTTTTTGAAAGAAAGAAGGAAGAAGGGAGGGACGGGGGTGGGGGAAGGAGAGAGAGAAGAGGAAGGGAACGAGGGGGGACAGGAGAGAGGGAGGAAAATAAATGCAGAGTGTGGCCCAAGCCCAGTAGTTGTCTGACTAGCCCCAGGCTATCTTTTATGATTCCTAGCCCAGAATTCTGCATTGAGGACAGCTCAGATTATCCCCCCAGCAGAGGCATGCAAGACCCTGGGGACTGGGCTTGGGCTGACCAGGAGCTCCCTGGAGGCAGACTGTTTTCTGATGCTTCCTGGTGACGCCTCCCCGCCACTGCGGCCTGGTGGAAGAGGCTCTCCAGCCCCCCTGGGCGGGCTAGTTGCCAGCACTGAACATTTATTTCCTTTGGGAAAGATGGCATGTACGTCATTGAATTTAAGCTTTACAGCATCACTGTGAGAAGGGTGCTGTTAATACCCCAGTGTTACTAAAAAGGAAGGTCAATAAAGGTCAGGTGACTTATTTGCCCAAAGTCTCAGAGGTGGTCAGTGGAGGCTCTGAGCTTTGACCCAGATTTGATGGATCCCAACGTTTCTCCCCTCCTGCCATGCCCGGCCCCACCCCGTGGGTGCCCTCACTTGGCCTCCTGGGAAGTAGCCCATCTTGCGAAACTTTGCCTCTTCCCTTCCAAAATTTAGAAGGTATTCCCTTCTAAAATGCCCCAGCCTCTGGTTCCTGATAAATCCATACCTAAAACGGACCAGCCTCTGCTAAGGGCTGGGTTGTTACCCTCAGAGCACTGAATAAGACGCCCTGTACAGTTATCTCTGACCTGCTCCAAGCACGAAATAGATAGAAGCTAATAATCACAGGACAGCGCCTAGTGTGTAGCAGGAGCCCAGGAAGTTTTTGAGGCTCTTGTAGTTGATTCTGAGTTGTGCAGGAAACCAGGATCCTATACTGTTTTTTTAATTTTAACTTCTTTACTGAAGTAGAGTTGATTTACAATGCTTTGATTGTACAGCAAATTGATTCAGTTATACATGCATATCTATTGTTTTTCAGATTCTTTTTCACCATACATTATTACAAGATATTGATATAGTTCCCTGTGCTATACAGTAGGTCCTTGTTATTTATCTCTCAGGATCCTATATTCTTCACCTCTTCTCTCTTTTTTCCCGATACATTCACTGCCTCCCAACTTTGAACAGTCTTTCGCAATTGAAAAAGTTCTCTTACGCACATGATCTCGTTTGGGTTTTGCAACAAAGCCCATCAGGTGGCTCAATAGCCCCATTTTTCAGATGAAGAAACTGAGGCTCCCAGGCTGGTGCTGTTCCTACCATTCATCGCAGCCCCACTTCCTTTCTCCTCTCTTCTTTCCTCAGTCCAAAAAGAGTCATCAAACACTCGTTTGGGTACAGAGAAGAGGAACAGTGATATCTACCCCTGTCCTTTCTGTTTTCCTCTCTGATTCTGAGGTGCCAGGTGTGGTGTCCAGGTCGAGTATGACAAGAATCGCATTGTTTGCACAAAACGGGAAAATCCCTGCCAGGTAAGTCTGGCAAATTTCTAGCTTTCCCTCTGAAGACCTGTGTTTGAGGGCTTGGTTTGAAGTCCCATTTCTTCCAGGAAACCCTTCCAGGGGAGGGAGTGGGTATGGGAGCAGAGGGTCAGAGAGGTGTGTTGGCATGACTCGGGGCTTTTTGATGTCTGTATTGTTTGAATTTTGACACACTTGTTTTTTATGATGTGATGGATCATGGATCGTTATGTACATCTCTTATTCTGTAGTGATTTGTGGACCCAAGAGCTCGCACAGAAGTAGAGTAATTGCCTTATACAATCACTCACAGTTAATGTGCTGTGGTAACTGAGAGGTGCGGGGCAGGGGGAGGCGGCGGGGACTGGTTATTAACTATATTTGGCGACTGAAGTTCACAGGTACGGAACTACGCAAAGCGAGGTCTGCCCACATGCAACTGGCTGCTAGACCACCCAGAAATCCAACAAGCACCTAGAACTTGTCATCTCTCCCTCAAAATCCTCCCTCCTTTCTGATTCCTGCTGCACCCTCCACCTAGGCACTCAGCCTAGGAACCTGGGAATCATTTCATCTCCCGATCATACTCACTACATCCAAGCCATTACCAAGCCCTGTAATTCCACCTCCTAAATCCACCCTAACCTCTCTCTACCACCCAAGTTCAGGCCCCTGCCCTGCTGTGGGTATAAGACGATATTCTCTCTTTTTTTGAATATATTTTTAATTGAAGAATAGCTGATTTACAATATCGTGTTAGTTTCAGATGTATAGCACAGCGATTCAGTTTTATATATATATATATATATATATATATATATATATATGTACTTCAGATTCTCTTCCCTTATAGGTTATTACAAAATATTAAGTATAGTCCCCTGTGCTATACAGTTAAAGCTATATTCTTTTTTTTTTTTTTTTTTTTTTGTGGTACACGGACCTCTCACTGTTGTGGCCTCTCCCGTTGCAGAGCACAGGCTCCGGACGCGCAGGCTCAGTGGCCATGGCTCACCGGCCCAGCCGCTCCGTGGCATGTGGGATCTTCCCGGACCGGGGCACAAACCCGTGTCCCCTGCATTGGCAGGCAGACTCTCAACCACTGCACCACCAGGGAAGCCCTACAGCAATATTCTTGTCTCACAACCTCTGCAGGTGCCCCTTCAGCCAATGTGTCACACAACTGCCAGTAACTAAAACCTAGAGCTGATGCTTTGACGTCCTTGCTCAAAGCCTTTTAATGTTTCCCTGCTGTTTAGAGAATATACCCCAACACATCACCATGGTAGACAAGGCCTTCCAGAAGCTCATTCCTGTAGACAGCTGTTCTTTCATCACTTCCTGTCAATACTCAATGCCTGAGAACCACGGGACTGAGCTGTCATTGGTTTCCATTCTTCTGTTCTCAACACCTTTTTACCAAGCATATCCCCCTCCCCTCCCACTCTCTTCATCTGGCTACCTCCAATGTGTCATTTAAGATTCAGCTCAAGTGTCCCATCGTCCTCGTCACCCGAGGTTGGGGCTAGACCCCCTCCTCTACTCTCCCATAGTTCTCTTGGATGGCTTCATCACTGCTTTCATCACAAAGCTGTATAACCAACTGCTTTGTGTGTGTCTCCTCTACTGGAAGGCAGGGGCCATATCTTATTCATCCTTGTATTCCAAATGCAGGGTACGTAGTAGGTGCTCAAGAAACGTTCCGTCCATAACCAAATAAAAAGTTTGAGTTGGTACAGTAGATCTGTACTGGACCAGTTGGCATGCAATGTTGCAGCATACAAAATGAGTTCACTTATTTCCCTTCATTTTATCATTGCAAGGACAGGAGATGAGCAGACCATACAATGCCCATTATAGATGAGAAATTGAGGCTCGGGGAACCTAAGTGGTATATCTGGTGTCAGACGTCTTTTACATGGTAAAGCTCTCTCTCTCTCAAACCTGGATCTTCTGACTTGTGGTCCAAGTCTTTCTCTCTGACAGATTTCAGTCCTGAATTTTGCTGGTTGGCTAAGTGTTGGGGGTGAACTTCACGGAGAGCAGGTGTTTTGTTCACTTTGTCCACTGTTCTTCAAATGCCTAGAACCCATGGTAGGTACTGAATACACATTTGTTGAATTAATTAATTCATGAGTTAGTGAATGCCAGCCTGAAGTCAAGTTTTGTTGGTTGCAGTGGGGAAGCCAAGCATTTGAGAATTCAATAACAGTGTATAAAAGAGATATCAAACTATCCCTCAGTTCTAGAGACAGTAGGTAGAAAGAGAGCACTTTCTCTCCTGAACCAGATCATAGGATGTCTGTAGGGTCTCTCAGAGCTGAAGTCCATGACACTCCATTCTCCCTGAGCAGGTGAAAAGAAGCGTTAGCTGGCGGTCAGCTTCTACCACACCAGGAGTGGGGTTCTTGGAAAGGTATTATCCCTCCCAACTGTCAGGACTGGGGCTGGAGCTCATTGCCTTCCAAGAATGTGACTGATGGCAAATTCAAGTTCAAAAGAAGATTGGATTTCAAGGCAACTGGAAGCTATTCAGTCAAAGCCAAGTTTTACAGGGAGAGTTTCTTCCTGTCTCCTCTCTTCTCCTCCCCCCACCCCCAGGGCTTGTCGAGACCTGAAAAAGAACACACAGTGCTCAACTGTTTCCCTAATTGAGAAAAGGAGAGACAGAAAACCAGGCTCTGGACTCATTCACGAACCCAGGGAGGATCCAAGAAATGCATCTCCTTGGGTGCCCTGGTTACTTGCATTGAGTCCAACATGGTGACCAGTGGATGCCTAGGCTGGGCCTGAGCACTGTGTCCAGCACTCAGCATCCTCTCTCAGGAAAAGAGACCTTTACCACGCTGTTGACTGTAACGGAAAAAGAAGGGGCCACTAAGAACAAATTGAAATCTTACGTGCATGCTGAACTTTTCCAGATCACTACCCCAACAATACCGCTAAGCAATTACACAGGTGCCACCAACAGTTTGCAGATAAGACATCTGGGACCAAGAGAGGTGAAAGAGCCAGGTCATGGTCACACAGCCAGCCGACGGTAGTGCAGGCTTAAAGCACGCCCCTGATGGAAGACAGCCACCAATGCCTGAGTACCTCTTCCGTGCCTGGGACACGTCTAAGCACTTTCATGTATTAGGCATCTCATGTTCATAGCAACACTATGAAGTAGATGCTACTTTTATTTCCATTTCATAGAGGAGGAAACAGAAGCTCAGAAACATGAAGTAAATTGCCATTAATAGTGGAGCCAGAATCCCTTTTTTTTTTGTTTTTTGTTTTTTGTTTTTGCGGTACGCGGGCCTTTCACTGTTGTGGCCTCTCCCGTCGCGGAGCACAGGCTCCGGACGCGCAGGCTCAGCGGCCATGGCTCATGGGCGCAGCCGCTCCGCGGCATGTGGGATCCTCCCAGACCGGGGCACGAACCCGCGTCCCCTGCATCGGCAGGCAGACTCCCAACCACTGCGCCACCAGGGAAGCCCCAGAATCCGTTTTTTGAGCACAGGCAGTCTGGCTCTGGAGTCAGTTATATAACCACTACTTGATTGTAAATTTCTCAGAAGACAATCTCATCCATAGTTGTTGGGGGGATCCCCACGGTTGAATGTTGTCTGAAGATGTGGTCACAGCTGCAACCCTTTTGATCCTCAGCAAATCTGTCATACTTGCTGGGGGAGAACCCAACCAGAAGGCACCAAGCACACAAATGCAAGAGTCAGAGCGTGAAGGTCAAAGGGCAAGTTCACAAATAGAAATCAAAGGAACAGAGTGACCAGAGGGCAGAACAAGGAAGGATATACTGAGCTCACACGGCCAGTCAACCACCAAGAAGTCTGGAGGAGGAAAGGACACAAAAAAGGAGCAGTTTAAGGGACACACATATTCGATTGTCTTGTTGATTTCAGATGGACTTTATTGAATGTTTATTTTGTGCGCCATCCTGTCACCCAACGTTATGTAAACCTCATAACAATGCTATGAAGAAACTGAGCTCTGAGAGGTTGAGTTACTACCCACTGGTTCTACTATAGTGTTAGCAGACTTCCTGGCTCTCAGCACAAGATGATCTAAATTCTAAACCATCATCATAACTTCCCAAGTTTTCCTCCATTCGTGGTCCCCATGGGTCCAATCCATGAAGAATCAGAGTGACTTGGCATTCAAGACTCTTTGCAAGGAGTCAGAGGAACGTAGCATATGCAAACCTGTTTACCAAGAGCTGGCAAATTCATTGGGGGAAGACTCCTCTCAAGTTCATCTTTACATCTAGCTGTCAACAGTGGGGGAAATGGTGCTTTGTTTGAATAGCAAATTAGTGTGTTCTAGGCATGGAAAACTCTAGATATGAAGCAGAGAAAACAAAACAAAACATAACAAACAAATAAACAAATGGGAGTCACTTTTCATTCCCTCATTAGCACTAACTTTCAAACATCTATTAATAGTAATAAAACAAGTTTACTTAAAATATACCCTTCATTATGAAATAAGGAAAAACATACACTGTTCAAAAGCCTGGTGCAGAGAAGTGGTGACCTACCTTTGCATAAAAGTGATACAATCCTCTAACCACTGAGTTAATTAAACTTAATCTTATTTATGGATTCCTCCTGGCCTTTCCCTTGTTTGGGTTCTCTTTCTGTCTAAACTCATCCAGTTCTCTCCAATCCCCCTGCTGGTCAGTTTTTCTTCTTTCTTAAAGCTCCTTTGGATCTTCTGGAGAAAACATTTTCTTATTCTTCTCAAGCCTAGCCCCAGAAGAAACTGAATAAACAAGCAAACGAAACACATCTTGATTCCCAAGATGCTACGTGACGAGATAAAACAAGAATTCACGCAGTAAAGGCTACCCGTCCAATGAATGTTCTAGACCTCAGGTTCCTGAACTTTCTCTGTTCACGGAACCCTCAGTGTCTCAGTAATATTTTCAAGGTGCCCCTAGGCCAGAAGAAATACCAACAATTCCATTTATTAAATAATTAAGTAATTAGATTCAAGCAACTTAAGTATTCATGGCTTAATAACTTAGTAGCCACTTGCAAAATTAATACTCAAAAGACAGAAAGAAAAAATATTTGTATTTCATAATTATAATCCTCTGCACCACCTTTCAGACCTTGGAATCAGGTCGAACACAATACTGTCACGCTTATTTCCCGTTCCGAATTGATTTTCACGTGGAACATTGTAAAAAAGGACAAAAATCACAGCAACTGTAAAAAATATGTCATCCAGGGCTTCCCTGGTGGCGCAGTGGTTGAGAGTCTGCCTGCCGATGCAGGGGACACGGGTTCGTGCCCCGGTCCGCGAAGATCCCGCATGCCGCGGAGCGGCTGGGCCCGTGGGCCGTGGCCGCTGAGCCTGCGCGTCTGGAGCCTGTGCTCCGCGATGGGAGAGGCCACAACAGTGAGAGGCCCGTGTACCGCAAAAAATAAAAACAAAAACAAACAAACAAAAAAAGTGTCATCCAAAGGAATGCGGTGCTATTTAACACGGAAACTGTACTACCTTGAGCCAGTACTTTGCATGGCTTCGGACACATGGTTCTCTGAGAAAATCTGAAATATCCGCATCACACAGCGAGCTTGCTGTGGTGCCCTGGGTCCCTCGGCACACAGTTTGGGGACCACAGTTCTGGACAATAAATGCCATGAGAGCTCAGAGGAGGAACAGAACATGTTCCACAAAAAATGCCTCACAGAAGATTTCGTGGAGGAGGAGAAATAGGAGCTGGGCTTGCTGGCTTAGCTCCGTGATGGGATGGGATGGATGGGAGCTTGCCAGAAGGAGAGAGGGTCATGCAGGGAGAGTTAGGGAAGCTGGCAGACACCTGGCCTGGCTGGAGGGAGACGCGGAGTGAGGATATGGGGGTGGGCGGTGGGGAAAGCAAGCGAACAGTCAAGGGCCCAGTCACAGCCCGAGGCCTGGGGCCTGGCTCACCCTCTCCGGGGACCATCCTTCATCTTCCACTGGCTGAAGTCTTACCAATTTAATCTCAACTAGAATGACAGCTCTGAGGGCAGGGGCTGTCTTTATTTTCATCTTCCATACCAAAGAGCACAGAGCTCTCTGTAGGGTGTTCTGTCCGTAAGTACTGGCGTGCTGACACACCCGCTTTGGCTGGAAGGCTAATCTCTGGGCCTTTGCAGACCAATGGCACCACCAAAGTGGTAAAGGGAGTGACCAGGATTTCAGCACCAGGCCAGCGCTGGGTAAGGGCTTTCATTCCTGCTACACACTCCCAGATGGCTAGTTTGGGGGAAAACGATAGGTGAGGGAACTCAGCCCTGTATTGTTTCAAAAACAGCCAAGAAGGTTCGCGTCCTGATCTCTTATCGGCTGCATCTCCCAAGTTTTACCAGGAGGGCCGATCTTAGCAAAATGCACCCACTGCCAGCCAACCCACTGGAACACGCCTCTGTTCCCACGAGGCAGCCCAGATGTGACAGTAGCTCCTCAGAGAGCTGTTTATGTCTTTCTTATTTACAGCGTACACAGCATTTAGGCTGTAGCTTTGGAAGGCCCTCATCTATTTGTTCAGGTAAATCCACGGCCCTGGATGTGGTCTCTGTGCTAGAGCCCGGCCCATTAAGACACAGGAGGTTTTGCACAGTGGCTTCTGGACTGTTCCTCCTGGCCGGCCATTACAGGAAGCGGAAGAAATCCTCTGGTCTTCGTCGCTTTTGCCTCTACTCTATTTACGTTGCTCCGAAACATATTCTCCCAGGAAGAAAGACGGGGCTTGCTTTCTGGACCTTCTTGAACACAGCAATACTCCAAACAGCAAATCTCTTAAAATATCGCTTTAGAACAAAGTTCATTGGATGAAAAGCAAAGTCGACAATAACAGACGAACTCTTCATAACCAAGGGCTGCAGAGCAGTCTATACCTGCAGCTATGCAACCAAAACGTCCCTGTTCCTGGTAAATAGATGTGTCGTTGGAATTTACTGGCTTCAGTATAAATATCAGTAGGTTTGTAATTGGTGCTATCTTCCCCTTTGAGGAAGAGCTGAATTCTAGCAAAACTAATACATAAGGGATTCCGTTTCAAGAGAAGTCTATTGCTTTCCTGTTAATTCCCTTTATAACATTGAAAATGCTTTCTCTGCTTCTCACCATCTCTTAAAGTTCTGGGCTTAAAAAGTAGCAATCAAGAGACATTTCAATTCCTCCTAGGTATTTTGTCCTCAATTAGAGCAAATTACCACCAGTGGGGTAGTAATGCTTTATGATTCAACCACCCAAGCTTCTCTCGGGATCCTTTTCTTTTAAATGTGCCTTTGAAAGTAAAAACTATAACACTGATTGTGACGAATAGGCAACAGTCCCAAAGAAGAAGTTAGTAAGAAAAGTAAGTCTAGGTAGCGGCTTCCCTGGTGGCGCAGTGGTTGAGAGTCCGCCTGCCGATGCAGGGGACACGGGTTCGTGCCCCGGTCCAGGAAGATCCCTCGTGCTGCAGAGCGGCTGGGCCCGTGAGCCATGGCTGCTGAGCCTGCGCGTCAGGAGCCTGTGCTCCGCAACGGGAGAGACCACAACAGTGAGAGCCCCGCGTACCGCAAAAAAAAAAAAAAAGTGAGTCTAGGTAAAATTTGGAAGTTTTCTCCAAATTATTTTTGCTATTAATCAACACAAGAGAATTCTGACTTTTGTTTTCCTCCAGGGTGGAGTAAGGGTCTCTTAACTCACACTGGATATTAACATCTCCCTCAAGTCAAAGCTTTGTCTGGGACTGTTAGTGGTGATTGACATCTTCATCTGAGCATTAAAAACAAACAAGCAGGGCTTCCCTGGTGGCGCAGTGGTTGAGAGTCCGCCTGCCGATGCAGGGAACACGGGTTCGTGCCCCGGTCCGGGAAGATCCCACATGCTGCGGAGCGGCTGGGCCCGTGAGCCATGGCCACTGAACCTGCGCATCCGGAGGCTGTACTCCGCAACGGGAGAGGCCCCAACAGTGAGAGGCCCGCGTACCACAAAAAAAAAAAAAAAACAAGCAAACAAAACTCTGGCTTTGTTGCATATTCCAGTTTTCTGCTTTCAGTGAACTCCCCCCTCCTCCCCACTGGAACGTGGCCTCCAGAGGCAGAGATTTCACCTGTGTCCTTCTGGTTTATCCCCAGTGCCTCAGAGGAGGGCCCGGCACCTGTCAGTGCTCCGGAGAGATTTCCTGACGAAAGAAAAAGGCAGGAAGCAGTAACTGGGAGCTGTGTTGTGAGGCTGATGAGGGGACAGATTGAACCAGCCGGCAATTGGCTCAGAGCAGGGCTCCATCGACATCCTTTTCCTTCCCTCTTCTCTCTGGCAGCCTCTTAAACATTTAAAGACCTCCATCCCGTTTCCCAGACCAGTCACTGTTCTGGTCACCACACCTCTGCTTAAATACCATGGTGCCTGGACTAGTTTCCTGGAGCTGCCACAGCAAATCACCACAACTCGGGGGCTTCAAACAAGAGAAATTTATTCTCTCACAGTTCTGGGCGCCAGAAGTCTGAAATCAAGATGGTGGCAGAGCTGTACTCCCTCCAAAGTCTCCATGGACAAATCAGTCGCTGTCTCTTCTGGGTTCTGGTGGCTCCTGGCAATCCTGATTTCGTTGGCTTGTGGTGGCATCACTCCAATCTCTGCCGCCTCCATCTTCACTTTGCCTTCCCTTCTTCCTACAAGGATAACTGGTGTTGGATTCTGGACTCACCCTCAATCCAGGATGATCTCACTTAATTCCCTTTAACTTAATAATATCTGCAGAGACCCTTTTCCCAAATAAAGTCACACTCACAGGTTCTGAGTGGGTATGTCACAATTCAACCCATTAGAGGGAGAGCCAATGAGATTCCTCCAATGAGGTCTTACTGGTGCAAAGTGCAATGAGACCATTACTTAAGATGATCTGATGACTTTAAACATGCTAAGATTTTTTAGTGTTTCAGTTGCCAAGAACATTACTGGCTACAATTGACTTTGTAATCAAGTGAACACTGATTTTACAAGATCTAGCTGCTAGGCTAGATCTCCCCAACTACATTAATGTCCCTGTTCATTAAGAAAAAGAGGTCATCTTACTCCCAACTGATTTCATGTAGAGAACTTTTGGGATCTTGACCTCACCATCCATCATTATCGTCTAAGCTATAAGTCAATAAGGGAGCCAAGAAGAGAGCAGTGAGGGGAAGTTAACTAGAATTCTGTCCCTTGAGAGCAGTCATTTAATGATGATTTATAGTGTTTTCACACCAAGTAGGGTGCTGCATTGGTGGTTCTGAGGGACTCTAAGTTAAGATATAGGTGAGAGTGTACAACATTGTAGAAAGCTAACAGAGCCACTGGTGAATTTGTTTTTAGATAGGCTTGGAGAATTGAACTAAAAGTTCACACTTTTATTTTATTCACAACAGTCTCTTAAAAAAAAAACTTGCCAAATGCCTTGCTAAATGTCAAGATACATCGCATCTACCAATTTGCCAATTCAATAAGCAATCTTATCAGAAAGAAGCTTATTCTCAATGAACCTGTATCAGTTCTTGGTGATCACAATTGAAAGATTGATTCTAGGGAGCTCCGTGGCGGTCCAGTGGTTACGTCTCGGTGTTTTCACTGCCGTGGCCCCGGGTTCAATCCCTGGTCAGGGAACTAAGATCCCCACAAGCCTCACAGCCAAAAAAAATAAAGAAAGAAATAAAGAAAGATTGATTCTAAAATTTTGGTGTTGACAGAGAGCAAAGTTGCCAGTCTGTAGTTGCTGGAACAAAACTTAAAAAAAAAAAAAAGACATTTGCTCATATCCTGTCAACTGACACTTTAACTTTCCAGGAATCCTTGGAGATTACTGATAGTGGCTTTTCTATGAGAATTGATTCATCTGTGTGAAATAAAAACTTTTGTGTACAATGAATCCTGAGTGGATTTGTGTGTATGTGTGTAACTTGCTTCTGTCTAAATTCTCACAACAACCTTATAAGACTAGAAACTGCTATTAAGCCCACTTTACAGATGAGGAAAACAGTTGAGGTAAAACTGGGTGACAGAAACAGCCTTTCATGAAAGCTGGACATTTTACAAGAAGTAGTCTTTTTGTGCAGATAAAGTTTCTGGTGCCAGAGAATGTCCCTTCATCTGGGTAAGGCCACCCACACCCATGGGTTCTTTCCTACAGTGTTGCCTCGTGGTGTGTGTAGGTTGTGAGCTCTGAATGGGGAGGAGCCACAGATAAATGAGAACTTGTCACTGAAGGTCGTAAATATTTAACTCAGGACACCATGCCAGTTACCTTCATCTGAGCTCATGTCTCAGTCTTGGAGCAATTCCTTCTTATTTAATCCTCTGAAATATGAACTGAAAATGCTTTTAAACAGTTAATCCAGGTCAACAGTTCACATTAAAGTCATAAAAGAGAACTTCAAACAACAACAACAACAGAGTGGTATGTAGGCCTTTCTCCAGACCAATTAAAAAAGGTTCTGTAGATTTGGGATTAAGAGATACACACTACTACATACAATACATAAACAACAGGACCTACTGCATAGCACAGGGAACTATAGTCAGTATCTTGGAATAACCTACAATGGAAAAGAATCTGAAAAAGAACATATATATATTCATATTCAATGTATATAAAACTGAATCACTTTGCGGTCCCTCTGACACATTGTAAATCAACTATACTTCAATTAAAAAGAAAAGGTTCTGTAGGAGTGAGGCAGAGAATCAGCATTTTTTAAAAGCTTCTCAGGTGATTCTGATGTGTAGCCAGGGTTTTGAATCACCAGTCAGAGAATGCCTCATTTAAAGTGGTGGATCAGGGACTTCCCCGGCGGTCCAGTGGTTAAGACTTCGCCTTCCAGTGGAGGGGGTGCGGGCTCAATACCTGGGCGGGGAACTAAGATCCCACATGCGTCACGGCCAAAAACCCAAAACGTAAAAAATACAGAGGCAATATTGTAACAAATTCAATAAAGACTTTAAAAATGGTCCACATCAAAAAAACAAAATAAAATGAAGCAGTGAGATCAGAGCTTCTCGAACTTAACTGTGCATAAAAATTACCTAGGGGGCTTCCCTGGTGGCGCAGTGGTTAAGAATCCGCCTGCCAATGCAGGGAGCACGGGTTCGAGCCCTGGTCCAGGAAGATTGCACATGCCGTGGAGCAACTAAGCCCCTACGCCACAACTACCAAGCCCGTGCTCTAGAGCCCGCGAGCCACAACTACTGAAGCCTGCGCACCTAAAGCCCGTGCTCCACAACAAGAGAAGCCACCGCAATGAGAAGCCCGCGCACCACAACGAAGAGTAGCCCCCGCTCGCGGCAACTAGAGAAAGCCCGCGTGCCGCAATGGAGACCCAACGCAGCCATTAATTAATTAATTAATTAACTAAATTAAAAAAAAAAAAAAGAGGCCCGGGATGGTCGGGGAAGATTTGATCTGGGACTTGGAAGATGGACTAGGCCTTGAAGAAGGTCCGGGTAACAGCTTACAGAGAAGGTCCAGGAAGAACTGGGGATAAACCCTCAGAGAGGATCAAGGTGTCAGATGCCCGTGGAGCCCTGAGCTACTCCTGAGTTTATTTTGGTTTCAATTAAAGCCCATAATTAACTGAACTCAGGGTGAAGTTCAATTGTTGGCAAAGTTCAATTGTTGGCAGACTCTGAAGAGTGGCTTATAAGTGGGCTAACTTATACCTGTGCCCTACTGAAGAGGGGAAATGCCTTAACTCGGTCTTCAGACCAGGAGAATCTACAGAACTTGCCTGGGACAGCCTCTCTGACATACCCCCAGTAGTGACTTCCTCTTTGGGGACCATAGGAGGCCCAAGGGCTTGGGGTTCACACTGTCATACCTGACGTAAAGCCAGCCCTTGAGACTCAAAGCTCTCATGTGTGCCATGAGGCTGCCACCCATACCACCATCTTTCTGGCTTCAAGAAAAGCAGTATCAACAAGCTCCGAGGCTTTCTCACCGAAGGCAGGGCTCTGCCAGCCCAGTAAATCAGCAGAAAAATAATAAATAGGTGCTTTCACTGGCGCTCCAGAGGAGCCGTGCACAATTCCCCCCGCCCTGTGCTCCTGTCACCACTCCTGCCCAGGGCCAGAGAAACTTGGGGGGTGTCGGACGCCTCCATCACAGGATACAATGAGCCGGGGAGTCTCTAGAGGGCGAGCAAGGTGCTGAAGCTAGCGTCTGCGGACGGCGTGGGCCAGGAAGATTGGGATCTGCTCGATTGTGTTGGAACTGAGTCTCGTGCTGGGACTGGAAGAACAAAGCCGTCTGCAGTTAAGTGAGCTGGGCTGCAAGTCTGGGTCAGGATGGGGCTCACCTCTGAGAACAGCCTGCTTGGTGGTGCTGTGAGAACCAAGGTTTGGACATGCCTACTTGCTTGTGGCTTTGCCTCCCCTCCTCCGCAAGGTGGGGGATGAAGGGGGAGAAAGTGTTGAAATACTAACAGGGAGGCAGAGGCAGTTCTCATGGGTGGCTGTCTCAGGGTGGCAACTAGGGAAGGTAGGGAGAACTTGGACTTGGGGTCTGGGAGATGCTGCTTATCAAGGGCTGCTAAAGGGGAGGTCCCTGTAACACTCCTCAGAGATCCTAAATCCCTGGTGAGAACATCTCCAACTCCTAAGCCTTCTAAGTTACCACAGTGAGGCCCAGAGAGGGAAGTGGACCGACCCAAAGTCACACAGCTAAGGGGGGAAGAACCAGGACGGCTCAATTCTCCTGGGTCATAGTTCAAGCCACTTTCCACCATGCCGCCTGTCAGGGCCAAATATGTATACACACAGACATCCGTACACACACACACATCCACCCGTACACACATCTGGAAAGTCAGATGATGGAGCACAGGTTCAACTTGGGGTGGGAAAGCTTCTGCAAGGTGGGAAGAAAGCCTTAAGGAATCCCCTGCAAGGCATCCTTAGCATCTATTATTTCCCCCTGTGGTTGTGCAACCAGTCACTGGAAAAGTGTCTTCTTCTGGCAATAGATCCTTAATCTTATATCATAGGTGAACTTCTAATTTTTAGTTAAGGTTCCATTCGGTCATTCAAGAGGTAACCCACTGGCATAGCTTCGATGTGACCACAAAGAAATCTCTGACATGTCTGAACTACTTATAGGACCTCTTGGCCCTGGATTGGAGTCTTTGTCAAATTATTTTGGAGGGTGAGGGTGAGGAATTCTGCTCATGGGGTAGGTGTCATCCAAAATGGACACACATTACATACATAACACACATTGTACAGCACAGGAAATATAGCCAATATTTTATAATAACTGTAAACGGAGTATAATCTATAAAAACTTGGAATCAGTATATTGTACACCTGAAACTAATATAATGTTGTAACTCTACACCTCAATAAAAAAATGGACACACATGGTCCTTTTAGGACTCTCTAGAGGAGTTATATGTGGGGTATCGCTTCCTGGAAGGAGTTGAGAAGTCACCCCAGGGAGAAGCCCCAGGGCAGGTGGGGATGGCGGGGGCACGATGCCCACACCACAGGCTGCCTATGGGGTACCTCCTCCGTGTGGGCTGCTCCAGGAAAATGCCATGTGCTCCCTGACCCTACATTGATTTCCTTGCTGGTCCCTTCTGTGCCTCACTGCACGGATGTCCAAGACCGCTCCCCGGGCTCCGAACAGAGAAGACGTGTGTCTGGTGGTTGGAAACGTAAACTCTGAACCTGACTGCCTAGCAGGGTCCTCAGCTTCACCACTCAGCTGTGTGAACTTGAGCAAGTTACGTGAACTTTATGCCTCGGTCTCCTCATCTGTAAAATGGGCATATTAATAGCACCTCCCTCAGAGGGTAGTTATTGGGGCTTACATTCATCATATAAAGTACTTAAAATAATATACTGTTGCTTTATTATAATCAGTATCCCCTCTTCTAGACAGAAAACGAATTTTCTGTTTTGTGAAATGGGGCCAGCATGAGAGACAGAACATGGGTTAAACTGGCGAAAACTTCTCAACCTCATTCACTGATTCATTCAGCATGTATCATGGCTGTGCTTTTTCTTTCTTCTTCTTTTTTAAAGTAAAAAAGCTACAGGTAAGACCCAACTATTCTAATACGGCTTCAGGCACAGCTTAGCTTCCTCTCTGTTTCTCCCGGGTCTCCAGCTGTTCGCCACAAACCTGTAATTATCCCAGCTGCTTTCTGACAACATCAGCCCTGCGCCTCTCCCAGGTGAATGAATGGCAGCCGCCTGGCATGCCTGGGTCCCACCTGGGCACCCGGCAGGAGCATTTGCATATTTCCTAGGCTCTTCCTTTGAAATTCCACACCAGTAATTAAGGATTTCTAATTCTCTAGTGACTGAGTACCATTTGGGACTAATTAAGCAGATACTATCTAAATAATTATCTATTTAGGTGTTGCTTTCCTTTGTGTAGGCTCTGAATAGCTTGTCAAAAGTGAACATAAAATGTTCTCCAGCCTGGCTCTTGTTTTGTCTGATACGTCCTCACTCCCCTTTCCCTCTTTCTACCCTTTCTCTGTCTTGTTTCTCTTTCCCTCTCTCCTTCTTTGGCCACGCTTTGCCGCAGTGCCATACAACCCGATCATTTTGGTAGTTTGGTGATAAAAGCGACCTTCATGGCATGCTCCGTGGAATTCCAAACCAAATAAGTGGTAGGACTGATTTTTCTTTTAAATGGTAGGATTGACTGGGTGGGTAGCTGACCGTCTTTGTTTCATGTCCAAGAGTCAGGCGCTTTACTAGGGCAGTTTAAGTTGTATCTATTTTAACGAAACCATCACAACAATCTAGCAAAGTAGATCTAGCTAGTATGTACATTTCACTAATCAAGCAATGGAAGCAGAAAACGGTTAAGTAGCTTGCCCATGTATGATACATATATATCATACGTAAACATGCATGATAACATGTATGATAGTGTTTGTATTGAAAAATGAGCCCCCTTTTCATTCCCTGTCACTCCTGGAGTGATGCGGACCACACAGACCCCTCCCCACCCCCAAGCCTAAAGTTCTTCTCACTTAACACTCTACCAGCTGCAGTAAAAGTTCCCTGTATCCAAAGGTCCCGAGGTACCTTTCACCTCCAGTAACAGTCTCTAGCTCCCAGAGGGCAGGGGCCATGTCCTATTTATTCCATCCACTTCTTCAGCACTCAGGCTGTGTTCAACATATACTAGGTCCTCAAGGCTTGCTTTGTGAATACATTGAAGGGTTCTTAAGGGCCTTCGGCGCTTAGAGTCACTCTCACTGGTTTGGACACCAGCAGGACGCATACACTTTACCTGCTTCATCTCTTACTGTCTTGTCTCTCTAACAAGATGGCACATACACCTTTTCTCAGACACTACGGCACCTAAAAGTGCTGGGGATACAGCAGATATTCAAAAAGTTTTTGCCGAATTAGACTGAATTAGTAATAGATGGCAACTTGAGGGCAGGCTTTTAAAGAAAAATAAGGGTGCTTGTCTGCTAAGCTGACAGCTATAAAGGACACCCAGCTTCCCCAGCCCACTGCCCACCTGTCAAACTCCCCTGTCAGTGCAGATCAGTGCCAATAAGTCATAGTTTCTGCAAAGTCCACAGACTTAATTAAATGGTTGACAGGCCTGCTTATCTCACATTTTAGAGACTCCAAGAATTCCTAGGCTGTAGCCAGTTGATTTGGGCTGACCACTCACCAACAGATTTCCAATTGTCAAAACCATCCCTGGAGCAGGGGTAAAAATGTACCAAATTTGTTTGAGATCACATCTAGCTTGGAACTGCAGCCTTTGTCCCTGTAAATACAAGACATCTTATGTGCATATGCCTGGGTCTTGGCATATGCAGAGTTTCCAGAGACCAGATTTTCCAGAGAGATTCCTTTCAAGCTCTCTCTGCATCTTGGGAGGGTTACTTCATCTCTTAAAGCCTTTCTTTTTTTCTTCTTTTTCCTCCATCTGTAAAATAGAGATTTTTTTCTCCCCCACTGAGGTCTCATCCACAAATCTAACCTAGAGAGATTCTGTGGCGGTGGAGGTGGTACACCAATGGGTCATGAGAATACTGATCGAGTGATTGACCAGAAACTTGACGGCATAGGAACCGGAACAATGCTAGGAGAGAAAGCCTGGGAGGATCCAGCTCTGGGGTAGGGAGAAAAAGGCAAGAGATGAGTGGAGGAAATAGATAAGGGAGGAAAAGACTTGAAAGGATTCAGGATAACAAGGTAGGCAGCAGGTACTGGGAGGTGGGGTTGTGGCATGTGATGTAGGGAAAAGTCCTGAGAGGGGGCAGCGGGTCCAGCAGCACCTCTGAACTGGGGTCATCAAACCTGGGAACCGAACAGAACTACTTGAGGAGCTTATTAAAAATACAGATGCCCTTGGTCCACCTCTGGAGATTCAATGCTAGCAGATCTGGAGCTGGCTCGCGAAAACTTTAGAATATAAGCCCCAGATATTCTCATGTTGTGGCTTGAATTTTGTGCCTTGTGTTAAAGCAAAAGTGTTGAGAGGGCCTCCATGTTAATGCGGTGGATGGGTTCCTGGAATTCTGGGAATAATGGAGCCTACTTGTCCAGGGGTGAAGCTGGGTTCACGCTTTAGGCCAGAAAAGCTGGATCCTGTTATGGGGCATCTGTAATTGGTCAGTTTGTATGGAATGTGGACTCCCAGATTCTTCGTGCTCTGGTTGATGTCCATTCATTTGAGTATGAGGACTTGGGATGGCATTGAGGAGAGCTGCAGAGTTCCAAGGAGGTGCTTCCTTGTGTCTTAGAACATAGCATCCCAAATTACCTTCCTCTTTTAAGAGGCAACAAATAGAGGCAGAGTACAGACTCTGGAGGCAAAACGCCTAGACTTGTATCTCAGCTAGGGTTGCCAGTTTAGCCAATAAAAATATAGGACATCCAATAATAATTGAATCTCAGTGCTGTATTTTATCTGGCAGCCCTAATCCCAGCTCCAGCAGTTACTAGTTACTTGACATTGGGCACTGCTGAACCTCTCTGTACCTCAACTTGCTCTTCTGTAAAATGGGGTAATAGTGGTACCCACCGCATGGCATTGCTATGAGGGTTAAATGGGTTAAAACATGTTCAGTGCTTAGGACAATGCTTGGCATATGCTAAATGCTAGGTAAATGTTAGCTTTTACTCTTATTTGATGAAATCCCTTCAATGTTTTCATCCCAACATCTAGTTGGCACAATATCATTCTTACTTAAGAAAATTTTTTTTATTTTGTTGAAGTATAGTTGATTTACAATATTGTGGTAATTTCTGCTGTACAGCGAAGTGATTCAGTTTTATATATCTATACTTTTTCATATTCTTTTCCATGATGGTTTCTTATAGGATATTGAATATATTTCCCTGTGCTGTACAGTAGGACCTTGTTGTTTACCCATTCTCTCTACAACAGTTTGCATCTGCTAATCCCAAACTCCCAGTCCATCCTTCCCTCATCCCCCCGACTCCTTGGCAACCACAAGTCTGTTCTCTATGTCTGTGAGTCTGTTTTTGTTTTGTGTCATATTTTCAATTCCATATATAAGCGATATCATATGGAAAGACCATATCATATGGTCGTTCTCATTCTGATGTACTTCACTTAGTATGATAATCTCTAGGTCCATCCATGTTGCTGCAAATGGCATTATTTCATTCTTTTTTTTTTTTATGGCTGAGTAGCATTCCATTGTATCTATGTACCACATCTTTATCCAGTCATCTGTCGATGGACGCTTAGGTTGTTTCCATGTCTGGGCTATTGTGAATGGTGCTGCTAATATCATTCGTACTTTTACCCCAAACAACTAGATCCAATGTTCACTTCCTTTATGGGCCAGTAGGATTCAAAGAGCAGCAACCTTCACGGTCTAGAGCTGCATTGCTGATTCTGACCGGATGTCTCTCTAGTAGCTGCTCTTGGCCACAGGGTGAAATTACCAGTTGAAAGCTCACTGCACCCCATTTCACTGGCAGAGATCAGCCATCCCCAGGGAAAGTCTAGCAGATATGAATAGTGACCTCTCACGTATCAGAAACAAACAAAACATAGGATTTAAGTGTTCAAAGGGCTTTAGGATTAGCTAATTCAATCACCAGCAGCACCTCCTAACAGAACTTTCTACAGTAACAGAGAAGTCCTACATCTGCACCGTCCATTATGACAGTCACCTGCCACACTTGGCTACTGAGCATCGTTAGAGAGTACAGGTGAGAAACTGAATTTTTAATTTAGCTACATGTGGTGAGGGCTACACAGGGGAGGAACCAGCCAGAACCCAGGAAAGTAAAATTAGTTTCCCCGGGTCTCACAGCCAATTATTTATAAGGCGAGGGCTTAGGACCCAGGCCTCCTGACTCCTTTTTCAGAGCTCTTTCCATCTGGACCCCTTAAGAGCAAGCGCTATGTGGTAGGGAAACAGTTCCTCTGCCTAGAAAGCCTAGATTACAGGGCATTCTTACCTCCAAATCCCTGAGAACACTGTCAGGAACAAGGAGGGTGAGATGCAGAAATGCAGCCTGCAGAGTTACAGACACTTCTTAAGGCTCTAATCCTCAAATAAATAGCTCTGCTCTTTCATCTTCTCTGGATGACACCTCCTTTGTTAAAACTGTCAAACTCCGTGACACCTTAAGCCTGACTGGCTACATTAGCGGCTACGTCGAAGAGGGGCTGACCTGGTTGAGTCAGAGCTCGGCGTGCACTAGGCTTGCTGGGCTCCATCAGCACAGGCTCTTTATGGCCTTCTGAGCTGCCACATTCCTAGGGACCCCATCCTGGTGGGACAGGAGGAGGTTTATCACTGACAGCTGGGAAGGCAGTAAGGTGTGGTAGGCTCTGGAGCCAGCCGGGCGGCCTGGGTTCAAATCCCAGCTTTGCCACTTACTGCGTACAAGCTGGGCAACCTTGGGTAAGTCACTCAACCTCTCTGGGCCTCCGTTTCCTCACCTGTAAAATGGGAGACAATAATGGTCCTCATAGGGTTGTTGTAGGATTAAAAGAGTTAATACCTGTGAAGAACTTAGAAACAATATCTGGCACGTAGGCAAAACACTTGATAAATGCTAGGTGTTTTTTAGAGTGGGTCTTGACGAGGAAGTTGTCTGATGCGGGCAGATAAATTTGGGCAAGTTGCTTAACGTGTCTGCGGGTCAGCATTATTTTAGATCTAAATTATAATGAGAACAATGAAGTTCCCTGATTAAGAGGATGATGGAGAACAGCAAGGAGGGAGTTAAAGGAACAATGATATTTTTGTGATACTATGACGTGTTCAAACAACTGTCTCTCCTAATAATATTTTCTTAGAAGTTCAGGAAGCCCTACTCTTCTGTCCCAGGGCAGCGGCCACATTTATGTCAATCTCACAGGTATTTCAGGATAAGATGAGATCCTGGAGTCTAAAGAATAAACTGGGACCCACAGGGCAAATCCAGGTGGCAGATGTGTGTTTTACTTGGCCTGAAGTGAAGACCCAAACAATGTTTTTAAAATGTCTAATTAGTTGCCAACACTTAAAAAAAAACAAGAGGTTTCACATTTTAAAAATCCAGGTTTCCAGCTTCTCTTGAAAAACCACATAATATGGCAACAACCTGTCCCTGGTTCAGGCCAGACAACCCCTGGCTGGCACAGGGCACAGAGACTACCTACCTGATCCACCTCACTCTGTATGACCTGCCTGGCTCCACCCACCAGCGTCCCCTGATCTGGTCCACTCCTTCCTTTTACCCATGGGAAAACCGAGGGGCCCAGTTTCCCAGCCCCGAGGCCAGTACCCTTCCTTTGTACCAGTGGTTCGTGAACTTGAGCCGGCGTCAGAATCACCTGCAGGAGGGCCTGCTGAACAGTTGATCGCTGGGTCAATTTGATTCCGAAGGTTTATCTTGTTTTTTTTGTTTTGTTTTTGTTTTTTTGCGGTACACGGGCCTCTCACTGTCGTGGCCTCTCCCGTTGCGGAGCACAGGCTCCGGATGCGCAGGCTCAGCGGCCATGGCTCACGGGCCTAGCAGCTCTGCAGCATGTGGGATCTTCCCGGACCGGGGCACGAACCCGTGTCCCCTGCATCGGCAGGCGGACTCTCAACCACTGCGCCACCAGGGAAGCCCAAGGTTTATTTTCTTAACAAGTTCCCAGGTGATGCTTTTCACAGTGGCCTATTTTCGGGAAGTCGGCTCCGGAAGTGTCTTGAGCCTCGTTCCCATAATTTGCCTCAGCATCCCAAGCTCCCCCTTGGAACGCCCAGCCTCTCCCGCCCCCTCTCGAGAGAAGGAAGGAGGCCCCGCGGAGGTCACAGGTCTTCCCCAGGGAGTCCAGCTGCGCCCCGCCTGCTGAGGCCGGCAGGCCTCCGACCCTGCCAAGGGCAAACATCAGCCCCTCTGTGCAACCCCAGAGCTCTGGTCCAGGGCCTGAGAACCTCCACCCTCCTCAGAGCCCCGCGCCTCCTCCGAGAAGCCTTTGCGCCTCCGCCGCGGCGGGGAATCGCTGTCAGCATCTCCGCGGAGATCTGCATCCCTGAATCACAGCTGTCACGAAGCCGTCATTATTGACCTCCTTTCAAGCCCTTTTTGCGTTCGGAGAGTTTTGAGCAATCGGTACCGGATGCCGAGCAGCAACGTGGGGCGGCCGGCCCCTGCCGCCCCCCGGATGCCCCGCAGCCTCCTCCGAAAGCAGAGTGTGTAAGGACCTCAGCACTCCAGGAAGAGGAAGGCGATCGCCATCCTCAACAGAGGGATTTTCTCTTATCCGGAAAGAACCAGAAACGTGCGGGTCGGCGGGGCGTGGGCCCCTCGGCCCCCGACCTGCGCCGCTACCCCCGCGCTCCCGGCGCCGAGCCTTTGATGTCGGTCCCCCACCCCCAAGTTTCTGCGGATCAGGCAGCTCTCGGCCCTGCCTGCAGATCCGCAGCCGCCGCCTGCCCCTAGGTTGGCCCCATTACCGGCTCTGCATCTGGTAGGGGGCCCCAAGCTGGCTTTGGTGAGACTCTCGCCCTAGGTGGTTCAGGAATGGCTGCGGTGTCTCGGTCGGGAGAAGCCCCAGGTGAACTCTGATGAAGAGCACGGCAGGTAGGCGAGAACTTTCTCGAGGGGCGGGAGCAGAGAAGTGGGGAGAAAGATGAGTGTTGTTACTGGGGACTTGGCATCTTCTCACGTGGCTTCTGGGGCACCACCAAGAGAAGGGGGAAGCAAATCCATCTTGAGCCCCACCATGTTCCAAGCCCAAGTCAGTGGCAGAGCTGGGATTTGAATGCCCTCCATTCTCCCTTTGCCCCCTAAGGGAGGCTCCCATTGGATCTGGTGGGTTCACTTTGCCCCTGTCCACCAGCCAAGGATGAAAAGGGAGTATTTCCAAGTCAGAAGGCCCTGAGACCCTCGTTGCCACTAGTTTCTTTAGGTTCCATAGCTGCTCTTCCATCTTCTCCGCTGGTCAACACACAAGTTCAAAGGCACTCTTCCCTATAGGGTATCAGATGGTAAATCCTATAAAAAGGGGCTGTGGGGAGAAGAGCAGGTGGCCGACTGAGGTCTGGGAAGCAGGGTGTTGGGGGGGGGGGTCTGTTGCCATAGAATTTAACTAACCCATTGAGATTCCATATAACAATGGCCTGTGTCTGTTAAGCACTAGATACTCTGCTAGGGGCATGACTTGCTTTCTATCATTTAAACCTAACAGCCCTATAAGATAGGTACCCATTGTACAGATGGGGAAACTAAGGCACTCTGAGGAAGAGGAGGAGGGGAAGAGAGAGATGTCATCATTTTATTCAAGGCCAATGAAGCTCACCCAGCTTCCTTGTCCCTGGGAACCCTGGCCTCTTCCTGGCCTCTTGATCTTACCTGCCTACAGAGGCTAAGTCACTCTTTAGAGAGCCAGATAAAAAAGGGGTTCAAGTGCAGACTCCAGAGTCAGCCAGCTTGAGTCTGAGACTCCTCCCCCCACTTACCTGCATGGCTATGGGCAAACAACCATTCCTAAGCCTTAGTTTCCTAAGGCAAGTGTACTGCGATCATGGAGGGTTCTCATAAGAATAACCTCTCCATGGGGAATTTCCTGGTGATCCAGTGGCTAGGGCTGCACGCTTCCACTGCAGGGGGCACAGGTTCGATCCCTGGTCAGGGAACTAAGATCTCCAAGTGCTGTGCAGTGTGACCAAAACATTTTAAAAATTAAAAAAAAAGAAGAAGAAGAAGAATAGTCTCTCCTTGTTCAGGTAGCTTGGCTCAGGTATAAAGCACTGAGCAAACCCTTCCAGGCACTCCCTGCCATCTGTCCCTTTTAGTCTGAAGACCCTTCCTTTCTCAAAACCCTCACCCCGAGGTTATGTCCTTCTGACTGTCAGTCCTTTCATCCTCCTGTTTCAGTGACAGGGCTGCCTGCAGCCTCCCCTTTGGACTCTGGATGAGAGAACTACATTTCTATTGGAGCCCCAGACAGAACCCTTCTGGCTTCTACTCTCAAGTTTTTCCTGTCTGTAGTGATGCTGTAGGTCCTGTAGAGCCACGATCCTTCACAGGGGTTGGAGGTAATTAACAGAATCTGGGAGGAAGGATGTTATTGATTACAAAGCAGAGAATAAGCTAATGTTGAAAGTAATTCACTGTGTGCTATTCTCCACCTGAAAGGAGAGTTACTGTTCACCCTGATAAAGTCAAAACAAATCAAAACCAAACAAGTTCAAACCAAAAAGTGCCTCTTTTAAGATAAAAACAAAACTTCCTTCAGAAATTACCATAGTTTCAATTTGTTAGAAGCTTAGTAAAGAACAAATGATTTACATTGTAAACATTATGAATGATGTGTTTTTAAAAATAGGCAGAAGACCTGAATAGACATTTTTCCAAAGAAAACATACAGATGGCTAACAGGCACGTGAAAAGATGCTCAACATCGCTAATTATTAGAGAAATGCAAATCAAAACCACAATGAGATGTCACCTCACACCTGTCAGAATGACTGTCATCAAAAAATCTACAACTAACCAGTGTTGGAGAGGGTGTGGAGAAAAGGGAACCCTCTTGCACTGTTGGTGGGAATATAATTTGTGCAGCCACTATGGAGAACAGTTTGGAGGTTCCTTAAATAGCTAAAAGTAAAACTACCATATGATACAGCAATTCCCCTCATGGGTATACATCCAGAAAAAATGAGAATACTAATTCAAAAAGATACATGCACCACAATGTTCAGAACAGCACTATTTACAGTAGCCAAGACATGGAGACAATCCAAGTGCCCATCAACAGATGAATGGATTAAGAAGTGACATATATATACAATGGAATATTACCAGCCGTAAAAAAGAATGAAATAATGCCATCTGCAGCAATGTGGATGGACCTAGGGAATATTATGCTTAGTTAAATGTCAGACAGACAAAGACAAATACTATATGATACCACTTATATGTGGAATCTAAAAAATAATACAAATGACTGTATATACAAAACAGAAACACACTCACAGACATAGAAAATAAACTTGTGGTTGCCAAAGAGGGGAGGGATAAATTAAGGGTATGGGATTAATAGATACAAACTACTATATATAAAATAAACAAGCAACAAGGACCTACTGTATAGCACAAGGAATTATACCCATTATCTTGTAATAAGCTATAAGGGAAGATAATCTGCAAAAATACTGAATCACTATGCTGCACACCTGAAACTAACACAATCTTGTAAATCAACTATACTTCAATCTAAAAAGAAGAATAATGTGTTTTAAAATACATGAAAAAGGAACATGATGAGTTTTAAAAGGTTAAGGCGAACAAATTTAGCTACTCTAGTCTTCTAGGGTCACTGTATCTGGCTTTGCTGTGGCCTTTTTCTCTCTCCATCCTGTTTCTGATACTCATTTGGATATTTAGAATGTGTATCAGTTTACAGTATCTGTAAACATCAATACCAATAAGATACAGACAGTGTCATAAGAATGGATAGAGAAAAAGAAAACCACGAAGAAAAAATGGCTAGAGAAAAGAGAAAGAATATCAAGAAACACTGTTGCCACAAGATAAGGGAGATGGATGTGATAGATAGATAGAGAGAGAGATAGATAGACAGCAAAAAGACTGGAAGTAGGCTTCCCTGGTGGCACAGTGGTTGAGAATCTGCCTGCTAATGCAGGGGACACGGGTTCAAGCCCTGGTCTGGGAGGATCTCACATGCCATGGAGCAGCTGGGCCCGTGAGCCACAACTACTGAGCCTGCGCGTCTGGAGCCTATGCTCCGCAACAAGAGAGGCCGTGATAGTGAGAGGCCTGCGCACCGTGATGAAGAGTGGCCCCCGCTTGCCACAACTAGAGAAAGCCCTTGCACAAAAACGAAGACCCAACACAGCAAAAAATTAATTAATTAATTAATAAACTCCTACCCCCAACATCTAGAGAAAAAAAAAAAAAGACTGGAAGGATATTCAATAAAATGTTTCCAATGACTAGCTCCAGAAAGTTAGGATTACTTCATTTTGTTCTTTATGTTTTTCAGGATCCTCCAACTTTTCTTCAATGATTAAGCATTAATTTTATAATCATATTTTCTTTTATAAAAAGAAGGCAAGGAGTGGCTCTAGTTCCCATTAAGGTGGAATATCTTGTGTCAGCCTAATCCTCCAAGAGATGATCATTAAAAACTCTGGACAAATGACATATATATTTTGAAGACATGGGAAAATGGCCAAAGGAAAGCAGAAACTGGAAGGAATTTGACTAATGGAAAAAAGAAAAGCATATTGTGTGAGATTCACATTATATGATTTTCCCTAAGAGCACCCCACCCCCTGAGTTTGTGTGGCTCAGGTTAACTATAATTCAATAGAAATTCTTGATCTTATTGGCCTGGGGTATCAGAGGATGATGTCCAGAGCTGCCAGAGTATCTGGAAACTGAGAGAGTAGATCACATAAAGAAAGGAGCCACAACAGCAAGGATCCCCCAAATCTGCATATAAATCCCTTCAAATCCTTGCCTGACCCCTGAGCTTCATATATGTAGGGGAGAATCCAAGGAACCTAGTAGAAAGCAAAAGTTGAAAGTCTGAAAGGACTGAACAGAGGTTTGAACTACTACACACCAAAGAGGAGAAAGAGTTTGGTGTCTGAATTCTGTCAAAATAGAGAGGCTTGGTAAACCATCTTGGGCTTCTCACAGACCTAAATAAATGTAAAACCAAGCCTCCACAATTCACTGCCTGCTAGAACAAATATCAACACACTTCAGAGAAAGATAGCAGGATCCAGTCTCCACGATGTCTCATCCACAGTGTCCAGTATATAATAAAACAACTACTAGATATGTGAAGTAACAGGAATGTGTGAAAAAAATAGTCAAAAAAATACAGCCAATAGAAACAGACCATGAGATCACATAGGTTTTAGAATTAGCAGACAAGGACTTTAAAGCATATATTTAAAAATGTGTTCAAGGACTTAAAGGAAAAGATAATCATTGTGACTGATAGATAGAGAAGCTCAGAAGAGAACTGGAAACTATAAACAAGAACCAAATGGACATTCTAGAACTGAAAATTGGCAATGTCTGAAATTTATAAAATTGACTGTTTGGTTAGACTTGGTAGCAGATTGGTGATGATAGAAGAAAGGGCAGTGAAAGATGAATCAATAGAAATTATCCAATCTGAAGAACATGGAAAAAAATTTTTAAATTGACCTTGGGACAATATCAAGTGGTCAACACATGTATGATTAGAGTCCCAGAAGGACAAGAGAGAATGGGGCAGAAAAAAGATTTGAATAAATAATGGCTGAAAACCCTCCAAATTTGGTTAAGAGAAAGAATCAACTTACAGACACAAGAAGATCAAACTCTGAGCAGGATTTAAAAAACAAACAAACGTCAAATACATATTAAAATTTCTGAAAGCCAAAAATATATCCAGATGGCTTCAAAATAATCCAGTGTGTGTTGGGGGTGGAGAGGAGAGGGGAAGGGGCATTTAAGTGAAACAAGATTGCTCATGTTCTGAGAATTGCTGAGGCAGGATGATGGGTACATGGAAGTTCATTATGTTATATTACTATCTCTATTTTGTGTATGTCTGAAATTTTAAATTTTCTTAACCAAAGTTTTACAAGTTTTAAGAAGTAAAAATTATGGAATATGTACCAAATAAATATAGAACCTAGGAAGAAAGTAAAATACTTGGAAATTAATTAAATAGAAGTAGCTGATGTGAATAATCAGTAAGAAAATACATTTTGCAACTTGTGAGTGCTGCATTGTGAAATAATAGAGCATATTTATTAAATATTTAACTACTACTATTAGTTACTAATTATATTATTGACAATTTCAGTAAAGGTACATTGTTTTTAATGCTACAAAAATAATGAGTGGCCAGTGAGTACTATACTCTTCTCAACTATGTGAACATGAGAATCTTAATGTTTAATGAAGAATTTCCATCTCATGGATTTAACTCCATAATGGTGTTACCTTTCTGCCTTAAACAACTAGGAAACTGGACAAATTTTAAGAAACAACTGTTTTCAGACACTGGACAACAGATAGTGAAGGACTGTGATCCCTGAGAGAAGATAAATAAACGATTTAAGTCCTACAATCACTTCTGATTTCTGCCAGGGGAAATATTCTGGACCACAGAGCACAGGCAATTCTCAAGCAGAGCACTGCAGTATTGTTGAATTGAGGGATAGAGATCAGAATATAAGGAGGCTGACATGGCTATAAAGTATGAGGTAGAGTTCCAGAATAGAGGGGTCTAGGCATAAAAAGATCTGAAATCTGCTAAGGGATCCCTTTGAGAGGTTAAGAACTAAAAAGCATTGAGTCTGTAAGGCTGCGAATATCTTCAGTGAATTCTAAGACATGGAATTGTAAGGTGAAACTCCATTAATCTGGACAAAGAATGACAGGGTAGCTTGTGAGCTGAAGAGTTCCCAGAGCTCACACTGGGCTGAGAGTGGCTTGAATTCCAATCAGTCATACTGAAGAGTCATCATTGATCACCCAGGGCATTCAGTAGAGACTCCAGAAGGGCAACACTTTATTAGTGAAGCCAAACTTCACTAAGGTCAAGGTCACTAAGGAGTATGGGTAGTCACAACAGTGTGGTATGAGCATGAGGATAACCACGTACCTCAGGGAGTAGAAATAGACCCACACGTTCAATTGATTTTTCATAAAGGAGCTAAGGTAATTAAATGAGGAAAGTGTAGTCTTCCATAAATATTATTAGAACTGGATATCCATATAGTGAAAAATAACATTTCACACCATACAAAAAATTAACTCAGAATGGACCACAGACTTAAACATAAAAGCTAAAACTGTAAAAGTCTAGAAGAAAACATAGAGAAATATCTTTGTAAACTTGGGGTAGATAAAGGTTTCTTTGGTAGTACATAAAAAGCACAAACCCTGATGGGAAAAATTGATTAAACAAATCATCAGAATTCAACCTTCTGCAATTCAAACAATGCTGTTCGAAGATGCAAAGACAAGACACATATAGAAGATAATATTTGATATCCATATATCTGGCAAAGAATTTTTATCAAGAATTTTAAATTCAATAATAAAACAAAGGACCCACTTTAAAATTGGCAAAAGATTTAAATAGGCACTTTGTAGAAGATGCTGTGTATGGCCAATTAACACATAATAAGGTGTCCAGTATCATTAATCATCGGGGAAATGAAAATAAAAATCATGGGATTCCACTACCATCTACCAGAAAGGCTAAAATAAAATTCACAATATCAAATGTTGGTAAGATATAGAATAACTGAAACTCTTATATTTTGCCAGCAGGAATGTAAAATGGTACACCCACTCTGTAAAACTGTGTCAATTCTCTATAAAGTTAAATATATACTTTTTTTTTTTTTTTTTTGCAGTACGCGGGCCTCTCACTGTTGTGGCCTCCCCCGTTGCGGAGCACAGGCTCCGGACGCGCAGGCTCAGCGGCCATGGCTCACGGGCCCAGCCGCTCCACGGCATGTGGGATCTTCCCGGACCGGGACACGAACCCGCGTCCCCTGCATCGGCAGGCGGACTCTCAACCACTGCGCCACCAGGGAAGCCCCAATATATACATATTTTTTAGTCCAACAATTCTACTGCTAAGGTATCGTCCCAGGAGAAATGGAAGAATATGTTCCCTCAAAGACTAGCACATGCGTGTTCATGACAGTTTTATTCATAATACTCCTAAACTGGAAAGAACTCAAATGTTCCTCAGTAGGTGTTTGGATAGCAATTTTTATTATCCATAAAATGAGATCCTTCTCAATAATCAAAGTATGTGTTGACCCACTCACTGATGTGGATGAATCAGAAACAGGCTGAGGAAAGATATCAGACACACAAAAAAGTGCATCCTGTATGGTTCTATTTATATGAAGCCCTAGAAAAGAGAAATCTCATCTTTAGTGATGGGAAGCAGACCAGTGGTGAGTGGGGACTGACTAGGACAGAGTGAGGAAAATTTGGGGTGTGGCTGAATTATATATTCCATATATATAGGTGAACAGGAAATGTTCTTTTCAATGAGCCATGTCTAATGGAAGCTGCTCTAATGCCTCCCGACCCTGTCTCTTAAGTCTTTACATGTTTTATACACTTTGAATCAGCAATTTAACTTTTAGGAATTTGTCCTAATAACCACGAGTGTGAGCACAGATTTCTGCAAAGATACTCACTGCCCACTGTGTATACTTGCAAAAAATAAAACTAGACACATTAACAGGAGATTAAATAATAATTCGTGGTCCATCCATAGGCTGGAATACCACACCTGAAAAAGTGTGGTGTCGATAGATACATAATGGTACTGGGAAATGGTTATCCTCTTTTTTTTAAGTGTAAATCAATGGATTAAAGAATAATATGTGTTGTATTATCTCGATCTTGGAAAGGGACAAGTATGCATTTTTAAAAGATTTGGGAGGACATAGACTGTTAGTAACAATGATCATTTTTGCATGGTGAGTTTATGTGATTTTTAATTTAGGGAGGTTATACATATATTCTAGATATCTACAATTAGCCTGTACTATTTTATACTTTTAAAAATGAGCAGTAAATGTGTTGTTATGTGATTTTTTGGTATTGTATGTTCAGGTCGATGTTATGTTAGTGTACCACGCATAGTACAATGCATATTTGCCAAAATGTGTGTATATTTTTTTGTTAAGTCAAGTCCTATTTTCATTGCCCCTCACTATAGTACTGTCCAAAGGCGTACTCTAAGGCACTGGTCCCCAACCTTTTTGGCACCAGGGGCCTGTTTCATGGAAGACAATTTTTCCATGGACAGGGGATGGCGGGGGGGAGATTGTTCAGGCGGTAATGCGAGCGATGGGGAGTGGCAGATGAAGCTTCGCTCACTCCCCGGCTGCTCACCTCCTGCTGTGCGGCCCGGTTCCTAACAGGCCACGGACTGGTACCGGTCCACGACCCAGGGGTTGGGGACCCCTGCTCTAAGGCACTTTTGTGTTTTGTAATCTATCTACTGTTTATCTGATTTGAAATTTAAGATTTTCATGATTTTCTAAAAATGAGCCCTTCTATAGTCTATGGGTTTTTCCTAGTTCTGTGCCTTCTATCAAACATCTGAGCCAGGGTTCTGGTGTCTGTCAGTGAATGGTCTTCTGGTCAAAGAAGGATCAAAGAAACTGGAATCCTGTGGACAGAACCTCAGTCAAACCAGTGGGGGAATCAGGTATGCCAATTCTTTAGCCATGTGACTCGCCTTGCATCCTTCTTATTACCATGGCTTCAAAATCCTGGAATCCCAGCCTTCTCCCACACCCTTACTCTGAAGTATTGCAGTTCCATTGCAGGAGCGGGGCTACCAGGGGGGAAAATGTGTAAAAAAGGCTCCTTAGCAGGGTGAAAATGAAAAAAAAGGGGGGGGGGGTTGAGGTACATTGCTTTAAGAATTTATGAAGAAGTTTAAGAAAACTTCTAGCTGAAGAAACCAAAGATAATAGAGGAAGTAAAATTTGAAGTGAGGCTTGATGCCTGAAATTTTTTTGAACGTTGGAGATTAGGGTAGGAGGGCTTTCTGGCAGAGGGAATGGGTGAATGGGATTACAGAGGTAGCAAAGGAGCTTTCCTCCAGATAAAACAGCTAATAGCCGACACTCCATGGAGCAGAGGCCCAAAGCAGGGAATTCTGGAAGCTTCCATGGAAAGTGCAGACTTTCCATATGCATCTAAAAATATCTTCCCAATTTGACAGGGACCTGTTCTAGGTCTTTCCCTTCTCGATAGCCTCACCTCCCCAGTCCTATAGATGGCCAAAGTGTGACCAAATTGGATTAGAAAAGGTTTGTCTTTGACCTCACTTTTTAAATCACCATTTCCTCCCCCATCCCCTCTTCAGTTGTGCTCCCTTTTTCCCTGACTGCTCAAGGTCTGTGAAAGAAGCACCCACGGTGATCACTGTACCATTTCTACAGGAGGTGTGTCACTGTTACTCAGATGTGAGACTTTTGTAGATACACTTTTCCACAGAAAAAGGAAAAGAAAATGGAAGCTGCTACCTGGCAGGGGAGACTGGACCCAGGCTGAGGCTGGGAACCTGGGCTGAGACAGGTTTGTGCTCTCACTGGGATCTGCCTGATGTCAGTAATCTCTGCTATGCAAATGAGAAAAAAAAAAAAAAAAAAAAAACAACGAAGGGTCTTGTCTAGACCAGAAGCTAGAACTCAGTGGGAGGTCGCCAAAGGGTGTGGTGCAGCTGGAAACAGAAAAACTTGTTTCATCTGACCTTGAACAGGATATGCATCAGACTAGCCCCAGGGAGGCAGCTAATAACGCAGAGCCTAGAGGCCCCACGATGAGAGGCCAAAAAGTTGCTAAGAGAGAATTTAAGACTTAGTGCCCATGGCCTCTATCAGGTGAATGTGGGCTGGGAATTAGCTATCCAGCATCAGGGGAAACCTGCACTTTGCAAATCTATTTTTAGTTATACTTTCCATTTCATTTATTTCCCTTTGAAAGTAATTGAACCTGAAGTGGGTCTTGAATGCTGCCTGGCAATTATACTGTGCTTCTCTCATCCATGCAGTTTCCCATTCTCCTAGGGTTTTATTCTACGTCTTCTCTTTCCACCCACCCCCATCTTCTACCTCACTGAGGAGACTGAGGCAAACAGAAGGTCATAGACTCCCGCCACCATTGCCACGCAGCTGCCCCCAACAACATCGAAGACTGCTTTCCCACCTGTTGACCTTCTCTTTCCAGAAAAGCTGATTCTGCTTGTGCGCTAGACCTTGTCCTGCTACGCAAGGACAGCCCTCCCTCTAGTCTCCCCTCTCTTTATTTCTCACTTTCTCTGTCTCACTCCTACCAGCTTACAAACATACTGCTACTTCTCCCATTTTAAACAACAACAGTGACAACAAACATCTCTTAAATTTCATCCCACGTCTTCATTCCCCTTTGCAGAAACCTCTTCAAAGAATTACCCACCACGTTCCTAAGTCCAATGGTGGCATCTCTGTCCTCATCCTTATCTGACTGATCATGTGGTCCAAGCTCCTGCTGCCTCCTTGGTTTCCGGGGTACCACCTTTCCTAGTTTCCTCTTATCCTACTGGCTGCTTCTCAGACCCCTCAGCTGCTGCTTCTTCTCCTGCACCCCTTCATGTAGGAGGGTGTGGCCATTTTCCATGGCTATTATAACAAGTCGCTGCCAACATGGTGGCTTGAGCAATGCAAATTTCTTATCTTACGGTTCTAGAGGTCAAAAATCCAAAATGGGTCTAAAATCAAGGTGTCAGTGGGGCTGACAGGCTCTGACAGTTCTGGAGGCTCCAGGGAGAATCCATTTTCTTGCCTTTTCCAGCTCCTGAAGATGGTCCTCATTCCTTGACTCTTGCCCCCCAACTCCCCAAAGCCAGCAACGATGCATCTCTCTGCCCCTTGTTGCATCAATACAGATCCCTCTGACCACAGTTGGGAAGAGTTCTCCATGTTTAAAGATCCATGTGTCTTGGGCTGCACCATGAGCCCTGAGTCAGCAGCAGAGACATCAGTGCTTTAATGGACAGGGGCATCTTACACGTCTGAAGCAAGGTCCTGGAGGGACACCCCACCGTGTGCTGCAGACAGTGGGCAGGACATGGCGGCAGTCTTCACTCCCAGGGGGAAGGGGAGACATGGCCGGTTATAGGGGGAATTGATGTCCGGTTGGTTCATCGGTTACCCAGGACACCGTCAGAGGGGCATGCCCCTCACCACCCCCTTGATAAACTATCATAGTGGAGATATTCTGATCTAAAAGTTAGAACAGTAACTATCTGGGGCGGGGGCAAGTATGTAGGAAGGTCAGTCATGTGAGTAGGGTGTAGGTGAAGCAGGCACTGGTCAAGCAGGGGACGTACAGAGAGCAAGAGAACAGCCATGTTGAGCGGCCTGACCGTACAATGGGATTAGATGGCACCCATCAGGATAAGTTAGGATAGTCTCTCCATGTGAAGGTCCTTAACTTTAATCACACCTACAAAATCCCTTTTGCCATGTAAGGTAACATATTCACAGCCTCTGGGGTTTGGACATCTTTGGGGGCTATAATTCTGCCTACCACGGAGGGCCACAGAGGTCGGTCTTCTTTTTTCTGTCTACACTCATTTCCTGATGATATCATTCAGGCCTATGGATGGGACATGTCAGTGGCTCCCAAATGTATATCTCCAGGCACTTGCTTTCTCCGAAACTCCAGATCCATTTATTTTACCGACCCCCTAGACATCTCCATTTAGCTGCCGAATCATTCACAAACTCAGCCTGTCCAAAACCAAATGCTTCCTCCCCAAACCTCCCCCACCCCACGCCCAGTCCAACAATCTTGGAACAATCTTTGACTCCTCTTTTTCTCTTACGTGCCTCATCCTGTGGGTCAGGAAATCTTGTCTCTACCTTAAAAATACAGCCTGGTGCTTCAAAATAATCCAGTGTGTGTTGGGGGTGGAGAGAAGGAGAGCGCGGAGGGCATTTAAATGAAACAAGGTTGTTCATGTTCTGATAATGGCTGAGGCAGGATGATGGGTACACAGAGGTTCATTATGTTATATTATTACCTCTATGTTGTGTATGTCTGAAAGTTTCCATAATATAATATTGTAATTGCATGTACCGTTGAAACCAGCACTACCATTCCTTTGAAATCAATCCCATACAAGTGAAAGCAATTGTAAATAATAATACGTATATATGGATATTTAATCTAGCATTGTTTTCAGAGGCAAAAATAGTAGAAATGAAGTAAATACCTATTAATACAGATGACATTTAACATTCATAGTTGATTTACATTCAACTATTGATAGTTGAATACATTCCAGTACATACATCATGGGGTATCACACTGCCACTAAAATAATTAATTTTATACTAGGTGATTTGGTGGGGTTTCCACAATTTATTGATTAGTGGGAAAAGCCAGAGGCCTATATTATCCAAATTTTGCAAAACAAAAATGACAGTAAATCAATATATGCATGAGGAGAAAAATTTCAATACAAAATAAACAATCAAATAAAAGTACCCAAGATCTAACAGCTTCCTACCATCTCCATTCCCTGCACAGTGGTGCAAACCTCCACCGTGTCATGCCTGGGTTCCTATGATGGTCTCCTGACTAGTCTCACTGATTCAACACCTTCTTCCTCTCCACATCCCCCACTGCCCACCCCACCCCAAGTCTGAGCTTGACAGTGGCCAGAATGCTTCCTTTTATTTCTCTTTCTTATTAGATTGCTGTGGCTATAGGACTTCCAACACTATATTGAGTCAAAGTGGTGAGAGTGGGCATCCTTGTCTTGTTCCTGATTTTAGAGGGAATGCTTTCAGCTTTTCACTGATGCTAGCTGTGGGCTTATCATATTTGGGCTTTATTATGTTAAGTATGTTCCCTCTATACCCACTTTCTGGGGAGTTTTTATCATAAATGGTTGTTGAATTTTGTCAAAAGCTTTTTTGCATCTATTGAGATGATCATACATTTTTTATTCTTCAGTTTGTTAATGTGGTGTATCACATTGATTGACTTTCAGATATTGAACCATCCTTGCATCCCTTGATGAAATCTCACTTGATCATGGTGTATGATCCTTTTAATGTGTTGTTGGGTTTGGTTTGCTAATATTTTGTTGAGATTTTTGCATCTATGTTCATCAGTGATATTGGCCGATAATTTTCTCTTTTTTTTGTGATACCTTTGCCTGGTTGTGGTATCAGGGTGATGCTGCCCTCAGAATGAGTTCAGATGCATTTCTTCCTCTGCAATTTTTTGGAATAATTTGAGAAAATAGGTGTTAACTCTTCTCTAAATGTTTGGTAGAATTCTGCTGTGAAGCCATCTGGTCCTGGACTTTTGTTTGTTGGGAGTTTTAAAATTATTGATTCAATTTCATTACTGGTAATTGGTCGTTCATATTTTCTATTTCTTCCTGGTTCAGTCTGGGGAGATAGTACATTTCTAGGAATTTGCCCACTTCTAATAGGTTTTCCATTTTATTGGCATATACTGTTCATAGTAATCTCTTATGATCCTTTGTATTTCTGTGGTGTTGATTGTAACTTCTCCTTTTTCATTTCTGATTTAGTGTTTTGGGCCCTCTCTCTTTTTTTCTTGATGAGTTTGGCTAAAGGTTTATTTTGTTTACCTTTTCAAAGAACAAGCTCATAATTTCATTGATCTTTTCTATTGTTTTTTTAGTCTCTATTTCATTTATTTCTGCTCTGATCTTTATTTTTCTTGTTTCCTAAGGTAAGCTTGTATCACTATAAACTTTCCTCTTATAACTTCCGTTTAATATTTTTAAGGTTTATGCATGTTGTATCACGTACCAAGACTTCATTCCTTTTTATGACCAAATACATTCCATTGTGCGGAATACCACATTTTGTTTATCCATTCATGAACTGAGAAACATTTTGGTTGCTTCCACTTTTTCTTTTTAATAATGCTGCTGTGAACATTTGTGTACAAGATTTTGTGTGGACATGCATTTTCCATATTTTCAATTTTCTAGGAGTGAAATTGCTGGGTCATAAAGTTTGACATTTTGAGGAATTGCCAAATGTTTTCTAGAGTGGCTGTACCATCTCACAATCTCACCAGCAATGTATGAGGATTCCATTTCTCCATATCTTTGTCAATATTTACTACTGTCCATCTGTTTGATTATAGTCATCCTAGGGGGTGTGAAGTGTTATCTTATTGTAATTTGTTTCCCTAATGATTAATAACTTGAGCATCTTTTCATGTGAGTATATTGGCCTCTCAGTTATCTTTTTTGGAGAAATATATATTCAAATCCTTTGCCCATTTAAAAAATTAGGTTGCTTGTCTTTCTTCACTTCATTTTGAAGGTCCATTTGAGCCTCCATCTCCACATCACTAACTTTTGACTGACACTCAACTCTTGACTCTGAAAGCTCTCCCCATACTGATGTCGCGAGAAGCTTCGGGATTAGACTGATACTCCCTCTGCCAGCTTTAGCACCAAAATTCCCTATTGGCAGGATCATTCCTTGCCCCTCCCATCACCTCTTCTTCTGCCATAAAGGAGAGAATTGGAATATTTATGCAACTTTCTGGAAACACCACCAGGAAGAGCCCTGATTATCGTAAAAGTTAGAGGTCCTCTAACCGTGCTCCCACAGAATCCTGGCATCCTCAAACTGGAACAATGTTTTCTGAAGCTCAAGCCATATAAGGGCAGTCATTTTCTAGTCTTCAGGGAGATAAAAATTAATGAATAAACTCTTTAATTTTAACTTTTACTCCTGGAATTTTTACTTCAATTCAAAGTACGTGTTATAATTTGCTTATGCTAGAAATTAATATAAAATGGTGCTCAACTTATCACAAAATTATATATTTCACTTTCAAAGTACAAATATTAATATTTCATCGTGTTCTGTAGAAAACACAGGGACCTCTAAATGCTAAACAATTTTGAGGGGGAGATTTTGAGGATGCAGGAGATAGAAAGGACACAGAAGACAATATTATCCTTCACAGAGGGTGGCACCACTGATCCCCCAGGCACTCTGGCTAAAGACATCAGTGATGATTTGACCTCCCTTCTCCTGACTCATCCAACCAATCATCAACTCCTAATCATCCTTAATGTCATCCTTTCTTCTTCATCTTGCCTACCAGATCCGGGCCCTCTAAATATCCCCCAGCCCAAACTCTTGTAGGAAACCCTAACTGGTGTGCTTGCCTCCAGCATCTACACTCTACTGGAGTAATGCATCATGATTGATTAACTGGATAATTCATAGCTTCAATGTCTGCTTTCCCAGGACTTACTCCATCATAAAAAGGACTGAGCTTATCTTTTTCAACACTGCATCTGTAGTGCCCAGGACAATGACTGGCATGACATTTGGAAGTTAATTGGTCAATGAAGAATGAATAAGAAAAAATAAATGATTTTCAAATGCAAAATCACATATCATACGAGTCTTTGGTGACCACCCTCCCCCATGCCCACTATAGACAAGATAAAGTCATACTGCCCAGCCTGGCAAACAAGGTCCTCCTTGACCTGACTCTGTCTGGACTGCTTGCTTATCTCAGCCACTGCCTTCTTGAACTTGATGTATCCACAGTATCTCAGAAAACACCGTACTACTTATCACCTTTATGTCTCTACTCACTTCCTTGTGCCTGGAACCTCCTTATCAAATACCTCCACCCCTCAATCTCCTTTTCATCAAATTCTTCTCTCCCTTTTAAAAGTATAGAGAATAATGTCTATCATATTCTGCCATGTAGACTATCAAAGCCAAATATTTTGCCATATTTACTTCAGATTTTCTTTAAGAAATAAAGCACTGGGGCTTCCCTGGTAACACAGTGGTTGAGAGTCCTCCTGCCGATGCAGGGGACACGGGTTCGTGCCCTGGTCCAGGAAGATCCCACATGCCGCGGAGCGGCTGGGCCCATGAGCCATGGCTGCTGAGCCTGCGCGTCCGGAGCCTGTGCTCCGCAATGGGAGAGGCCACAACAGTGAGAGGCCCGCATACAGCAAAAAAAAAAAGAAAGAAAGAAAGAAAGAAAGCACTATAAATACAATTGAAACAATTTATGGGTCCTTCTTCAATCTCATTTCCTTTCTTCTTGAGTAGCATCTGCTATCTTGATTTTGTTGTCTACCCCATATATATTTCATAATTTTTATTGGCATTTTAAAAGAACCCCCCACTCCCATCAGTGATTCTAATGCTTTAATGTAGATGCAGACTCCAAAGTCCTGAGAGGTCAAGACTTGCCCAAGGTCACTCAGCAAGATAAGACAAGAGCCTGGGACTCCTGACTTTTTATTCATTGTCTTCCAAATATACCATATGGTATCTTTTAAAAAGATATATAAATGAAATATATACCATTTACTATATCTCAAAGACAGTGGTAGATTCTTTGTAAAATACATTGGTTCATCTGACCCTCACTCTGCAGATGAGGAAACTGAGGCTCAGAGAGATGAACACACCTTTCCAGTGTCACGCAGCTAGCAGGCAGCAGAGGTAAAATTGGCACCCAGGGCTGCTTGGCTTCTAATGCTGCCCTCTGGTGGGGACAGTTGGGAAAGGCACAGGTTTTGAAAGGTCTCTAGATTTGCTTTTTGGCTCCTCTACTTGCTAACCTGGTAATCCTGGGTAAGGAAAATTTATTTAAACTACCATTTATTGTACACTTCATAAGCACCAGTAATTTTTACAGCTCAACTTATTTAGTCCCTACAATCATCCTCAAAGATGGATGGAGAAACTGAGACCCCAGGAGGTTACATCGCTGAAAAGAAGCAAAGCCAGAAGCAGAATCAGGATTTTCAGCTTCAGAGACCATGACGCCCCTTCCCTTCTTCTCATTGCTTTTAATGTTTTTTTTAATTTTTATTTAAAAAATTATCATATGGTGGTTTGTACATCAGCTACCTGATAAAAGACATATAAAAATTACACAAAAACTCTTAAAATTTAACAATAAAAAGCAAACACCCCAGGTAAAAATGAGCAACTGGTCTGAACAGACACTTCATTAAAGAAGATATACAGATGGAAAATAAGCATATGAAAAGATACTGAAGATCATTTGTCACTAGGGACATCCAAATTAAATCAACAATGAGAATGAGATACTACAACACACCAATTGGAACATCTAAAATCCATAAATAGCAAAATATCAATTGCTAGTAAGGATGCAAAGAAATAGCTACTCTTATTCCTTCCTGATTGAAATTCAAAATGGTGCAACCACTTTGGAAAACATTTTGATAATTCCACTCTTAGGTATATGTACAAGTGGATTGAAGATATATGTCCACAAAAACAATATGGAGGTTTCTCAAAAAACTAAAAATAGGGAATTCCCTGGTGGTCCAGTGGTTAGGACTCAGTGCTTTCACTGTTGGGGCCTGTGTTCAATCCCTGGTTGCGGAACTAAGATCCTGCAAGCCATGTGGCATGGCCAAAAAAACAAAACAAAACAACCTAAAAACAGAACTGTATATAGCCCAGCAATTTCACTACTGGGTATATATCAAAAAAAAAAAAGCACTAATTTGAAAAGATAAATACACTTTAATGTCCATAGCAGCATTATTTGACAATTGCCAACTTATGGAAGCAGCCTAAGTGTCCATCAGCAGATGAATGGATAAAGAAGATTTGGTATACATTTACAATGGAATACTACTCAGCCATAAAAAAGAACAAAATTTTGTCATTTGCAACAACGTGGAGGGACCTGGGGGGCATTATGCTAAGTGAAATAAGTCAGACAGGGAAAGACAAATACTGTATGATATCACTTATATGTGGAATCTAAAGAATACAACAAACTAGTGAATATAACAAAAAAGAAACAGACTCACAGATAATAGAGAACAAACTAGTGATTATCATTGGGAAGAGGGGGGTGGGGCAATAAAGGGGTGGGGAGTGGGAGGTACAAACTATTGGGTGTAAGATAGGCTCAAGGATGTATTGTACAACATGGGAATATAGCCAATATTTTGTAATAACTGTAAATGGAAAGTAACCTTTAAAAATTGTATACAAACTTTTTTTTTTTTTTTTTTTTTTGCGGTACGCGGGCCTCTCACTGTTGTGGCCTCTCCCGTTGCGGAGCACAGGCTCCGGACGCACAGGTTCAGCGGCCACGGCTCACGGGCCCAGCCCCTCCACGGCATGTGGGATCTTCCCGGACCGGGACACGAACCCGTGTCCCCTGCATCGGCAAGCAGACTCTCAACCACTGCGCCACCAGGGAAGCCCTATACAAACTTTTTAAAAAATAAATTAATAAAAAAAAACCCAAACCCCAAACCAAAACAAAATAAATTTCATGACTTATTTAAAAACAATGTAATTTCATATATTCCTTTTATATAAAAGTATATTATATAATATATGAGTTAAACTCCATATTAATTGTACAAGTCAATAAAATAAATGTTAAAATTTTTAAAAACCTGAAAAATTTTAATTCAGGATGATACTTTACAAGATCTAGCAATTGAGCTCTAGATATTTACCAAATTGATGTGAAACTTAAGTCCACACAAAATCCTGCACATGAATGTTTCTTGCAGCTGTATTCAGAATCATCCAAAGTGGAAGTCACCAGAAGATCCTCCAATAGGTGAATAATGAACAAATGATCTTATAGCCATACTGGATAAATGACATTATTCATTTATCAGAGTCTATAGAACTTTACAGCACGAAGAGTGAACTTTAATGTATGCAAATTAAATAAAAATCATTTAGGCAGTCAGGGGATCCCAAGATGGAATGCAGACTATGACAAAAGAATGAAAGTATGAAATGTTTGTATAAAATGTATTAAATAACCACACTGATTGGAGTGGGGGGAAAAAGTGCTCATCTAAGTGACTTTGAAAATGAAGGGAGGCTGTAAGAGTAGAGGCAAAAGGAACTGTACAGAAGCATTGTACTTTAGTTGGTAAAATTATTTCTCAATGGGATATGAACAATTCTGAAACCATTACATAGATATAGGGGAATTGAAAAATTAAGTAAATGGATAGCAGATGTTGGGAGCCAGGTTTCTCACTGGTAGGGGGTTATAGACAAGTGAGGGAGGAAGGCTAGAATGATCCATGTGCTTCTGAATTAGAATTGGAGACATTAGTATAAACCCATGTTTAGTGTAATATAGATACATATGGACACATATAGAGATATTTATACATATGTGTACCTATATGAGTTAGTATAGATAAATATATTTCCTGTTCTATCAGCTGAGAGAGCCTAGAAGTAATGACACACCAGTAGTAGTCAGCACACCCAATGCCCAGATCTTGTTTTCTAAAACCATTACCCAATAAAAGGAACCAGGGCTCCTAGAGAACTGGCTGATTCTAGGGCAGGGGCAGGAAATATAGAAGATGAGCCTGGAGCATCTTATAGTGCCAGAAAGCGAGGAAATGCCAAACACCATCACATGCAACAGTGAGGGGTATGTCAAAGGGACATGGGTACCAACTGAAAGAGTTCCCAACGGCAAAAGCTGGAACAATTAGAGAAAAAAAATAATAATAATGTAGTACGTAGTGAATTATAACCACAGTATAAATGGCCATTGATCCATACTGATATAAATAAATGATTAAATAAATAAATGGGAGGGGAGGATAGATAAATCTCCTGCACCGAAGAATTCCAAATAATTTATATAGATGTTCATCCCTCAAGACAGTGGAGCACGACTACACACTCTTTAAGCCATGCATATTTTCCTTCCTTCCAAGTGTGCAGTACGTGAAGGAGAGAAAAAGGGTGACTTCACAGTGGAGAAACCTGACAAACACGACCTCAGCCAGGTGATCAAAGTTAACATCAATAGTGATGAAGGATGTTGATGGTATGTACCCTTAATACAATGCAATGAGAAAGGTACTTTCTCTGTGGTCTCCCTCCTCCAAACCCTAAATCCCAGCCTAATTATGAGAAAAACACTAAACCCCAACAGAGGGACATTCTACAAAATAGCTAACCAGTACTTCTCAATCTTGTCAAGGTCACTGAAAACAAGGATAGTTTGAGAAACTGTCACAGGTGAGAGGAGCCTAAGGCGACATAACAACGAAATGCAATGTGGTGTCCTGGATAGGATACTGGAATAGTAAAGGACATAGGTAAGAAGTAAGGAAATCTGAATAACGTATGGACTTCACTTAATAATACATAGGGACTTCCCCGGTGGTACAGTGGTTAAGAATCCACCTGCCAATGCGGGGGCCACGGGCTTAATCCCTGATCCGGAAAGATCCCACATGCCGCGGAGCAACTAAGCGCATGCGCCGCAGCTACTGAGCCTGCATTCTAGAGCCCGTGCTCCACAACAAGAGAAGCCGCTGCAGTGAGAAGCCCGCGACCGCAAAGAAGAGTAGCCCCCGCTCACCGCAAATAGAGAAAGCCCGCGCACAGCAGAGAAGACCCAACACAGCCAAGAATAAAAATATATAGATTTTTAAAAAATAAATAGTAATAATATATAAATATTGGTTCATTAATTGTGACAAAGGTACCACACTAATGTAATATGGTAACAGGGAATACGGGGTATGGGGTATATGCAAACTTCTGTACTATCATTACAATTTTCTGTAAATTTACAACTAAAACTAGAAGTTTATTTAAAAATAAATTTTTAATGTAAAAAGATAGTATTAAAATTAACTTCTTTTTGTGTAGAGTTCCATTAATTTTAACACACATACAGATTCATCAGAATATAAAATGTAGAATAGTTTCATCATTTCCCAAAGCTCTCTCCTGCTATCCCTCTGTAGCTACGCTATTCTGACACCCTACCCCTGGCAACCACGATCTATCTTTTATGTCTATAATATTGTCTTTTCAAA